>NW_005871048.1:5163940-5292935 GCF_000147115.1 Myotis lucifugus
AAAACCACATATCTTATTTTGAAGTAAAAAAAACAAACGGGAACAAATACAATATTTGTATTTGCATGTGGCCTGTGGGCCGTAGTTTGAGGACCCCTGGTGTAGAGGGTGCTGAGACGGGAGTACATGAGAGAGGCCCTGGGCTTTACTGAGGGCCAGGAGAAAGTTGGGCCCACAGAAGACCCACTGGCCTATTGTGTAGAAGTGTTGAGATATCCATCCTTTTCTTGCCTTCCCTGGGCAGAAAGGAGACAGAACAGAAACCAAGACATCAGTTCAATTTTTGGCTGAAAAAATTATTTTCTTGGCTGAACTAGAGGTTTTTATTAATCTTGATTTCTTTTTAATGTTGTGGGGAGTGTGCTTATTTTTAATTTTTATTGATTTCAGAGAGGAAGGGAAAAGGAAAGAGAGAGATAAAAATATGAGACAGAGCAGTGGTCAGCAAACTGCGGCCCCTTGAGTGTGGCTCTTCCACAAAATACCATGTGCGAGCGCGCACGTACAGTGCGATTGAAACGTCGTGGCCACACTCAAGGGGCCAAAGAGCTGGATGTGGCTCGTGAGCCAAGGTTTGCCAACCACAGAGACAGAGAATCATTGATCGGCTGCCTCCCACATACCCCCTACTGGGGATTGAGCCTGCAACCCGGACATTTGCCCTTGGCCAGAATCAAACCTGGGAGCCTTCAGTCCGCAGGCCGATGCTCTATCCACTGAGCCAAACCGGCTAGGGCTGCATGTGTGTTTTAAGATTCTTTACCACTAGAGTGTTGCTATTTTGGTCTACACTTGACTCTAGAGTAGTGGCCATTGGAGATGACTAAAAATCACAGTTTTCAACACTAACTTTCTTGGCTTTCTCTAGCATCTTGTAAAATGAATTTTGAGCAACGTCTGCACTATCAAACTAGTCTTTATGTTAAATATTACATGGCCATGAAAATTAGATCCTTTTTCTTTAGTATCTAATCTAAGTATTTTCACTTAAACTTAAATCCAGAGAGTCATAGACTTTAATAGAGAAAAAGGGCCTGGATATACTGGTAATCTAATCTAATTGACTGATTTTACAAATAAACATGCTAAAGTAGGAACATAAACTCAGGAGCTGAGTTTGTCTCCTGGCACAAAATTGCTGTGTGTGTGACCTTGTACTGGTTACTTAACCTCACTGTGTCGGCTTCCTCTTTGGTAAAAAGGAATATCTACTTCTTAGGGTTGTGTGAAAGATTACATAGGTTAATAGTAAGTGCTCAATAATGTCTGTTATTATTATTGTTGTTTTGTACATCTCATGAGGCAAATTAACCAAGACTAAAATTCAAGTTAATGCCTAGAGAAAATCTAGTGTCATAACCAAGACTAAAATCCAAACCCTATCTAAGGTTCTTTCCACATTTCTTTTTCCAAATTCACCCATTTTTTTCTGCATTTACTGTAGTATTCCACTGGCATGGTTAAAAAGCATTTTTCCTCATGTTAATCCCATGACTTCTACATTACTGCTATGTATACAGTGCCATATGCATTTTTTTGTCTGTGTTTATCTGGCTGTCACATCTGTTACCCTCTTCAATTCAATTTATGCCAACTCTACAGCGGTGCCTTAGGCTAGTCAAACAGTTTCAAGGTACAATCAGCCACTTTCCCTGGAGAACCTCACTAAAAAAAGGTAACCTTAAATTTGTAAGTTTTAAAGATCATGTAGAGGAAGGCTGTTGAGAACCAGCCCTCATCACAGGCCCACAGGCTTTGGGTCAGACTCCCATACAGGCCAGGGCTTGTTTCTCCAGACCAAGGCCCTCTGTATTGCTCTGCACATTCTGGAAAGCCGCCCCCCCTCTCCTGAGACCCCAACCCTCCTTGAGATTCATCCATTGGATAGGCATTGCCCGGGACCAAGGCCTTCCACCTGGTCTGACTTCAGCTCTCATTGAGATCAGGCCAAACATGGCCCAGGATGCAGGGCCAGCTCAGAAACCAGAATAAATTATGCCAACTGTGGGATACTGGTCACCAAACTCTGATTATTGTCATTCCTAGTCACTACCTAAAGCTGGGTATCTGGAATAACCTGATTTATGCTTGTTGCCCTGGTATGATTATAAATAGAATTTTTATTCACTCTAAGAAATACCATCCAATCTGGGATGTAAGACCACACTCTTCCTCCCTGATCATGTATCCTCTAGGATTTGTGTATTTTACTCCTTTAATAGCGGGCACATTTTGTTCCATGACTTCCAAATTTGTATATTAGCCCCTATGTTTCCCTCTTGTTTCTTCCCTCTGTCCTCTGGTGTGAAATAAATTTCCTATACGCTAAGCCTCTAGAGCAGTGGTTCTCAACCTTGGCTGCACATTAGAATTACCTGGGAATCTTTTTAAAATCCTGATTTCTGGGCCTCATCCTCCGGAAATTCTGTTTCTTTGTTACTAATATTGTGGCCCCACCCCATAACAAAGAAACAGAATTTCCGGAGGATGAGCTTTCCTGATTTTTCTTGGTTGGCAGTAGTCTGTGCTTATTGCCACATGTTGATGTCAGGAGAGTAATGTGTCATGACTCCACAAGCATAGGGAGGGGACAATAGAAGTTTTGTTTTTGAAACTGCTCTCCCCCCCACCCCATTCTGCACTATGTGCTTCTTCCCTTGGCTGCTTTTGACCTGTATCCTTTCCCCATAATAAACATAGCCATGAGTATAACAGCCCTCACTGGTTCTGTGAGTTCTAATGAATGACTGAACACCAGGGTGGTTTGGGAATCCCCTGAACTTGCATTTGGTGTCAGAAGTGAGGGGTATATTGGTGGAGACTGCTTTCTAACTTTTGCAGTTTGGTTGACTCTGGGAGGGTCCATCTTAATGTCTTTGTATTTCTATGGGAGAGAGGACAAGTTCCTCTGGCATGGTTAAAAGGCATTCTAAACAAACTTTTTGCCTTGGCATACTTTTATGAAAAGGCTCAAAAATACTATTACCTAATAAAGTATTTTTAACCCCACCTTCTCAGCAACTCAAGTAGGAAAAATAAAAAAACTCTCTTACTCACTGGCAATCAACTAATTATATGAAGTACCGAGCTCCTTCTGATTTAAATGCACAGCCCCTTTTCTCTCAAGAGCTTTCTGGCTCGTATCCTAGGCAGAGTTGTCATGGAAAAGATGCTATCTCCTTCAGTGTCAATGTGATGCCTCATTCCTTGGCCAACAAGATATGAGTCTCATTTCTCAAGTTCAGCCAAACATGACCTCTATTTCTGTGCCTAGATTGTGAAAAGATTGAACTACTTTCATAGTTGGCAATAGAATCCCTCTTCATAACCTTTATGAAACACTTGATAAGCCTGTATAAAGACATTAGAGGAAGAGCAAAGATGATCTGTATAAGACAAGGGGGAATAACTGATTATTTTCACTTCTTAAAGGGAGAGGGGTTGATAAGTGAAGAGGAGGAAAGATGAGAGAGAGGAGCCCTTTGAAAGAGGAGGTGAGGCCAGGATGAATGAGGGCAGCAGCCAATGGAAAGCATGACTGGTGGGTGGCCTCAGGACACCATAAGAATCCTGAACGTGGATGCCCTGGCTCCCCTCAGTGTCTTTCCACTGTCCTGATTTATGGCTCTTCCAGGGAACTTTGCCCCTCCCCTCCTTAGAGGCTGAGAGGGAGCCCGAGTTTCTTAGTTGTCTAGACACAGTATAGAGCACAGAGCAGTGCTGGGAAACAGACCCTCTGGAGGCAACAGAGGCCTTGAGACCAATCTGTTGTGGCAGAAGCCTCAGGGAGGACTTTGGACTTCAGACAGTGGACTTGGGGGCTTTACGATAATTGCACTTTAGATCCCCAGGATGGATGACATTTGGGTCACATGGGTATCTACAGTCTCAGCCTTTTCTGAGCACTGACCTTGTTTAAGCCACTATGCTAAATGCTTTGCTCCCTATTTAATCCTCCCCACCACACGATGGGGTTCGTACTGTCATCTCCATTTTACAGTAGAGGAGCCTGACATACAAATTCACAGCTGGTTAGCGGTACATTGATTCTGGCTTCTGCTTAACCTCCCCCTCCACCCCCAGTGATTCCCTATGACATACACATTCAATTTCAGGTTCTTACCTGGAGCCCCAGGCCCTGTGAGATCTGACCCTGCTGGCTCCTGGGGCCTGACTTCTTACCCATCTCTGTTCCAGCTTGCTGGACGTTAGTGTTTAAGAGAGACCAGCTCATGCTCATTTCTACCTCCAGGTCCTAGAGCTGTTGCTTCCCCTTCCCAGTCCACCTGTTCTGTCCATCTTGGCCTGGATGACCCCAAATGTTCTGCTCAGATGCCATCACCATCTCCCAGGCTGGGGCAACCACAGAGGGCACGCTCTGTAAAGGGTTAAGTCACTGCATTCAGGTTAGCACAAGAATGATTGTGAAGGGAGGTAAGAATAAGACAAGTTTTGATTTTCCTACTTGAGCGTTCACTCTCAATGACTGACCCTGAGGCTGTGGAGGGGTAGGCAAATGTCAGGAATCGAGAGGAATTGAGGAACTCAGATTCTGCCTTCACTATCCACACATGGTAAATTCTGTCAACAATTTTTTGTCATCCACCCACTTACTTTTCTTTTCTTTTCTTATATGTCACTCTGAATTCTAGTACTTTAAATGGGCTTGAATTTTTCGCTTCTTTACTTATGTCATTAGTGGGTGTGGTAGACAGAATAATGGTCTCCCAAAGACATCTGTGTCCTAATCCCTGGAACCTGCGAATATACTAGGTTCCATGGCAAAGGGGAATTAAGGCTGCTAAGCAGCTGACCTTAAAATAGGGAGATTATCCTGGTGGGCCTGTCATATCACAAGGGTCCTTAAAAGTGGAAGAGAGAGGCAGAAGAGGTCAGAGACAAAGAGAGAAGTGACCAGAGAAGAACCAGAGAGATGCAATGTTGTGTCATTTCAGCAAATAAGTTTGCGGTGATTTGCTACAACAGCAATAGAAAACGAATACAGTGATGTCTACAAAAGTGTTTGTGGAAAATTCCTCTCTTTAGGCCCAGTGTTAAGGAACCCAGGCTCTGAGGCTCTTGGTTCTTAGGTTGTTGATTTAAGCCTCTTGTAGGGTTATTGTAAAAATTGAGTTCATATTTTTATATTCTACTCTAGCCAGAAGCAGTTCTAGTTTGAATTCATATATATTTAGTAAACATTTGCTTCATGTAGTACATAGAAAAATTTAAAATCCAATAACCTAACTTGAAGATCTGAGTAAATACCCCAGCTTTCCACAAAAGCCTTGACATTAGAAGACCACTGTCTTTGACATCTGAAATTTTTTAAAATATATTTTTCTTGATTTCAGAGAGGAAGGGAGAGGGAAAGAGAGATAGAAATATCAATGATGAGAGAGAATCATTGATGGGCTGTCTCACGCACACCCCCCCACTGGGGATCGAGCCCACAACACGGGCATGTGCCCTGACTGGGAATCGAACCATGACCTCCTGGTTCATAGGTGGACGCTCAACCACTGAGCCATGATGGCCAGGCGAGGTCTAGAAAAATTTTAAGATAAGCACATAGCTTTGAGAATGCACCAGGGAAGCATTTAAATCAGAAGGAGCTTGGTACTTCACACAATTAGTTGATTGCCAGTGAGTAAGAGAGTTTTTTGATTTTTCCTAGTTGAGTTTCTGAGAAGGTGGGGTTAAAAATACTTGGTTAGGTAATAGTATTTTTGAGCCTTTTCATAAAAGTATGTCAAGGCAAAGAGTTTATTTAGAAATATAGTGCAAGGTAGGGGTGCGAGTTAGGTTAGGGTTCTTTAGAAAACTCATCTGCCAAAAAAAGCAAAGGCAGGTTTTTTGTGTGAGGTCTAATTTGGAGCTTTTCAAAAGTTCTACTACAGTTGCAAAGAATATTTACATTGGTATATAGAATGGTTTTATACTTTATTTGCAAGTCCAGTTGGCTGTTTCCAATGCAAACCAAAATATTTGTACTTGCAAAAGGCACTCACCTGCAGTCTGAGGATGACCTCGTGGAAGGCTAGAGTTTGAATGTGTATCTATATTTGAATGACCATTTCCCCACTTCCCTGCTCTCCATTCCAATAGTCTTTGTTGATTCCCAATTCTGTTAAAGATGTGTTCCTATCCCAAGCTGAAACACGCTTTCTTTGTCTGCTCTAATCCCTTTCCTGCTTCAGCTTCATCCTGCAGGTGGAGGAACCTAGAGGCTCCATAATTTCTGTGTCTCACATGTGCCCATCCTTCCCATTCTCACTGCCCCTCCTTAATCCATGTTTAGACGATGACCATTACCTCCTGGTTGTGCTACCTTCAGCCTCTTCCTTTCTAATTTGTTCTCTATATATTCAATGATTTTCCTAAATGCAGCTTTGATATGTGGTTACTCCAGTTTGTACAACACTTCAAAGTCTCTTGCTGACTCCTCAGTTGAATATCGGTCCCTTGTCCCAACATCCAAGTCCTGTTGTTCATTCTTAGTAGTTTCTGAGGTTTCCTTCACCACAGACCCTGAGGCTGCCCAGGTTCCTGCTGCTTCCTCCTTCCAAAATGGCCTTTTCAGTTATTCTTTTGCCTGTTTGAGGTCCTACCTGTTATTTAACCAAATTTTGATTCATATCTCTTGGTTGTCTCTGGTTACCTCTATACAGGATGGGGCAAAAGGTAGGTTTATAGCTGTTCATATGGGAAATAATACAATAATAAATAAATAATAATACAAGAAGGAACTGTGCTCACATTCTCTCAAGTGTAAACCTATTTTTGCTCCACTGTGTACATATTTATCATATTTTTATAAGAGAATTTTTATTTTACTGACAGACATGTTTACTTGCATTTTCCCCTAGTCTGCATTCTTAAGAATAGGGACCATGGATGTACCAGGTCTGTTAAGATCTTCTACGTTTGGTACGTTACTGTAAACAATATAGTTTCTAAAAATATCATATAAATTAAATTTAATTATTTGTGATGCTACAATTTTCTTTTTAAAATGCAGATAGAAAAAGTACATAAAGTATAAAGCATAATTTTAGTTTTATGGACATAAAATAAGTAAATATGGCATGTCTTGGGGTCTGCATTATAGCGGAATGAGTTCTCCCAACACACACACACACACACACACACACACACCATGTAACTATGGGGTCTGAAATGAAATGCTTGGCTTTATTTATGGAGAGGCTTCAAGGTAAAAGGATCCAGTCAAACAGTTTAAGATTTCCCTATGTAATAGTTATCTATTGCTGTGTAACAAATTAACCCAAAATTCAATGGCTTAGAACAGCAAACATTTATTATCTCTCATGGGCTTTATGTATCAGGAATCTGGGATGGGATGGCTTAGCTGGTTAGTTCTGGCTTGGGGAGTCTCATGAGATTGTAGTCATTGAACACTAGACTGAGGCTCGAGGGTCTGATTCGAGGAGACTCACTCACATGGCAAATTAATGCTGTTGGTGGGCAGGGGTCCTTAGTTCTTCACTTACATGGTCTTCTCCATTGGGCACCTTGACTGTTTACTGACACTGTGGTTGGCTTTCCCCAGAGTGAGAGATGAGAGAGAGAGAGAGCAGAAAGGAAGTAGCAATATCTTTTTATGACTTGGCCTGGGAAGACATACAATGTCATTTCCACATTATTCTATTAGTTACACGGTAAACCCTATTCAATGTGGAGGTGGACTGCTGGACTACATAGAGCATGAATATCAGAAAGGATCATTGAGGATTGGGGCCATCTTGGAGGCTGGCTACCATATACCAGTGATTATTGTCCAATTATGTCTTTGGGACTCTAACAGAAAGAGAAATTTGTTCTTGTCTCTTGAATTTCATGGGTTTTGGTAAGGCCTAAAGGATTAGACCTCAGCTATGGAATTTCAGGTTTGGCTTCCTGAGAGGCCACTTTGCCCCCCCGCCCCACCCCACCACCCCACTGCAACTACACACAACTAGGGGGGCTCTGATTCCTGGGCCTCTCAATCACCTTTGCAAGAATGCAGCAGCCTCACAGGAAGTCCAGAGCCATCTGTGGTATTTGGACAAGAATTTGACTGAACATTGTGAAATAAGTCCGGATGCTGCCAGAATGCCCCTAGTACTTTGACATTTTTGGTAGGGCTAAAAATAAGGGCCGATTTCTTCCAAACGGAAGGTACTTCTCTCTACTTTCGGAAAGCAATTCTTTTAATAAGGATCTGGAATAGTTTCAGTTATTTACTCAGAACTCTCAGCTGCAAGATGATTATTAGATACATTCCATTTCAGTGACACACGCATTTGAAAAGATTCATGCTTCCAATCATAAAAAGATAAAGTTTTTTTTTCTCTTAACATCTGGAGCCTGATGAATAATTACTATAATTAAACAAGAGGCCATTGTATATTTGGGTATTTTTTTAAGCTTCAAATGCCTCTCTGTGTGCAAGATTCATGTTGCACACTCTTTGTTCTAAAGCATTCTACTGTGCAGTGTTCACAATCTACTGAGGAGCCTTAGTGGTTGGCATTAAAAGTAGGTCATTATGGTCTAATCTTCATCACTGCCTTCTTTTGCTTCTCCAAAAACCCTTCATGAGTAAATCTGCTCCACTCAGGATTCCAAACCCTGCCACCAATGGCTCATAGCACTCTTAGAGGGGCAGGAACTGGACTGGTTGTTTGGGGAGGGTGTTAGTGCTTCTCTCTCCTCCTCCCCACTACCATCACTGATTCACTGACATCATCTTCATAAGCAATGCCATGCAGATGGTTGTTAAGATTAGTCGGCATATATTTTTAGATGAACCAATGTGACATATGCGGTTCAAACAACCTGTGGTTATATTTACAGTGAAACAGTGGCATCTTCTATTTTTTAGGTGCCTATTTCCTCACTAAATGATGCCAGCCCTGTCACCAACCTGATATCTGATCACACCCCTGGTTTACTTCCCTTGATATTAGAACATGTTTACTCTTTTGCAGAATCCTGGCACTTTGCTAGGCAGGCTGAACTTGGCATTGGGTCTACTATCCAAGAATTTAGATCTACAAATGGACTTGATACCCAGCTTTGTGATAGAAGCCATGGAGATAAATCTAAGGGACTTTGGAAAGGCGTGAAATCTTGATTTCTCTTTGAGTTTACCATTTGTTAAACTTCATAGATGTTAATTGTTTCTTGGCAGGCAAGAAATTACAAAGCATCTGGGTGCTCTTATAAAGAAATTGCTTTATATTTAATAAAATTCCTTAAGTGTTTGCATGGTAGGTGGTCAATAAATTCTTGCCAATTGATTGAAATAAATTCTGAATAGTTTGTTGTTTGGAATTTATGTTTGGCTTATCATATCATGATCCCAGAGGCAAGAATAACCAGAAGAGGGATGATATGAAGTAAAGCTGGACCAAAGTAATATAAAATGTTGGGAGCTTGTTCATTATAGAAAATCCTTTATAAGTCTATACTAGTATTTAAGTAAATATTGACTATTCTGTAGAATATAATGTTGAGCTGCTACAAGAGAATGAACAACAAAACTTTATTTGATGTACAAACATTGTGCCTATGTCATCTTTAAGAACTTTTGGCTCAGTGGATGGAGCGTCAGCCTGTGGACTCAAGGGTCCCAGGTTTGATTCTGGTCAAGGGCATGTACCTTGGTTGTGGGCACATCCCCAATAGGAGGTGTGCAGAAGGCAGCTGATCGATGTTTCTCTCCCATCGATGTTTCTAACTCTCTATCCCTCTCCCTTCCTCTCTGTAAAAAAATCAATAAAATATTTTTATTTAAAAATAAATAATAAATTAAAAATATTGAAAAAGAGTAGGGTGTTTCATTTGAAATTAAAGTTTCTTTAGACATATAATCAGGAAAAAAATCCTCTCAGATTAGAAACTTAAATTTTACTTTAAATAAAAATGATTTCCAGATATGCTTTAATAATTTTATGTAATTCCTTTCATATTTTGATGAAATTGACAAAATGCTTCATAAACTAACATATTTATTTAGCCTTATAATAAGGCCCTGCAGCACTTAACTGAACATTTTTAGAGAGGCACATATATAAAAAAATTGCCAAGCTTTCTCTCACTTTGTGGACCATCGGGGTCAGCAATGCTCAGGTTCTTTGTGAGTCACCACTACAGA
The DNA here is from genome assembly GCF_000147115.1 of Myotis lucifugus. NCBI lineage: Eukaryota > Metazoa > Chordata > Mammalia > Chiroptera > Vespertilionidae > Myotis > Myotis lucifugus. The sequence continues at coordinate 5,174,103 of NW_005871048.1, forward strand.
GTCTTGGCACTAAGCTCTGGGCCAGCCGAGGAAGCTGCTCTGCTGAGAGGCGGCTGCTGAGTAGAAGGATCCGAGGGAGTCTGAGCCGGTAGAAAAGCACTGCACTGGAAAGGTTGATTGTGTGTTTACTCAGGGCCAGATGCTGTTCTAGGTGCTGGGGTACAGAGGTGTATAGATACCAAAGTCCTTGATTTCAGGGAATTACTTTTCCTAGTAAACAAACAAAAATCTGTGACACTAACCATTGCTATGAAGAGAACAAAACTGGATCTTGTCCCAGTGACTGAAACGTCATGGAAGAGCTTGTGTATGTGTGTTTCATCTTGGATAAACAAGTCAGGACTATCTATCTACCGAGTTGGGGATGGGGTCCGTCTCACCAGAATAGGAAAGAAGTGTTTTTCATTTTCTTTTCATTTTATTCATTCTTTGTTTGCTTTCCCAAATAAACAAAGGTCTAGGAACTGGTCCAGGATGCAACAATTCATCTCCTTTAAAATCCAGGGTCTGGTTGTGGGCTAGGAGGTAGAAAAGAGGGGTGGGGGAGAAGTGGGAAATATGGCGACTCTTCATGTTCTGGTAATTTTCATTCTCGTTACAAATTAATTTTTTAATCTCTATTATATACATTTTAAAGTTATCAAAATAAAATATTGTAGCCTAAGTGCATGTGGTAGCCAGCATAAAAAATATTACATAGATATATGCCCTCTGATGAATAAAAATTAAGCTATTTCATTTCACTAGAGTGTTTAGTTAAAAATTAAAATAAACTTGGGAGTGGGAATTATTAAAAAGAATTTTTGAAAGTGGCTTAGTGTTTGAAAAGTGGTTACATTATAGTAGTTACCTGAAATGGGAATTTTTTTTTTTTTTACCTTTTAGCTGTTTAGTGAAAAGCACTTTAACAGTCAGACACGTGCCCGGCACAGGCACAGAGTTCTGAGCCACAGGTCCCTCCACACTAGAGACATTAATGCAGGGCAGCGCCTACACTACAGGTCATTATTGCAATTAGCCTGTTCTCATCAGGCCTATTTGGAAAGGATGAATGTTTTAATGTTTATAAACTGTTTCCCTGATTTGATTGTGGGCTCTGGGCCACGACTTATTAGATTAGGGTTTCATTAGAAAATGTTCTTGTTTCACTAACCTCATGAGAGCAGGTGGAGGCGGCAGAGGTTCTGGCTCTAGATGCCCATGGTGTGGGGAGGGTCTGTTACTGGCAAGGCCGGGTCATCCGGTCCAAGTGCTTTTACAGCACACGCTCAGGGCAAATCCAGCCAGGATGCAGCTCCTCTGAGGCCCGCAGAGGTTCTGCTGAAATCCATCAACCCCTCCCACAGAAGGGCAAGTGGAGACAATGAGGCACCGACGTGCGGATGGGAGAAACGTGATAAGTAGCTCTAGTCAGGAACACAGAGTTTTTGTGAGGCTCAAACAAAGAAATAGAGAAACCGCAACTGCTTTAGAGGTTGGTTGTGAACCCGTGGGTTTCTCTTGAGTCACGTTAGATGGGGCCCCATTGTTTAATTTGAAAACGCAATAGTCCTTGTATGTTTTTGAAAACAAAAGTCTCCCTCCACCCTGTGTCCTTAGTGGCGATCTCATAAAGGCTCTCCTACCCCAGGGTTCACGTACAGTTTCACAAAGGAAATAACCTAATCTGGAATTATAGCTAAACTCTAAACACACCTAAGCAGCTCACTGAGATTTAAATACATGGCTTATGTTCACCCAGCTATAGTTAATTATGAAAGAAGGAAATGTACCAGGGCCAGCCCGAGCCAAATTAGGAAATCAAGGAAGTTTGTTTTGGGCGTCTTTCAGGTTTGGCTGTAGGTGCTTTGCCCTTCCTTCTTGACAGTCCCGTCAGCACCCCGTTCTCTCCTGGCTCCCCGCCTCCCAAGTAAACACGCTCACATTCTATCCAACCCCTTAGCGTCTGCTCTGTTCCTGTCTCAATGTGCTGCTTCCAACTGTGCTCAGTCATTGAGAGTAATTCACCTTTAAAGGGATAACAACACACGAAGAGGCCCCTCTGAGGTGTGACGTTCAAGACTCTGGAATGAGGAGCGGGTAGTGGAAAGGGCAGTTCACAGGTGGGTTTGAAACCTCAGGGAAGGACGTTTCATCTGATGCTTGTCACCTTGTCACTCCCATTGCCACCACAGCCATTCCTTTTGCTGACTGAGGTCACTGCATTTTCCTTCTTGTCTTCGTTGACCTCATACATTCCAAAATCTTTAGAATACTGGACAGAGTTCAAAGCAAGCAATTCAAAACCTAAATAACTGAAAACATGAATTTAACAATCGGCCCTGGTGTGGTTCCCAGAGCAGTAGCAGCAGCATCACCCAGCAGCTGGTTGGGAATGCAGAGTCTTGGGCTCAGCCCACACCCACTGGTCAGAACATAAGGATATTCCCAGGTGATTTGTACACATATTAGCATCTGAGAAGTCCCACTCTGGCCCTTGATACCCATTAAGGACTTGAATTATGGATTCTTTCTTGATAATGGAAAATACTATGGTGACATGAAGACTGCTCATCGCACTTAACCATGCAAGAATTCTTTGGGAAAGAAATATTAACATTTAGTGACCATGTTGAAGAGAGTCTGATGGGAAAGGGCTATGCATTACCAGAGTGTTATGATAATAGATTTGAAGGAAAGGAGGTGGGAGAGGATGATAAGATAGATTCATTTCAAGTCAGAGAATTTTTAGTTTGGAGGGGGGGACTCTGGGAGTGTTGTAGGGTATAAACAAAGTGATTGAAAAGGGGAACCAGATTTATTTAGAAATCCAGCTGTGGGCTACCTATCCTCTTCATGGTGTTAGAGAAGTCCAACTTTCTAATGTGAGTTATTTCAAAAATACCTTTGACTTGTGGACTATTTTTTGTGTGTGTTTTTTTATGGCAGCACCCAGGCTGGATCTGACTACGTAAGTAATAGCTTCAATAGGGTTACGAAGGATTACACTCCCGAAGCACCATTATCAGATTCAAGACTAGGTTTGAACTCTGAAATATACCGCCAGTGAACATTATGTTTTTGGTCAGACTTATCTGCTGATGGCAAACTAGATAGTGATGAAAATGGTAGGGTCTAGGACCATGCTTTCACTGACCCTCGGCCTAGTACTTACTGAAGAAGGATGCATCTGTGTTTGAACCTTTTCTGGTTGTGTTACAATATCCCAGATCTTTGGGGCAAATTTTTCTCTCCTGGCTTCCTGCCTCCCAAGTAAACATGCACACATTCCATCCAACCCTTTAGTGTCTGTTCAGTTCCTGTATTTCCTTGATTTGTATTTATATGATACATAGTAGTAAAGTGTAGAATTGGACTGATCCTATTCTGTTCATGACTAAGATATTTTAGTGTGTTGGGGAGAATAACTTACAGCATGCAAGCATAAATTATTAAAAATATGAGGTTTAAAAGCATCCCAAATAGAAAAACTATGTGAAAATACATAGCTGATAGCTATCAAAACTGTGTTATTTGGTAGAGAATGGCGGATCCAGGGATGTCGGCTTTTCCGTCAAAAAAAATTAACCACTTTTGTAGTGTGTTGTATATTTAAAGAATGCCCTCCAAACATTTCATATCTCACATGATTTTATAATGTGATTTTGACATTCTTTCAATAAAAAGTTAAGATCTATGTTGCTTCCTCTTGGCATCAGGTGGCTTTAATGACTGTTTAGATCAATGGAATATGGTAGAAGTGATTCTTTATGAATTCTGCCAGTGAACATTATGAGGCTAGGTCATGCAAGGCTATTTAAATTCTGCCTTGCGTGGTGGAATACTGCTTAAGCTTTCAGCCTCTAAGTAAATGGTCCTATTGTGAGGATAGAGAGAGTACATGGAGGAGCCCTGAGACTGGAGAGAGAGAGAGAGAGAGAGAGAGAGAGAGAGAGAGAGAGAGAGAGAGGGAGAGAGAGAAACTGGATAGTTCAGCCATGCACTGTTTCAAATTCACCACATGAGAGACCTTGACTCAGAACCACTCAATTGAATTCTTGACCCACAGAAAAAGAGAACAGATAAAATAATTGTATGTCTTTGAAGTTACTAAGTTAGTGGTTACAGATATTTTATTGGTTCCTGGCCAATAACATTTTGTGTTTTCATGCCAGTTTTCTGTGGCGATATCTATATCTGAGACATAATTACTGTTGTCGCAGTAGGGATGATGATGTCTTAGTGGTAAGGAAGATCTTGAAGGAAGGGCGAGGCTTAGAAAAATGAAGGGTGATGGAAGTGGGATGTTGGAATACCATCAAAGAAAGGGAGAACAGCTTGAGCACCATGGCAGAAGAGAACATGGAAATCGCTTATACAGAAATTATTTTGGTTGGGCCAGATAGAGTGCAAGGAGAATTAGATTACAGAAAAAAGTTGGCACCAGAATATGAGGATTATTAAACAGCAAGTTGAGTTTTGACTTTCGTCCATGGACAAGGAGAGCTGATTGACACAATTTTGGGTTTGTGGGGTGTGGGAGGAGGGGGCTGGTGGTGCTTCCCTAATTGCTATGTAGCATAGTTCTGATTGTGCATAACATGAAATGTGTCTGATAAACTTCATCGTAACTTTCATCTGAATACAATATCCAAATCTGTTCTTTCATGCTTGGTCTTCATAATGTGTTTCTCATGTGGCAAGGGCGCATACTCCCATGTTATAAAAACACAGGGAATATTGCTCACAGCTGTAGTTGGACCACTCTTACACTCCAGAGATTTCACATTTTTCTTCTATTTTTATAACCATCTTTGTCACTTTCACTTCTTTCCTTCTTCCTCTTTTTGATTCTGCTGCAGCCGTATCCAATAAAACACACAGTGACAGATAGATGGATCTTACAGAAAATCTGCTGATTGCTCTCTTTGTAAACCTCAAATGTAAACAATAGAAAGACATTTGTTACTCTGTCATGGTTTTTTAGTATATAAAGATGAAGAACCAAATCAATGTTAGGAAAAAAAAATTTTTTTTAAAAGAATATGTTATGGTTGTCTGCTGGTTGGCTTTTTGGTAGCCATTCTCCCTTAAAATGGGCTTTTATATTTTGCTCGTCTATTTCACTGGGGACAAAAGAATTTCTAGTCTAATTTTCAAATTCCTCATGAGAAGACTACAAAAAGAAGCAAATTCCTAGTTATGAAATTGTGTGTGTGTTTTTCTGTGATTCTATGAAATGCTGTAGTTAGAACATCAAGATAACATCTCAAAAATTATTATATGTGAAATATATTCAAGAATATGCTAAGCACTTGGTTTAATAAAAATCTAAATGTGAATATTTTGTTATTTTGAAAAGAGCCAGGATATTAACAAAATATAGTTCACCATTCCACTCCTCTTTTCTCACCTCCCTTCTTCTATCTCACTGTCCCCCAACCAATAACTGAAATTGATACTGAAAAGATCTTTGAGTTCAACACACAGTGAATTGTTTGCCACTTTAGTTTTGGTAGTACAAACATATGTTTTGCCTTGGTCAAGATCACTTAGCTCTACCTGGATGCCAGTGTGTCTTCTACTTCTGAATATAACCTTCGCATTTATACTTTTCACAGCTGGAAAATGCATTCCTTGGTCAGTAATATAAGGCACAGAAATTATGCATCTGTGGTCAATAGCAGGTGACTCTGATCCCTTGTGGAGTCAGATAGACAAGGATCCAAATAGCAATACAGATGGATAATTTAGGCACCATGTGGTCCCTTGGGGTTTGTCCTGCTGGAAAACATTTTCAGCTCCAAGTAATAAAAATGACAGACAGCCACTCAGCCTACAGGAATTGTATCCTGTCATCTGCAGTCAGGACAATCTCCCTCTGAAGTCAGTAGGGGGTTTTAGACTGAGGATGAACCTTAGACTATGCCTCTTTAAGTAAAGACAATGGAATTAATGTTTGGTAGAGCAATTCAGAACACATTTCGGTGACATGCATGAGGAAATTATGTACAGTTTTGCAATTGCTCTTATAAGTGCACTGTCACATTACTGGGTATGGTGGTAGCCAGCAATTTGTGAGTGAAGATGCATTGAACTGGCTTATTCAGAGAATTCCACAGGGAAAGTTGCTTTTCTTTTCTTCCCCCAAAGTCTCTTAAGAACTGCATTCTGTCATCAAGTTCTGGCTAGTGGATATCGGCATGAAGGGCCAGATAAGGATTTAAAAGTAATGCCCTTTACTTACTTCTGAGGAGTTTTGCGTGGAGTTAATATTGGAATGAACATGGAAGCTGAAATTCAAATGTTATTCTCAGAAAGAAAAAACTAAAACAGAAAGGGCCATTGGAGAGATCCGAGCCAGGCTCCTGATCTGGGGTCCAAACATGGGAAAAGGCCTTCTGCCTTCTTCCTTCCCCGGACACAGGCATGTTAACATCTTCAGGCAGTGATGGCACCAGCTGGGTGGATAATCTTATGTAGCATCATTGCTTATCATCCTCAAATTATAGTTGCTCAAGTTAAACTTCTCTTTATGTTTCCATTGTTTTCTTTTGGTAGGCCTTTAAGATAGGAACAGAGAATTGATTGCAATCCCCTCAGCAATGTTCACACATTTCTGGCTCTTACTATATATGTATGATACATATATTATCCTACATAATAAAGAGGTAATATGCAAAGTGACCATCATACCCTTGCACAAGATGGCCGCCCCCATGTGGTCACAAGATGGCCTGCAGGGGAGGGCAGTTGGGAGGGAACAGGCCTGCAGGGGAGGGCAGTTAGGGGTGACCAGGCCAGCAGGGGAGGGCAGTTAGGGGCAATTGGGCCTGCAGTGGAGAGAGGGCAGTTGGGGGGGACCAGATCTGCAGGGGAGGGCAGTTAGGGGTGACCAGACCTGCAGGGGAGGGCAGTGGGGGCAATTGGGCCAGCAGGTGAGCAGTTAGACATTGATCAGGCTGGCAGGGGAGTGGTTAGGAGGTGATCAGGCTGGCAGGCAGAAGTGGTTAGGGGCAATTAGACAGGCAGGCAGGCGAGCAGTTGGGAGCCAGCAGTCCTGGATTGTGAGAGGGATGTCCGACTGCCGGTTTAGGACCGATCCCCTGAGTGGTCCCAGATTGGAGAGGGTGCAGGCTAGGCTGAGGGTCACCCCTCCCCCCAAGTGCATGAATTTTGTGCACCGGACCTCTAGTTTCATATAACATAAGATATATGTACATAGATACAATTTAATTTAAACAATGTCAAATACATTCATACCTTAGAATAAATGTTTTTTACATTTTTTGTTTTGAGGCAATGGGATTGATTAAAGAATAGGTAAGAAGCCTGGGCAGTAGAAGAGGGGCTGAGACTATTTACTTGATGCCTCAGGTTTAGCATTTAGTGTTGGTGAAATACACAGAGAAAAAGAAAATTGATGTATGCAGTCATTGAGAAATGTAGCTGTCCTGTTGTTGATCTTTCATCATTACTGGTATTGCTTCCTTCCTTCCTTAGAATCCTCTTCTATTTCTCCCCTTGGTGTATTTTCATGAATAAGTGTTTGGTCAATTTTCCATTAGAATGTGGTTGGATGATGGGCACAGATAAATGTTTCCACTCCTTTCTACTCTGCCACACTCTTGAGCAGTACATTTAAAAAAATATTTTTATTGATTTTTAAAGAGAGAGAGAAAGGGAGATGGAGAGAAAAAGAGCAACATTGATGTGAGAGAGACATTGACTAGCTGCCTCCTGCACAACCCCTACTGGGGATTGAGCCCACAACCCTGACATATGCCCTGACCAGGAATCAAACTGGTGGCCACTTGGTGCACTGGATGTTGCCCAACCAACTGAACCACACTGGCCAGCGCTTGAAAAGTACATTTGAAATAAAGAGATGAACTGAAATACTTGAACCAAGACAGATCATACATGTGACACTTCTCATTTTGCTGTCCATTCCCTGTATTACATAGCTGCTGTCTCCCTTCATCCTTTCTTCCCAACCTGCAGACAGAATCACAGGATTCTGACATCGGTCCAACTAATGTTTCACTCAGATTTTTCTCTTTCCTTTTGTCAAGCTCATTCTGGTCCTGCAAAGCCCTTTGTATAAGAGCCAACAATCCACAAATCTTCCCAGAAAATTCTGTTGACATTATAGGTACCATCTTGTCTGCATCAGATGACTATTGTAGTGGATTTGCATACACAAGAGACAGAGAGTAAATGAACAGAGATTGTTGGCTGACATGCCATCAAATAGGATGCAGCCACAGATACTGACCTCAACCGCAACTGTGAGGCCTGGGGACTGAAAATCAAAACAGATCTCCCAGAATGTCTTCCACTTGCTGCCTGATGGCAATTTGTCCAGTTTTCTTTGGAAAACAAATGACTCCCAGACAAATTCCTTGATGTTATTTCCCAGTGCACTTCTGATCCCAGTTTCTTACATTCCTGTCAGACCCAAGTGTGAAAACCAAGTGAATAAAACAGATACCTCTGCTCCTCAGTTCTTGCTTTGAGAAGTAGAGTGAGACGGGTCAGACACTAGATACTACTGTCCTCAGTGCCACCGGCTGCCTCTCCCTGCCAGCGCACTGTAATTAAAGGAGAGAGACATCAACGTGGAACCAGATCCCAGGCGCCGTCCAGTTGAAAAGGTCACGGCCGCAAATGAGCAATTAGTGCTCCCTGCTGTCGCGGAGGCTTTGGCTGCAGAAAGAGCTGCAGAAACACAATGCCCGGATAAACCGGCTTTGTAATCTGCTTGTCACTAGTCCAGTCGTCAGGGGTCTGCCCTGAATCCAACGGAATAATGCTGTCCGGATTGGATTGGGAAAAGTCAGATTTGTCAAAAAGCGGCGGTCAACAGAACAGAGCAGAGGGAGATTTCATTTGTTGGCGGTGAGGATGTGGTGGACCGAGCATGGGGGCTGTGGTTTTGAAGCCTCATTATAAACCTTTAATATTTGGGAGCTGCTTTCCCTGGCAGCCTCGGAGCTCGGCGGCAGAGCTGTATTGCCTACTAAAACAGGGATTTGAAACACTGGATATGAATGCCAGGGTTAAATGGACTGTGTTATTAGCCCATTCTCTAAGAATCAGTCGCTTTATTAGAGACTGTTCTTATGATTGTTTCATTTAAAACCCCAAATCTCTGCTTTACCTTAAGAAGGGAGGGGAATTGAAACCATGACGGGAGTGGAGGGGGCCTGGGTGGTGGCAGGTGAGTGAGGAGGAGTGGGCATGCAGGAATGGGGTGTGGAAAACTTCCTCCCGTGGCTGAGCCTGGGTCTGTCCAATGCCCCACCTTCCAGACCCCAGAATGATGCAAGCAGACAGGGCTGTGTGGGGCTCTTAGGAGCCAGGGGTTTGACCTTGAAGGAAGGTCATCCCCTCTTGGAGGTAGCCTGATATAAACTTCATTTCTTTGCCCACTCAGTAAAATCCAGAGAAAGAATGAAGACAGTTCTCATTTTATCAGCCCCAAAGGCAAGGTTTTGTTTGATATTACAGACAAAGCCCTGAAATTGCACTTGACAGGAGAGGCCCCAAACAGTGAATCATCTAAGGTTTTGACACATGAATCAGGATTTCCCCTTTTGTGTTGTAAGGTAAGCTTTCAAATTGTAAGGTGAAGTGATCAAGCTCTTTGTGTTTCAGAAGAGGAAGGAGACAGCTGCCTCTCCCCACCCTCGCCTCCTTAGGGTACCTCCTTGAACTCATAATAGGCCCTATTTTGATGTAGGCTCAGACTTGTGATCTTGCAACGCTAGGTTGTGGGCCTTCTGACACTTAGAACTGTAAGCACATGCCTCTAAGATTAATTTAGAAGTTCCTCATAGTCGCTGAGGAGGTCATCTCAGGAAAGGACATTTTAATTGTTCTCCCTTCTACTTTTCTGTTTAAACTTATATGAAATTCTGCCCTGACTCTGTCTACATTTTCACATGTGTCAATCTGCAATGCCTGCTCAATAATAAATTGAGTTCTCTCTCTTGTCTCTGTTGGTATGGGGAGATCTTTTATCGGCAGGATTGTTTTATTTCCCTGGAAATGGTCAAGAGGGTGAGGGGTACATTGAGAAGGGTAGAGCCAGCCAGGAAATAAGGAGTTGTGGGGGAGGAACAAACTTTCCTCTACCCTTAAGTTTCCTCTGGCAGGTCTAATAATCACATAGACATGAGACAGAGTAGCAGGAGAAAATAACCAAATTTAATACTTATATATGTATGGAAACCCCACATACATGAGAGTCAGTGACCCCACACGCAGAAGAAGTTTCATGGGTATATAAGATATTCTGAGCTAGGGATGAGGTGAGGTGCCTTGGGGGCTTCAAAAGGTCATTGCAGGATGATAAGTAGAGCAGACCTTTAGTAAATAGAAGTTTGTCTTGCCCTATGGATAGGTCAGAAGAGGTTATCTCTGATAACCTCATCTTATGGGTAAAGCCCCTGACTCTAGTTCTAGGTAGTTCAAGGAAGGGGCAGAAGTTTCTCTTGAGCCTGTTGCATTTAGCTCAAAACAATCTGCATACCACAGAGGCACATCCTGGGGAGACTGGTTCTGGAGTCCCACAGAGTAAGCAGAATGGGCACCTCAGGGGGTTTAGGTGCCAGAGCCTGAGGGAGTGTGGGGCTGAGAAGGGGACTTGGTGATGTCCAAAGCTTCTCCCTCTCACCCATGTCTTTCCTCAGCTCATCTCTGATGGGGATCAAGTTAGAGGGCTTCACCATGCACTCTGCTTCTCTTTCCAGAATGCATTTTCCTTAATTTGGTTTTTCAAATTCTCTTTATCTGTTCTTTTTATGCCACTTGCCTGAGCCTCATAGAAGTTGAGATGGTAGTTGGTGCTAAAAGCTGCTTTTCTTTGCAGAGGCCTGGCTTTTTTCATGGAGTCATTTTGTTGTCAAGCCTGAGTAGATAGCATGGGGATACTGTCACTTTTTCAACAGAAATGAAGTTTATAAGCTTGTAATTAATGTTTAATGTTGACATAGAGCTTTAAGGTGTTCTACAAAAAGAAAAGGGAAAGTAAGATGAGATGAGAGGGAGAGAGAGAAATAGAGAGACAGAGAGAGGCACTTTCCTTCTGAATAATTTATGGAAGTTTTTAGATTATCATTAAGATATATTCTAAGTCACATTCTTATTGTTTTTATTCAAAAAGTATTGTTCTATTACTCTACAAGTAACACTATTCAATGTTTTATTCAGTCCAAGTGCTCTGATACTTAGGGTTTGGGCCATAGCAAACAGAAGTTTATTAATGTGTGAACATCATGTGTACATGGAAGATACCCAGGGAGAAATGGATAACTCTCTAGGGTGGCCTAACCCACTGGTTTATATGCCATCTTTAGTTAAAGACAAAAGCAATGTGTGTGTGTGTGTGTGTGTGTGTGTGTGTGTGTGTGAAGTTAGGGGAAGTTACTAGGAAAAACAAAGGTAAACAAAGGTAAGGTTTGTTATGCAAATTTAAGTAGGTGCCTTCACCATTGATATTTTCTTGTGATTTGGAGTCATCCTCTTCCTTACAAATAGAGATTTTTCTTTATACCAGGTAAATGTAAATATCCCTTACAAAAGGGTAACTTCTACTCTGTTTTCAGAGCTTCTCCTATCTCTCAAAATAATCTTTAAACCAAAGAGCATATTTTGGGGTGGCATATTCTCCTACCCTTCATATTCAACAGGACTCTGCCCAGGAGTCTGGCTGTTTCTCCTTTTCTTTCTTGTGAAGTTTATTTCTTTTCATTCAGCGTATTTTTAAAATTTAAATTCATAATAATTCAAGAATATCTTCTTACTAGAGGCCTGATGCATGAAATTTGTGCAAGGGGCTTGGCCCTCACAGCTGCAGTGGCTGCCTTGGCCCTTGCAGCCCCGGAAGGTCGTCCAGAAGGTCATCTGGAAGGTCGTTTGGCTGTCTGGTCTAATAGCATATTACGCTTTTATTATTATAGATGGTAAGATTATGGATAAAGGCAAAAATTCCTGACTCATCTCAGCCAAATTCCCTCTGCATTCAGAACCACTAGTTCCAGGTTGGCGAATAGCCTTCAGGATCACTTTCTTTTCATGTACATGTGTGTGTACATGTGTGATGGTGTATATGCACAAAGAGAATACTTCATTTGTTTGTGAACTTTTAAAAGAATATTATTGATAGTACTGATGTAAGAAACATTCAAACCTGTAGAGAATTTTTATGAGTTTATTTGTCTCAAACTAATGACAATTGCTAGGAAGCAAACTCTCAACGAATTGAGGAAATGCTCTGGAGAGTGGCAGTTTTGCAGGTTTTTTTTTTAATACATTTACAGTCAAGAGGAGATATAAAAAGGGTTACAGAAAATCCACTGGTGGTAGGTTAGGAAAGTGGGAGAAAGCAAAGTGAGGGCAGAATGGGGGAGAGAAAATCTGTGATACTAGATAAAGAGTAAAATGAAGAGAGAAACACTTCTTTCACATTGGTAGGTACAGGATAGTTAACAATTAATATTTACAGCACATAGGGATGGTATTTGGGCAACAAGATGACAATGAGGGCCCAGCTGGTGTGGCTCAGTGGGTGAGCATCGACTTATGAACCAGGAGGTCATAGTTTGATTCCCGTGCAGGGGGCAGCCGATACATGATTCTCTCTCATCTTTTTATCTTTCTCCCCCTCTCCCTTACTCTCTCTGAAATCAATAAGAACATATTTAAACATATAAAAAAAGATAGATAACAATGAGTGTTCTGTGATCATCTGCTCTGGTGGGAGATTGTGCCCAGAGAGGTCTGGAAAAAAGGGGATTACTCTGACATTCCAAAGGTATGTTATTGTAGGTACAAGAGAGACAACACATGGGCTCAGTTAGGGTACAAATCGACTTTTGTCAGGGCAGATACCGGTTTAGGACATGACTACCTACCATGACTTGCTTTTAGTTAAGAAGTTTTAATTTCAGATTATCCTATGCGGTTACTTTAGGTCTTGAGTTTGTAAGGCCCGCCATACAGGCCTCCCCTGAGCTTGTCAGGTTTAGTATGTGACCCCTTTTCCACCCACAATAGTTAACATTACTTGAGTACATATTTGTGTCCAGTGCTGCTCTAAGCATGTCCAATTTAATCCCCGTAGCAATGCTATGAGGTATTATTTGTAAGCACATTTTATTTTTGAGAAAACTAGGAACCAGAGAAGTTAAGTAGCTTGGCTAGGGTTGTATAGTTAGCAAGTGGCAGGGCCAGGATTCATATCCAGGTCCATATTTATAACCTCTGTGCTCTATTTTTCTCTGAAATAAATAATAGCCTTATATAGAAATTAGGAATCTGTATAAGGAATAATGTGTCTGGGAGCTTTTTCTATACCAATGAATTCTTGATGACTTTTTTCTTCTTAATTGTTATATAGTTCTCCATTTTATAGATGGCCCATATTTTATTTATTTATTTTTTAAATGTTTATTGATTTCAGAGAGGAAGGAGAGAGAGAGAGAGAGAGAGAGAGAGAGAGAGAGCGAGCGAGAGAGAGAAACATACATGATGAGAGAGAATAATTGATTGGCTGCCTCCTGCAGGTCCTATACTAGGGATCGAGCCCACAACCTGTGCATGTGTCCTGACCGGAATCAAACTGTGACCTCCTGGTTCATAGGTTGACGTTCAATTGCTGAGCCATGCCATCCATGCTAGATGGCCCATATTTTATTTAGCCTTTCCTCATTGCTCAACAGTTTGGTTTTTACTACTTTTTCACCATAAATATTTGCTGCAAAGCCAAGCTTTATATTTGTATTTTCATGAATAGATGCATGTATTTCTCAGTGACAGAGAAGAGAACTGGGAATTTGTGCACTGATCTGATATAATGCATACTGCCAAGTTGCCTTCAAAAGGTTGCATTCATTTCCGTTTCAAACCTGTATTGTATGAGAGTACATATTTCCCTTTTGTCTTGTCAACAATTGGTGTTATTGATGTTTACAAGTTTGCCAACAAGATGAGGAAAAAACTTGATATTCCATTGTTTAAACCTGCGTTTCCCCATCTGCATAGTGGTCATATTTTCACCACTTCAATTTAATCTTTGTTTTGATGCTGTGAGCAGCCACTCTAAATTTCATTGCAGCCCGGACTTTCCCAGCCACCCCAGCTGGGGGTGCAGATGGAGTCGCTTTACCAGCAATAAGCCGTGCCCAGTGCAATGCCTAGAACACAGTCAGTACTCAATAAATAATGATGGACTGAATATCATCTAAATTTCACTGACTTCTGACTCTACCTACTTCTGAAGGACCCCTAATCGCCTATAAATGAACTTCCCTCCAGTATATTTGGGAGTCATCGCCATCACAAACATTCCTGTTAGCTGACAGTGCCCGAGCTCTGCTGGGCATCGTAGCTTCCAGCGGTCCGTTACCATTTCATGCCGCTCTCTGACTCCAGGCTGCGTGGTGTCTCCTGCTCCTCTGTGAGGCACCCGGTGGCATCACTGGTCGCAAGGACTGCCGCACTGCATGCTCTGACCACGGGCCTAGCACTGCCTGGGCCTAGGCAATGCACCGGGAGAAGGGAAACGACTCTATTTCATTTTGTAAGAGGAGCCTCAGAGCAGTGTCTCCTGCATCCTACTTTGTAAAAGTTTAGAGAAATAGTTTTGTTCAGTGTTTACCTATAACCTCTCTCTCTGTTATTAAAACAAAAACAACAACAACACACATTTCTAGGAGACAAAGTTAAATGTCTAGTTTCTTTTTCTCTTGGGGACATTTTTGCACCCTCAGAGTAACCCCAGCTCCATGCAAATAAACCTTCACCTGCTCTGTCTTACCAATTCATCAAACAATTCCAGACACGCCTGAATGCCTGCATGAGGCCGTGGTGGGCTCTTTAGTCTTGCCATTTCCCCAACTGCATGGAATCTCAGGCTTTGAGTTGTTAGAAATATAATTATTAAGAAAATTAAGTATTTAATTAGTGGCAAAGACTTAGAGCCCAAATCAATACTTTTGAGATCTTTGTATAAGGAATGTTTTGGTAACTGTGTTAAAAGAAAACATCTGTGGAAGATTCCCTCCTTTATTCTGCAAACCTGTATTTGATGCCAGCTATGTTGTGGCCCTGGGATATAAACATGCAGCCATACTACTAAGGGGCAAATGGGGATGACAAAGAAGTAAACAAAGAAAATAACTGTAACCAAGCATAGCATGTGCTCATACCCCGATGGTCTGGAGAGGATTTAGAGGGGCTACAAAGCAGGGTGTGGTGAATTCTCTCGTAGGGGATCTCAATAGTCTCACTGTCAAGGTGATGCTTCAGCTAAAAGGATCTGATATTTTAGACGTGGGTGGCTGAAGTTAAGATGCCTTCGCTGTTGTCAAACTTCAGCCATGATGATTGATAGTAGCTCAAAAAATATCTGATCTCTAATTGACATTTAGCCTGGAACTAAACCAAACCACTTCCAATGAATGTGAGGACATTTTCAAAGGCTATTAACAAGCTTTGTGACGATTATCCTAAACTGCTCGGCCATACAGGAAATATTGTGATAACATGAAATAAGACAAACTTTGAAGAAGCCTCTCAGAAACTTGTCACTTTGAGAGAAATCTGGTCACCATGGCAAAGCAACTGTCAATCCCATTTGCCTGGTATAGGAATTGGCCTATGTTGTTATATTTTCATAGTCTATATATTTATATTTCTATATTTTATATATTTCATGTTCTATGTCTTTTTATAAGTGGGCTTTAAATGAATTAGAAAATAACTTAGATGAGTTCAACCATTTCTGATGCTTTCTGTCTTCAAGTTCCTAATAAATTGTATTTTTTTTAAGAGACAATTATAAGTTGAGGGTGAAAAGTTGAAGAATGAATGCCAACATCTTTGTGATGGTCCTTGTTTTCTTTTCAAGACCAGAAGATAACATATAGATATGCTCTTCTGGAATTTTTAAGAAAGCAGTTTAAAACTTACATTATTCTCTAATTTTAGATGTTCCTAAATGAACCTAGAAAAAAGGAGGATGGAGATGAGAGGTTGAGATGAGTGAGCATTAGTCCCTTGAGATAAATTTGTTTACAGACCATGTTCATTTATTCATAGAACAAAGGCAATGAACAGCTTCTATGTGTTGGGCAGTGTGCAAAAGGTAGGAAGTAAAAAGATAATATGATGCTTTTCTCTCTAAAGAATTTATGACCTATTCCAGTAGGCATAGACCTGACATATAATTAGAATACCATAAACTAAGCACCTTGTTTCTAGACAGTCTTTTACTGAATTAGAACGATGTCAAAATTGTAATAGGAGCTTAAAGCTGAGAATTACTGACCTCACATTGGGGAGGCAAAGAGACTTCACAGAGAAGGTGATGTTTTATGGATAAAGAAGTACATGTACGAGTTCTTTACTTTTCCTTAAAAAAATTCTTTCCCAGGAAAGAATAAAGCAAAACAAATACAACAATAGTGTTACAAGAGAATAATGGTCCAAATAAGAAACAAGCTCAAATATGAAATGATTTCTTGTACTTAATGATTTTTAACAAAAGGTCATTCATTTGACTGAGTACTTAGTGCACTTGATCTTTCTTTGAAGGGCACAAAGGTCATGCCTTTGGACCTACGAAGAAAGAAATATAATCCTGGCACCTGAGCTCTACTGAGAACTCTATTTTACATGTCATATTAACCCAAACACTGATTGGTTTTCGGTTTTCACTTAGCTAAATTCTCATCTTCAAGTTGAAAGAGAATGCCCCCCCCCCAAAAAAAAGAAAAGAGAATGACCAAAGAAAATCAATAATTTCAGTATAACATTATCTAGGGTTAAATAGATCACTAAAAACTATAAAATTAAGGTGGATGTCTCTGGGAAGTAGGACCCTGGGGTGAAAAGAAATGGGGCTAAGAACAACTTTTAAAAATTTAAAACTAGTTCTCTAGTGTTTGACAGTTTTTAAACAATGTCTATGTATTACTGTGGGTTTTTTTTTTAAGACTCATTAGAAGCCTAAGATATAAATAGTTTGGGGCTAAAAAGTATTAATATTTTTTGTCCCACCTTCTAAGTCAGTGATTTTCAACCTTTTTCATCTCCTGACACACATACACTAATTACTAAAATTCTTCAGCATACCAAAAAAAGTATATTTTTGCCCATCTGACAAAAAAAATTGGTATAATTTTGATTCATGCACACCAGATGGCTATTGTGTTTGCTATTGTCATTCTTTTTATTTGTCAACCTAAGGGAAAAAGGTCAGTGCCCCTGACTACATAGTCGGATATTGCATGTTTTAAACATTCTTTCAGCACACCAGTCTAAAATTGTTGTTCTAAGTTCTTCTGACTGGGTTAATAACCAAATTAACAAAGACACTAACAGGAGAAAATCAAAGTTTAATACATGCCTATGGGGAATTCACATACACATGATAAATCCATGAAAATTCCAAAGACAGTGAGTGGGTATATAAGACATGTTTGGACAAATGAGAAGGAGGGGGTGTTATGAGATTTCAGAAGTGAGAATGGCTGATTTACAGGTAGTTGAGGAAGAGCAGAATACACATAGCAGGAAGATCCCTGCTGGGAGACTGAGGAACCATGGGACACAGTGGGACCCTAGTGTCAAAGAACTCTGTTTACCACTCTCAATTCTAATTAGGCTAAGATAGCATCCTCAGTTCTCCTTCCTGAAGCAGGTTTCTGTCTGAATTTCTTGGGCAGGAAAAGGTAGAGGGGAGAATCAAAGGTTTTTTTCTGAGTCTTCTGTTTCTTAATAAACAGCTTAAAATCAATATCCCAAAAACAGCTTCAGGGTGGTGGAATTGTGGTCCCTTCGATTGTTTATTAAATTAGCTCAACAGACAGAACCATAATTATTCCAAATGACCACCCTTAGCTACTAGTATATGAAATCTATAGATCCAAGAAATACTTTCATTTCCACTTTTTGTTTCTGATAACACTATACACCTCACTTGTCATCCTCACTCAAGTGGGGCATTTACTGTGCCATGTGGTTTTGTGGGTTTTTTATGTGTGTGTTTTAGAGTTACATTCTACTCCCTCAGTCTCCCATCCCCCTTTTTTTCTACCACACTGAGATAGGTAGAAGGGAAGGAATCGAAGAAATATGGTTCAGTAGCCATTTGTCCAGAAGATAAATGGTTACAAGTGCTTTTGCCACTAAGTTATGCTAATCCACTGTATAATCCAATCACTATTTTCTAAATGACAAGGGACCCTAGTGCCAAAGGAACTGTAGTCAATTTTCTCCTTTGTCCCAATAGGTCAATTATTCTTTCTTTCCTGAGGTAAAAGAATAACTTTCTTTCCCTAGAACTTGTGAGGGCTCTGAAATGCACACCACCCACAGGATCTGCCAAACTATTATCGCTCCATTAGAACTGACTGAGATCATAATTACCTGAGAAATGCCATTCTTCAGCTCCGCATTCAGCATGTTGGTGACTCCAGGCACTTCAGCTCATTCAAGAGTCAAGGTTCATGTATCCTGCCCTTTATTTTCCCTCTGGACTTCGTGATTCTACATGCCTTACAGTTAGTTAAAGGGAGCGAAAACCCAACCATTTGAAACAAATTCCTCTATCTGTTGCAGATTCCATAAGATAGATGGCATGAAACATTCTTATTTTATAAGGAGCATGAAAATTCCACACACTTTGGTTCCTGAAATAACACCATATACATAGAGAAAATTAGAAAGGGCTGTGGATTTTTCATCATCTGAATGGTCGGTCTCTATGAGGATCCAGGAATAAAACCCAAATATGAGGCACACACTTTTTAACATTAGCGAGGCTTGGAACTGTAGCAATATAGAATGTAAAGTGAATAGGAGGGTCAGATAATCCCCCCCCCCCAAGACAACTGACTTTGAGGATATTTTTTCCTTTTCTCCTTGTTTCTCCTGTAGAACATATTAATTTGCCTTGTTAGAAAGGTCTTGATTTGTGTGTGTGCATGTGTGTATAGGGGAGAGGGTATCTTGATTAGCTTTGAAGTGTCCTTCTTGCATAATCAATACCATTCTGGCAAGAGCTGGCTCCAGCATTCTGGCCTCATCCTTAGGGCACCTTTATCAGGTGTTTTCCTCAGTCCCTGAACATTCAAAAGAATGTTATCAGGCACCAGGACAGGAGACCATAAATTCCTTCATTGTTATTGTTATCGTGTTAATTGTTGACTGTTAACTATCCTGTGCCCTCCTAAGTAATGTGTCTATCATTTTACTTTTTATTCAATCCCAGAGGTTTCCCCCCTTCGATTTCTCCCGCCTCCCTAATCTATCACCAATGGATTTCATGTAACACACCTCCCCTGATGTAAGATATAAAACAAGGTGAAAAACCATTCTCCAGAGCATTATCCCAGTCCATTGAGATTCTGCTTCCCGGCAATTGTGGACAGTTTGGCTCAAATAAACTCACAAAAATTCTTTTAAAAAAAGAATGTTATCAGTGATTTTTATCCTTTGAGGGTGTGTTTGACTTGAAAGACTGTCAAAATGTATTTGGAGCCAAGCCTGATGAGTAAGTGGGTGGGTGACGATCTGGAAAATAAGAACATTTAGAGACGTGATGAAAAACAAATGATCTTAAAATTATTTTTTTTAGCAATGTACATTTTGGAATAAATAGAATATTTAACACCCCAAGGTGACTTGAAATGAGACTGAAATTTGTTCTCTGTAGAAACTATACAGAGGCTATGAGAGGGCTGTCTCTGAGAAAATGCCAGGTGGGTGGTGACGTTATTTATACACACGAATAACTTGGAAACTGTCACAGTACTCTTGTCAGATAAATGGAGGATATTATTCCTGAGGTACAGCCTTCTGGCTCTTTGTCTCCAGTTCCCAATTCTCTACTAATCACCTGGCCTTCACAGCAAATGTCATTAACCCGGGGAAAGAAGAAAGGAAATTTGATCTACTTCCACATCTTAGATAGAGCCTGTCAGAGGTGTAGACTACGGAGAGCTATGGAGAAGGTCAAAGCAAGCAAGCAAATTGTGGACACTAGTTCTTTCCCGCCCTTCCCCCAAATAAAGTAGGACTCACTCTCCAAAGGATTTATGCACTCTGTAAGTAATTATGTGTAAACCTTCTTTTTTTTAGTGGAGTAAAAAGAATGGGAAGGCTGCAAGAGAACTGATTCTTTGTAGTAATCTAACTTTTTTTTTTTCAGAAGAGAACTCTCAGGGGTGAAAAAACCCCAATATCAACATTACTCCCATTCTGCCCTCCCCACAAATCACACCCTACAAATTAGTCTTTTGGTTTTCCAAACTTAATTTGCTTTTGGCAATACTTGATTTTCATATCAAAAGTAGTTGTTATCCATAGGAATATTAACCAGGCACTTAACCTGCAATAGGGAGCAATATATTAAAAAAACATAAAGCACTAACAAATCACTAAGCTAGAAGAAGAAAAGCACTAAAAATCAGTTAAGAGTAGAAATCACATCTGACTAGCATTGAACTTGGTGCTATACACCATCACTCTAGGAATTATTTATTACTTTTAATTATCTAGGGATAAAAAGAAGTTTCATGGATCAATTTCCATAGTTGTTTGGAGACTTTCCTGTTGGCATATCATATAATTATTGATTATTGAAATGTATATAAACGCTTTCACTCTTTTCTGCTTCATTTCTTTTGCTTACTGGTCAGTTTCAGACTTTGACTTAAACTTTTGGGCCATAACGATTTTAGTGTTGGTTCAATAAATCAACTTCGTAAAAATTAAGAAGTAAATCAAATAAAACCAACAAAACAAACTGTGGAATCAGTTAATATGTACCCAAGCATGAGTGATACCAATAGGCTCAAGAATTCTAATTTATGTATGTGATAGCTCACCCCTTCCCCGAAGTGGCAGGCGGAGTAACGGTAATCATGATGCGGCCTGCAGCCTGGAAATACCAGGAGGCCCAATTCTGCACCTTATATGGTCTATACATTGAATCACCTATCAGCGCCCGCCGAGTACCCTAAGCCCCCATCCCTCCCCTCAAAAGGAGTGCTCATCTCTGCCGGGACCGCTGCTCTCCCGTTGGGAGACAGCCCAGCAGGTCTTTCTTCTAATAAGGCCTGTAATACCTGGTTCTCAGCTCCTGACTGATCTTTCAGTATGGATACATATTAAGGGGGAATCTTTTTCTCACATTTCCCCTGGCTAAAGAGCATTTTATTTTCGCATTTGGGGATTTGGAAGAAATATTTTGTCCCACATTTTCCATATCAAGTCTCAAAATGGCTATTACTTATGAAATACATGTTATCTAGATGGTGTTGTCATTTGTAATAAAAGGGCATAGAATAGATGTTGACAGGGAGCAGATGTTGACAAGAGAAATTTTTAATATAAATACAAACTTTAAAGCCTGTATGAATTCAACACCTTCATAAACTTCTTCCTGCCATGTTTGTTTATTTCTTTAGTGCTCATATGTTAAGCATATTTATGAAGGGTTCTCTTCTAAGTGGAGGAATATTTATTGCAGGAGTGTAAAGCAGGTGGTACCAGGAACTGAGTGTTTTCTTACTTTCGTCAAGAGACACTTGTTCTAATAGTTGAAAGATCAGTCAGAAGCCGAAAACCAGGTATTACAGGCTTTATTAGGAGAAAGACCTGCCGGGCTGGCTGCTGGCACTGATAGGTGATTCAATGTATAGTCCATATAAGGTGCAGAATTGGGCCTCCTGGTATTTCCGGGCTGCAGGCCGCGTCATGATTACCGCTACTCCGCCTGCCACTTCGGGGAAGGGGTGATCTATCAATAGTGATGCGAGGCCTGAAAGATCTAAGCTTACATTAGTTGTGATACTGCGTGGAGGGGCTTCAAGGCTTATGCTTTGGGGTGATTTCTCAGTGCTGCATTTCTAGACTGTACTACTTGCCTTCTGCACCAAACATCGCTAAGGACCTGAAATGTAACTTGAGGCAAATTATTTAAATTCCAAAAGAATATTAGTGGCTTCAGACAAATCTTGTAGCAATCAATTAAGTTTCAATGGGGCTTTAAATTCACAAATTTTCTTCTATGAATAAAGAAAAAAGTCTAGAAATCTCTGCTGTTAGAGGAATAATTATTGCTGATGCGGGGCCTATTTGCAGAACCCTCTTGATTGGTGTCAGGGCCCTTTGGGAAAATAGGCATGTTTATTTTTGTTTCCAGGAAGCCATTTCCTTCTACACAGTGATGATAAACTTAGGTATCTCTCCAAAAAAAGGCAACGATTATGGGTGACATGAGAACCAATTTGCCATGACTTCCAATCTCTCCAAATGTAAATATGCCATCCTGTTGTGGTCTGGCTCCATTAATAATGCCGCAGTATATTACAGAATATTTTTACATCTAGATTCCCTAAGCATTTTATAGCAAATCTAAAAAGAGGCCCCTGCCGAACCGGTTTGGCTCAGTGGATAGAGCGTCGGCCTGCGGACTCAAGGGTCCCAGGTTCGATTCCGGTCAAGGGCATGTACCTTGGTTGCAGGCACATCCCCAGTGGGGGGTGTGCAGGAGGCAGCTGATCAATCTCTCTCATCGATGTTTCTGGCTCTCTATCCCTCTCCCTTCTTCTCTGTAGAAAATCAATAAAATATTTAAAAAAATAATAATAAAAAAAATAAAAAAATAAAAAGAGGCCCATGATATTAGTCACATGAGTGCTAGCAAAAGAATGTGGGTATTTCCAATTAATTTGGTTTCCTTTCGCTGCTTTGTGAGGAACAGATGAGGGACTCACACCTCACTGCAGTGAATGCCAAGAAAGCTGGATGTGAGGCCAAAAGTCTTGGGCTTGGCAACACTTTCTTGCTGTGAGAATATGAGCAGGTTTTTTGAGTCTTTATCCCCCCTGCCCCCGCCCCCCCACCCCATATCAAATAAGAAATATCTGTTCAACTCATGTCAGGGTGTTATGGGAGTGAAATGGGGTATTAAATGAGCAAACGCATTGTAAACTGTCACCCATTGTGTAAGTGTTGGTGTAAATTAGTTACATGCCTTTGATTACAAGACATAGAAATGAATCTTGGCTAACTAAAGCTAGAAGGAATTTATTGGAAGGCTATCAGAGGCTCATAGAATTACCAGGAGCTTGGAAGACTGTGCTGGGGCTGTGGCAAGAAATGAGGCAGCTGCAGCGGCAAAGAAGCAGGACCTGTAGAGGTCCCAGCAAGAACTGTCCGCGGGGTGGAGTGAAGCTCTAGAACTTCTAGGATCTTTGGCCCTATGCTCAGATTTAAACACTGGGAAGTGGCACCCAGTTGGCTCAATCTGAATCTTGTGCTAGTCCCTTGGGTAGGAAAGAGCATGGCCCCTGGGTATTGTCCTACCAACTGTGGGTAAGAAGTCATTTCACAAAAGGAACCAGAGTGCTGTTAGAAAATGAATGGGTGCTGGATGACCCCAGAATCCACAAATGTGAAATCGATATTCCTTGCTTCCCAGTTTTGTATATAAAACTTATACATTCAAATTCAATGATTCTGAGCCTTTGTTCCCTGCACCTGAGGGGATGGCAAATTTTTCCTCCTTGGGGTCTCATCTGACAACTCCCCAAGACAAAATGATTGCTCAGACTGAAAGGTCAATGCCGATTACTGTGGTCTCAGATGGAGAAGAGAAACCTTAGATTTGGCTCAGCCTACTGAGGAGTCTTCTTCGGGGGCTGCCATTGATGTTGCTGCCCATGTGACCCTAGCAAAATCCAGATGGTCTGACTTCCCTGGCCCTGGCCTCCTTGTCTGCTTAAAGTTGGGGTTGTCTGGGTACCAACTGTAAGTCAGGGGGCCTGCCCACTGAAGAAATGTGCTGTCTGTTCTTCACAGCTGCTGCCAAGTTGGGGTCCTGGCTATGCTTTTTCTCTGTGTGTAAATGTAGAGATTGAAGAGGACAGTTCTGTGCCCTCCAAATCCCTCAAGTCTTGGCCATGATGCTGGTGATGGGGTCCAGAGGATTTTTTTTAAATTACAGAAGCCTTTATTAGAAAAAAATGCACATAATGTTAATCACATACAACCAAAGATACATGAAAACATTGAGAGATTAGGCTGAGCTCTGAGTGACAGCACACATCCAGAGTCTGCCTGAAATGAGGAAAGTGCCGATTCTCACATGGAAGGACTGGCTCAGAGCCCTCACTGCAGAGAGTAGTAGAAGAGCAAACTGTCACGGGGCTCCTTGGCACTGCACCATTGTAGCTGTCACAGTGGGATCTGAATCACAGTCAGTAGTAGTATCAACAGGACAAGATGATTACTAGTCAAATTAGATCTCATGCAAATGCAATCTAGAGAAGCAAGTGTATCGAAGAGAAAAGGCATGGCAAAGAGGTTTACTTCATTCCTTATCCATGAGGATTCTCTCTATCATGACTTCTTTTGTCTTCCAAGATGTGTGATGCAACTGAAGATTTTCCCACATTGCTTACATTCAGAAGGTTTTTCCCTAGTATGTGTTCTTCCATGCTTTCTAAGAGACTTGGAGGAACTGCAAGTTTTACCACATTCCTTACATTCATAGAGCTTTTCTCCACTGTGTGTGTTTTCATGTCTGGGCGCCTGAAGGAAGCAACCAATTGATGTGTTTCTCTCACATCAATATTGCTCCCTGTCTTTCTCTTTGATTTCCACTCTTTCAATAGAAAAATATCCTCAAATGAAGAAAAAAAAAAGAACTAGGATGGTCAAAGGCTTTTCAACAATCTTACACAATAGGGTTTATTTTCAGTATGTGTTCTTTCATTCATTATGCTTTCTCTCCACTATGAGTATTTAGGTGAATTTGAAGGGAACTGGGACAAATAAAGGCTTTCCCACATTGCTTACATTCACGGGGTTTTTCCTCATTATGAGTTCTTTCATGACGTCAGAGGTAAGTTGGATCAGAGAAAGCTTTACCGCAATGGTTACATTTATAAGGTTTTTCCCCAGTATGAATACTCTCATGATGTCGGAGGGAATATGGATCACAGAAAGTTTTACCACATTCCTCACATTCAGGAGGCTTTTTTTCATGACTTCTTTTATGTTTTCCAAGAGAGTTGAGACTACTGAAGGCTTTCCCACACTGCTTACATTCATAGGGCTTCTGCCCAGTATGGGTCCTTTCATGATCTCTAAGAGTAGGGACGAAGAAATGTTTTACCACATTCCTTACATTCATGAGGCTTCCTTCCATTGTGACTTCTTTTATGTTTTCTAAGATTGCTGCGCCAGTTGAAGACTTTGCCATATTGTTTACATTCATGTTTCTCACCAGTATGTGTTCTTTCATGATTTCTAAGAGAAGTGGAACTGAAAGTGTTACCAGATTTCTTACATTGATAGGGCTTTTCTCCAGTGTGTGTTTTTTCATTTTCTTGAGAGTACTTGGGAGAACTGAAAGCTTTACCACATTGCTTACTTTTATATTGTTTCTCTCCACTATGAGTGTTTTTGTGAAGTTTAAAATAACTGAGACTAAAGCCTTTCCCCCATTGCGTACCCTCATAGTTTCCCAGGAATATGCATTCTTTCATGATTCCTAAGGGAAGTTAAACAGTGGAAAGCTTTCCTACTGGGGCTGCCTTCATGTCTTTGAATATGTTGGTGAGGCTTGAAAGCTTTCTCAGCTTCCTTACATTTATAAGGGTTTTCTTCATATTCCTGACACAAGTATAGTTTGGGTCCAATGTGAGAGCTCAGGTGGTTATTCAAGGATAAATAACGCATGAAGATTGATTTGCCTACACAACCTGGATTTAGGTTGTTTTATTTCAAAAGAAGGAGTTTCCTTCTTTTCATTATGATTTGGAACCTGGCTGAAGTTTTCTGTGCATTGATTTCCATCCTTCCTTGTACAGTCTCTCAACCATATGACTGCTAAGATTCATCCCATGATTTTCATACTGATCTTCACTGTCATGGTCTTCCCAGTTTTCTTCATGCTACTGATGCCAGGTTCCAGAAGGTTCCTAGCATCACATCTGTGTAGAGTTTCTTCTGGTTCGGATCCAGGAAAGCCCACTCCTCCATGGTGAACTCCGCATTAACATCCTCAAAGGCCACTGAATCCTTCTCTGGTTTGGTCCTGGGCAACCTGCAGTGACGCACAGCTGCTGAGTGCTAGCATGGCAAGGCGTCTTCACCATCTTCATTTCTGGACTGTTTCTCCTCTTGTCTTGGGGGCCACTTCTATTATGTGGCTGGAGCAATCTGGTCAGTTCCTCTCTGGGATCTGTTGTTGCAGGAATCCACAATGGCTTGGAGGAGTTCACCATCACTGGTGCTATTTTATCTGCTCAGACAAATACTTCATCTCCAAACTGTCCATATTTCGGGCGCCAATTAATGCCGGTGGTCCTGATCTGGCATCTAGAAGGGTTCGGCAATCTGGAGAAGGGGCATTTCTAGTTTTTCCTGGGTCTCCCTGAGTCCCTCCTGCAGCTCCCACCACCGTACAGATCGCAGATGGACGAATGACCCAGAGGATTTCTTATCTTAATCACATGCTAAGCCTAGACTTTTCCTTTCCCCATCTCTGTGCACTCACTTGTCTGGGGGCAGAGGAAGTCCCCCCACCCCCGCCTTTCTGTCCCAAGGCCCAGCCCCATGTGCTACTGTAGTAAAAGTGAGTTTTTCATGGGACAACACTATTTGCAAGGTTAATGTTTACTGTCTATACCAGTGGTTCTCAACCTGTGGGTCGAACGACCCTTTCACAGGGGTCACCTAAGACCATCGGAAAACACATATATAATTACATATTGTTTTTGTGATTAATCACTATGCTTTAATTATGTTCAATTTATAACAATGAAAATATATCCTGCATATAAGATATTTACATTACGATTCATAACAGTAGCAAAATTACAGTTATGAAGTAGCAATGAAAATAATTTTATGGTTGGGGGTCACCACAACATGAGGAACTGTATTAATGGGTCGTGGCATTAGGAAGGTTCAGAATCACTGGTCTATACAGTCTTTCTTAAAGATTCAGAGGGAAATACAAGAATGTTATGCTTCACCTAGTATTTTGTAACCCTCCTTCAGATAAGAGAGCAACCTGGTTTTGAATAAAAATTGAGTCAGAGAAAATTAGGGCCCTTAAAATAAGGACCAAAAATGCAGCTAGGGAAGCATGACTGTCCATTCATTGCAGCAAAAGCCATGTGTCTTCTTGCTCCCCTTCTTCTGCCCAATCTGAATTTCCTCCATGTTCTTTACAGGGTTTGCCTATTTTTCTCCTTTGAAGATGGAAAGCTTATTTTTCCATGGGCCCTACAGGCACCCAGGTTGGGGTAGTCAAGAAAGGAAGAAAGGTGAAAGTGTCTGAGTTGGTAATGGAAGGACAGCAGGGGGTGGGAAGACAGGGGTATTTGAAGGAAAAGACCATGGCGGGCATTAGAGAAAGCATGTGGAGACTGGCCTTCTGAGCTGATCTCAAATATCAAGTCGCTTGTAAAGGAGACAGCAGTTCTGTATTCAGATGAGCCCCACGGGACATTCAGGAAGAAGTGAAACAGACCAGAGCTGCTGCATCCCACTGTGCATTAGGATAAGCCGCCCTGTGTCAGGCCGGGCTGCTTTTCAAGGTCAAGTGGTTACTGATCTGGGTGCCAACTAGACGTGTGTATGTTAAGGTCTGAGCTTATGTCCTTCCTTGACTCTTTTTAAAATCAAAATACTCAATGGATACAAACTTAAGTTTAGGATGATAGCAAGCCTTCCTATAATACATTATTATCTAGCAATATTTCCACAAATGGTTTGTTTGGGAAACTTTCTCCCCAAATGGTAACTAGATCAGTGTTTGCTGTGAAGTCAGAATGCATGAGAGTAATTACATCTGCCGGGAAGATGATAGTTTGGAATTTCTGCTTTCCAAAGCATTTTACAATTTCAATCGTGTCCCCCGTGAGAACTCTATATCCTATCTCTACCTAGTTATAAATGCCTCTAGGCTATATTCTACAGCTCAGCCAGCATGCCCATCCAACAAAAGTTATGTTCATTTATAATACATTTCAACTATTTGGCAGGGGCTTATCAATATACTTTGGTTTATCAAACAGAAAGATTAACATCCAGTTTGTATATTTGCTTTTTTTCTCTAACACAGATATATATTTTTTTAATCAAGACATCTTGTTCAAATATTTTTGTTCAACTTTGGATGATGTTCCAGAAAAGGTATGAAAGAGGCTCTGCAAAATATTTTTGGTGTGAGCTAATGAGTCAGATGAAGAGCAGCATACCTTGCAGTTTTTCAACACATCAAAAACGTGCTCATAGCATTAAAAGAAAAATAATTTGAAACATACCACACCTGTTTTCTCTTTGTTAGCAAATTTTGGCAATAGCCACAATTGTTTACATGGGGAACTCGAGTCAATCTAATTTAAGATGATGTCTATGTGTTTGAAATAAAAATGTGTAGTGTATCATGAAATTATGCTCTGGCACAAGAATCAAATAATGTCAAGGCTGAAAGAGCTGAGAGGGTATTCAGCTTAACACTCTCATTTCAATGATGAGAAAATTTGGGCCCAGACTGGTGAAATTACTTGCCCAAGATCAAATAGCTAGTCATTTGCAGAACTCAAATGAATCTGATCTTATAATCTTTGTCTACTGTTTTTTCTACCTTTCCATGAAGATGGTGGATGATATGTGTTCTCTCTCTGGACCCTCTCCTCACATTTAGAAGATGACTTTGGATAAATACTTTCATTGAGGTGACCAAAGTATATCAGAATATCAAATGACAGGTTGTGGAAATTAAAACCAAGGCTAAATTATTACCCAGCAAAAATAACCTCTGCATCCACTAGTCTAATAAAGTAAATTAACTCTTCAGGTAAGTAGGGAAAATTCATGTTCCCCCCCCGCCTGAAGTTTACATCATGATTCCGTGGCTAAATTTGGCCCAGTTTAGAACCCATTTCTATAATAGGGCAATAGACTTTAAGGGAAGAACAAAGAGATCTGGGAGAGGGTATTAAAATATTTAAAAGGGGGAGCTGAATCTCTTGGATAAAAATACTTAAAGTAAACCATTTGGTTGAGACCTGGTACATTTAGGGGTGAAGGAGAGAACAATTTCCATATGAGCTTTAGTCATAGCAAACAAGATTACCCTTCTCAAATTTTTAGGGTCAATAATAGGTGAAAGGCCCAGGTTCAAATGTGGATCTGTCACACAAGCTGTGCTTAGGTGTCAATTTCCTTACAAAAAAAGGGTAAAATGATAGTTGAGCTCATGGAGTTGCATTAAGCTAATTTCAAAAGTTTGTTACATTTCTATACAGTACCAACAAAACACTGGAAAAAGAAATTAAGAAAACAATCCCATTAACAATAGCATCAAAAATAATAAAATACGTAGGAATCAATTTAAGAAGGTGAAAGACTTGTACCCTGAAAACTATAAGACATTGATGAAAGAAATTGAGTAAGACACAAATAAATGGAAAGATATTCTATGATTGGAAGAATTAATATTATTAAAATGTCCATAGTACTCAAAAGCAATCTTTAGCTTCAATGCAAATGTCCATGGTATTTTTCATAGAAATAAGAAAAAAGTATTCTAAAATTCATACAGAAGCACAAAAGGCCCAGAATAGCCAGAGCAATATTGAGAAAGAACAGAGCTGATTTCCAACTACATGACAAAGCAATAATAAAGCAGTATGATGTTGGCATAAAAGTAGACACATAGATCAATGGAACAGACTATAGAACCCAGAAATAAAACCATGCATATATAGTCAACTAATTTTTGAAAAAGGAGTCCAGACTAAACAATAGGACAATAATCATCTCCTTAACAAATGGTGTTAGGCAAACTGGTTATTCACATATAAAAGAATGAAACTGGATCGCTATTTTTCACTATACACAAAAATCAATTCAAAATGGGTTAAAGACTGAATTTAAGACCTGAAACCATAAAACTCCAGAAAAAAACATAGGGAGTAAGTTCCCTGGAAATGATTTTTTAAATTTGATACCAAAAGCAAAGGCAATACACGCAAAAATAAACCAGTGGGACTACATCACACTAAAAAGCTTCTGCACAGCCCTACCCAGTTTGGCTTAGTGGTTGGAGTGTCAGCCCAAGAACTGAAGGGTTCCAGGTTTGATTTTAGTCAAGGGCATGTACCTCAGTTGCAGGCTCCACACCTGGCCCCTGTTGGAATGCGTGGGGAGGCAACCAATTGATGTGTCTCTCTTACATGAATGTTTCCCCTCCATTCCACTCTCTCTAAAACTCAATGAAAAAAAGATCCTTGGGTGAGGATTAAAAAACAAATAAATAAATAAAATAAAAATCTTCTGCACAACAAAGTAAACCCTCAACAAAATTAAAATACAACCTATGAAATAGAAGAAAATATTTGCAAACCTCATATTCAACAAAAGATTAATATCCAAAATATACAAGGAACTCATATAGCTCAGCAAATAAACAACCCAATTTAAATATGAGCAGAGGAACTGAATAGACATTTTCCAAAGAAGACATATAAATGGCCAAAAGGTACATGGAAATGTGCTCAACCTCACTAATCATCAGGGAAATGCAAATCAAAACCTCAAAGAGTTGTCAACCTACTTAAGGTGAATATGATCTGAGGACCTAATGGTGATTATAGTTGATAATACTGTATTGTATAACTGAAAATTGAAATATGCTAAGAGAGTAGAACTTAAGTGTTTTCACACACACACACAAAAGGAAAAAGGTAAATATGTGAGGTGATGGATAGTTTAATTGACTTGGTGGTGGGAATCCTTTCACAATGTATACATATATGAAGTCACACACTGTACACTTCTATAATATTACAATTTTGTCAATTATACCTCAATAAAGATGAGAAAAACAGATATATGATGCTGTACAACAGCAAGAAGTAGGTTCTGTTCCTCACCTCATTGTATCTGGTCTGGCCTTGTGACCAGCTTTGACTTTGAATGTGGCAGAAGTGATGCCTGAGTTCTGGGATCTGGGCTTCCAGAGAGTGTGTAGTTTCTGCCTTTGCCTTCTTGGAGTGCTGCCCTGATACCATCATGAAAGGAAACTGAATTAGTCTATTGAAGGATGAAAGGCCACACAGAGGAGAAATGATCTGCCCCAGCCAACAGGTTGGCAAGCCGCCAGACATGTGAGTGAGGCCATCTTAGTCCTTCCAGTGCAGTTGATCCATCCGCTGAATGCAACCACATGTGAAAGCCGGGGTGATGCATCCACACCTGCTAATGGCCACACTCACGCTTGGAAGGGCATACAAATACTCTCTTGGTAAGCAGATGTCTGTGAGGTCGTGCCCCTATCTCACTGTGCTGTGAGTTTTCCTGAGGCTGTTTCTGTGGTAGGCTGCTACGTTCAGAAGCCCTAGCCTGCCCCTTCCTGCATCTACACCAAGTATGAGAGTTGTGCCTTGTTGTGCCTGGGCACCTGGGGTTTGTGGGAGTGTTGACCTGATTATGACTTTCACCAGAGCTGTTGTCCACTGATGGTTATACAGATTGTGTAATAATATACTGAATTAAGAATAAATGTCACATGAAGTTGGGATTTTTTTCTATGTCCTATTAAGACACCATATTTCATGCATTTGAAGGACAGCCCCATCACAAAATAAAATTTCAGTGGGTGTGAACTATTCTGAATACCAATAAATATTAGCTAACAATAATAATAATTTACATAGTGTTTTAAAATCCTATATTATCAAAGCGTAACATGCAAATCGACCAAACAGCAGAACAACCGGTTGCTATGATCCTCACTGACACCAGGGGGCAGACGCTCAATGCAGGAGCTGCCCCCTGGTGGTCAGTGCGCTCCCACAGGGGCAGCACTGCTCAGCCAGAAGCCGGGTTCATAGCTAGCAAGCACAGCGGCGGTGGCAGGAGCCTCTCCCACCTCTGTGGTAGCGCTAAGGATGTCTGACTGCTGATTTAGGTCCGCTCCCTGCTGAGAGCGGGCCTAAGCTGTCAGTTGGACATCCCCCAAGGGCTCCTGGACTGCGAGAGGGTGCAGGCTGAGCTGAGGGACCCTGCCCTGAGGTGCACGAATTTTGTGCACCAGGCCTCTAGTACATATATAAAGCAGATTCGACAATTTTATCTGAATTAAACCTCAAAATAACCCCTTGGGGAAATTATATTTTCCATATTCTAGAAAATTTTAACCTAATTTAGTAACTTGTTTAACATAATTAGAATCAAAAGTTAGAAGAAGGGCTCATACCCTGCTCTTTTGATGCTATTTTTAATTTCTAGGTTTTTTTTCTGTATAAGTGACATATAAGTATATAATATCATGGACATCATAGGTGATAGGGTATTAAAGCTTGGTCTTAAGTAGTGAATTCATTATGTGATTTGATTTCAACTTTTTCTCTTGCTGATGCTCTGAAATGGTCCCTCAGTGTGTTGTTAGTTAACATAATGTTTACTTCTCTAATGTACTTGCTTTAAGATGAATAAGAGTAATTTCTGACATACATCTCATATTCTTTCCTATTGCAGAATGATGTGGTTCATATATGACAAAGGTCAGGGCAGTAAATACACCTTCTTAGGCAGCTAGCTGTCTTACTGCAGTAAAGCCCGAGTTGGCCATAAGCCCTCTAAGCAGCACAAAGGAGCCAGAACAAGATACTTCCATGAAAGTATCTTGAAAAGAAGATACTATGAAAATAAAAATTCTTAGAGACAGAAAGTAGATTAGTGGTTTCATAGGGTTATGGGGGGAGATATATAAGTGGGAGGTGCTTACAAAGGGGTATAAGTACATTCGAGGGAGTGATGAAATGTTCTAAAATTGACTGTGGTGATGGTTGCACAAGTTTGTGTGTGAATATACTAAAAGCCATTGAATTATACAATGTGAATGCATGAATTGTATAATGAATTCAAATTGTACAATTTGTGAATTATATTTGAATTATATTTCAATTAAGGTGTTATAAAAAAAGAAACTAAAGCATTGACTCAAGATATTAGCAAGCCAAATGCTGATGTAGTATGAATGATATTAAGGTGTTGAAGGAGATAAATAGTCATAAAGGGAGTGATCTGAATATGGGAGTTGGAGATCAAAGTACTGGAGGTTTGTCCTCATTAACCAGGAAAGCTATGACCCAGGCTTAGAGATGTTGCCTTTAGGCCCTGAGGTTGGTACTGGTTCTTCCAGATGCACCAGGCTGTTATTGATCCCATTAAACGCCTAGACCAATGCTTTGACTCCTTGGCTCCCCAATTTGCTGGACGGTGTAGAGAAAGGTAGTGCTGGTGGGTCTTAGGTTTCATCTTGTTCTTTCATTTGGAACATATCCATTTGTTTCTTTATTTTGCTTGACTCTCTGGGTTGGTTTCTATACATTAGATGAAACAGCCACTGCTCCCAGGTCCTGATGGAGTGGCCTCCTATAAAAGATGAACCATATTGTTCAACTCTGCCCCAGCTCTTGTCTCTCAAACCTGTGTATTGCCCAAGCAGCCTGTGTTATGTTTAGTGGCTCCTAGGTGTTGAAGGTCTGCCAAGACCCATCCATGTCCCAAAGGGGAGGATCTCAGTTAGCACTAGATTCAGGCTGATTGGAAGCCAGACCCTCATGCAGAGGTTTTCAAAGTGTGCAAATATGTACAGGGCCCCACTACTTTTCAGTGCTAGATGTTTTGGTGGTTCCTCTCTCAGGTGCAGATCTTAAAAGTTGGGGGTGCCCAGTGTGGGATTCAAATTCTTTGCTCCTCAGAGAGAAGCTCCGAGTTTTGAGTTCCTTTCCAACTGTGGGTTGCCGTGGGCGAGTTGGGTTTTATGGCAGGACTGTGTCCCTGCCTCTACTAACCACTTCGTTGTGGGCCTTCTCTTATTCATCTGATGTGTAGGAGTAGCTTAAGTCAGTTTTTAGGTGTTTTTCAGAGATTTTTTTTCCATATATAGCTATGGATTTGGTGCAACTGTGGGAAAAGGTGAATTCAGGATCCTCTTAACATTGTCATCTTAAAAGAGGACCGTGGTCAGTGTTCTTGACATATATTTCTCACCATTAATTAAAGAATGGGTTTTTAGGCTCTTGCCTGGGCAGTGGGGCAAGGTGGGTTAGAGAAAGGAGTGGGAGCTAAAGTTTATTTAGATCAGCTACTATATTCAGTGCACTATATTAGGTTCTCTGCCTATTTTTTATTTCTCACAATCATCCTGTAAGATCAATACTGTTATTTACAAGTTAGAGTTGAGTAAATTGAGGCTGAAAGAGAACAAGTGGTTGATCACCTAGCCCACAAGTGGCAGCACCAGAATGTAAAGGCACATCTAGCTCTAGCTAAAGCCTATGACTTTCTCACTTAAATGTCCATTAGTGTGATCCAAATCCTTCATTCAGACAAACATAGGGAATTAACAGAGGAGTTTGGGGCCTGTGGAACTGAAGACAGACAAAAGCACCACATAGAATTCACCACAATAATGCTGCCCTGTATTAGACAGGTCTCACTAACCATATTTACCTTTGATTAAGGGGTGGGGTCAAGCAGTGCTGCTGGAGACAGGGACCTGAGGGCATCCTGCTGACCAGTAGCCCAGCTTCACTTGCTCAACACATCTGAT
The DNA here is from genome assembly GCF_000147115.1 of Myotis lucifugus. Taxonomy (NCBI): domain Eukaryota; kingdom Metazoa; phylum Chordata; class Mammalia; order Chiroptera; family Vespertilionidae; genus Myotis; species Myotis lucifugus. Next base: position 5,208,748 of record NW_005871048.1, read on the forward strand.
CATTCTCTTTTGCAGATGCTCAAAGCACTGGCCCTTACAGCTAGATGCGCCCCCTTGCTTCTGCGTGTCCCCTCAGCACCCAGGGGCTGCTTTGTGTAACGGGGCTCCAGGCAGCTGCTGTGAGCTTGGAAGTCAGGCAAATGCAGGCTGAGGACGTGAGGACACCTGCCTCTTGCATGTAAAGATGGAACAAATGACAACATTTGTTGCTTTGGAACTGAGCAGCCCGGGCAGCATGTGTGAGGGCCTCACAAGCTCTGTTTTCTTCATAAGCGTAGGTCCCTCTTTTCATATCTGGAGCAGGGAACAGATGTTTCATCAAAAGACACATTTAAAATAAAGATAATTATGCAGTAAGAGGCTTAATTACATCAGCTTATTCAGGTCCACTTAATTGCCTGACAGCCTGAGTGCCTCCCACTTATTTGCAGCAGAGGCTCTCATGTTTTGCTGGTTTATCAAATCCTTTGATGGCTCGAGGAAGATGTTATTGACTTAGCAATTCAGAAAATATCAATTTCTTATATACAGCTGGTAGAGGAAAATGTAAATATTTTTAACAAGCAATAAAGAATCATCATTTTCCTAGAGGTGGCTTATGGTGTTCTATAAATGATTAATAGCAGGAATGACTCAGAGAGGTAAGCCTGAACTAGATATTTCATCTTTAGTTGTCTCTTGGTCATATTTGAAATATTTCTGTCAAATGAAAATCACAGGGAGAAGGTGACTTGCTAGTTTAAGGAAGCCATTTGAGTCATGTGATGATAAGGCAATTGACCAAAAAAAAAAAAAAGGTTTTATAGTGCTATTTCTGTCCTCCTTAATTTTAAAGGCATAGATTAGTTCTGCTTCATACTGGTGTTCTATCCCCTTTTTTTCTTCCTAGACCACTGGCCTTTTTGAAGCAATATATTTTACTCACTGCCTCTATTTTCTCTCACCATTCCTTTCCCTCCATCGAACCTCGCATTCTGACTCCTGCCCACATCAATCTTCTGAAAACAAATGCCACTCTGCTTCTGCTTGGTCCGTATTCCATTATGTGGTCTGCAGCATTTATAGAAACTGTCCCATGGCTTCCAGGTATTGCAGCCTCCTGGACTTACCCCTTGAATCAGTTGGGACCATCAGGAAACAGATGGCACATTCGCACTGAGTAATTGAAGGGAGTGTAATCAAGGGATCTTTACAAAGATGGGGCGGGTGGGGGGGAGGGCGTGTGGGGAGCCAACAATGGTTGAGTCTAGAGACAGGTGGAGCTGTGACCACTGCTAGGGTTGAGAGGTGGGAGCAGTTAGCAGAACTGCTGTATGGAGGGGACCCACCTGACAGGAGCGGTGGACTTCAGAGAGAGGCAGCTTCCCATTAGAAAAAGCACTAGGGGAAAAAGCGCTCCTTCACCGTCTTCCCACCTCTGATCTTTACCAGCGCTTCCCATTGGCCGAGGACAAGGGAACCTGGGCAAGCAGCTCCTATAGTGGAAAGTGGATTTGGACAGGAAAATGGAAAATATCCATTACATCCTCATCTTCCTTATGTCTTCTTCTTAGTCTTGCTTATTGGCACTTCTTCCACTGCCATCTCTGTAAGCATAGTATTCTCGAAGGTTCTGTATGCCCCTCTTTTCCTTGTTCTAGACAATCTCACCTAGTTCTTGACTTCAACTGTCATTGCTATGTTGGTGATTTCTAAGTCCCTGTATCTCGTTCTCTTCTCCCCAGCTCCTTTTGCTGGATGTGTCCCTATTAAATGACTCACCACTCCCTCCATTTTAACACAATCAAATAGAATTCATCTTTCTCCCAATTATATTCTTCTGTACTCTACCCTGGGTTAATGTGATTCTCCCAGACACTTATACTTGTTGTTATTTCCTTACTCTTATCCAGCCAACTGCTACTAAGTTCTGTGAATTCTGTCTCTGAATTTTCTCCATAATTTCTTTCCTCCTTTCCATCACTATGGGCAAAGCCATAGGTCATGCTCTCATTTTTTTATGTGCACTCTTTTTAAAAAAATCCTCACCCAAAGATATGTTTTTATTGATTATTAGAGAGAGAGAGGAAGGAAGAGAGAGAAACATCAATCAGTTGGTGTATGGGACATACGACTGCCGACTAAGCCATCCATTTAGAGTTGTGCACGCTTCTATAAAAACTTTCTTGCTTCTAGTCTCTTTTACACTGTGTCCTCCACTCTGCTTCTGAAGTTATCTTCCTAAGGCAGTTTAGATTTTGTTAAACTCTTAAGTAAAAGCCTTCAATGTCTTAACATTACCTAAAGAATAGCTCAGCCCTAGCTGGTTTGGCTCAGTGGATAGAGCGTCGGCCTGCAGACTGAAAGGTCCCGGGTTCCACTCCAGTCAAGGGCACATGCTTGGGTTGTGAGCTCAATCCCCAGTAGGGGACATGCAGGAGGCAGCCGATCAATGATTCTCTCTCATCACTGATGTTTTTATTTCTCTCTCCCTCTCCATTCCTCTCTGAAATCAATAAAAATAACAACAACAACAAAAAAGAATAGCTCAGTCACTTAGGGTAGTTTTCATATCCCACTTCTGCATGGCCCCAACCTATGTTTCTATCCTCATAGCTTAGTATATATCCTTTTGATCGAGTCATACTTTGTACTTCCTTCTTTTTATATCCATCTTCTCTCTCTTTTTAAATTAAGATGTGCAAATACAAATTTACTAGTAAACAAGGGAAGTAGTACATATAACACAACAAGGAGAGAAGATTGTAGCATTTGGAGAGAATGTGCAAGTGTAAAGGTTGTTTTTATTCAGGTCTTGAGGAATATTACCATGTAGGAATGTAGAAACTGTTTTTAGATGTTTATTTTTTGGGAGTACCTGAGAATTAGAAATGTTATTTGACACTTCCATGGGTGTATCTGCAAGCCACAAACAGTCATGTGAGTTTATCATGTGTTCAGGATCTACTTGTATTAGAGGCTCCGATAGTTTCATTCCAACAGAACTGTCAATATGCACATTTGGCACCCCTTGAAGAAAACAATGTGAATATTCCATGTGCTACACAAGGTTCCAGATCCAGCTGCTTATCATCTAGGGGGGAATCAATGACCACATCCCATGTGCTGCATGGAGGAAATATAGTACTGTGGTAAAAAAAAAAAAAAAAAAAAGGAGCAAGGTAGCCATTTGATGATTTCCAAATGTTGGAAGCTGAAACCTGCTCATACTCCTGCATTCTGAGAAATTTTGGGGGAGTCCATCAATTTTCCCTACACATAATGGCAAAAGCAGCTACCTACGGATACCCAAGGTTTAGTGATCAAGGGAGAATGCAATGAAGTGCTATTTTTCTGAAGTAGTGGAGTGATGGGTGATTTGCAGTTTCTAATAGGGTGACTCTGGCTACAGGGCTGACCCCAGATTCCTGAATACAGGATAGTCATGTTTTATAGGTTTATCAGCAAGGATGTGGCCAGTGCTGTGAGTTAACTCTTTAAGGGGTAGGTTTTGTGGACTCTTGTACACTAAATTCTGCATTCTCACCTGGTCACTTGGGTAGAATGGGTCAACACATTGACTAGAAAATTAGAAAAGGTCTTAGGAACATGCAAGATGAGTTTTCTACTTCTTGGAATGTATAGATTTCTACAAGACTAGAGTTTTGTCAAAAGTTCCACCATAGCACCTAATCCTCATACTGAATTGGGGATGTGCAATATGACCATCTCAGTAGCTGCTTGTTGGGTCTCTCATGGGAGTTTCAACACAGCATGCATCATCAGGGAGGGGCAACAGCACCGGTGGTGGTAAGGTCAGGTGCTTAGTGCTTGAGTTACCTATGTGAGAGACAGAACGCAGGCCACTAGAAACAATAACCATGACTACTGGTGGAGGAACCTCATACTCCTAACCTCCGTACTTCTCTGGGCACTCTCATGATGGACTTTTAGATCTTACACCATCTCTCCTATAGTCATGATGATGAATGCATTTTCTTAAAACTCACACTATCCCCTGAACTTCACCATCCCCCCATTCTTCCACATTCATAACTTTTGCAAACCTTGTCATGAAGGAAGGTTTTCATCTACTTGAATTACCAATCTTCCTAATCTCAGATACTTGCTCCAAGTTTATCTCTTGGATTTTGATAGCACTGTTCACATTGCTTCATATACACAAATTGCTTCATATCCTAACCCTACAGACTGATGGCCTGATGGAATAATGACACACATCCCTCAGGAATTTCCTATTCATCTTACCCTACACAAATCATGAGTTCTTCAGACGCTACAGAAGCTGCACAGAACAACCCACTTACTCATTCACCCACAATTCCATCATTCTAGCAACTAGCTCTTCTACCATGTCAGGTAGTTAGCTACTATCTGTAGAAATTACAAACCACTCAGGAGGACTTATATGATACACTCCAGTAATCCTAAGAACCACATGAAACATAATTTTCCTGTCACTGAGCCATAAGAGAGATCATCTGAATAAGAAATGGCATCTGAGTTTGTTCTCAAGAAATATCTCACATGCTGAGAACTATTAGGATTGGTCTCTAGGGCCTCATACTCCCTTTTGTGACTCTACCATGAGTGGACTTCTAAGCCCTCATACTCCAGATCTCAGCAGCAGGGACCTGGGGATTACTTTCTGGTCAATTCCATACTCTAAAGATACAGCTAGTAATGCTTTGTACCACATGGTAGGGGCATGTGAAAGCAAGTGACGAACAGCAATGCCTGCTACAGACTTGCTCTCTGCTTACCCTATGGAGATACTCTCTACCATCTCTGGCCCCACAGAGATCTCATCAAATGGTCTGATTCCCCACCTTCCCAAAATAGAAGGCCCCAAACCTTAGAAAATCCCACAGGTATTTTTCCTTTGAAATGTTTCTCCATCCTTTATGGCCCAGTTCAAATGACCACTTGCTTTTGTGAAGTGTTTCCCAACCACCCAGCCAGAATTAATAAATCTTTTCCTTGAATTTCTGTAGGTATCTACTGCAGGGGTGGGAAAGAATGGGTACCAGGTACCAAATTATGTAGAGACTTGATAATGTGACAGATATTATGTGAATAATATATATTATCTTGTTTAATGCTTAAGGCCACACTGTGAGATAGTATTTTTAGCTTCATTTGTAGGTAAGAAAACTCAGGCTCAATGAAGTATTTTAACTTGCTTAAGATAACATAAATATTAAATAGCAGAACCAGGATTCATTTGAGTCTCTTTCAGATTAAAAGTCTATATTTATCTTTACAACACATTGCTTTCCAATTTATTACATTTCTTATGTGATATCTTTACTTTTTGTTTTACATCAGAGTTGCAAGCTCAAGTTTTTCTGGTGGAATGGCCAAGTGTAAGTCAGCAAAGAATGAGCTGGAGAGCCCATGTCCAGCTTAAAGCGTTCAAATTAGAAACTCAAGAAAACACGCAAACAAAGCAGAGCGGCACACCAAATTTGCCTACAGGCCGTGAGTTTGCAAACCCTAGCTCAACACCTGATTCTATGACTAAAGTAAGATCTTGAGGGCTGGGCTTACAAACTACTCATCTTAGCAAACCCTCACTCTCTTGTCTTGGCCTCTTTACAAAGTAGATACCAATAGATGTACACTCAATTAAATGAAAAAATTAAAAACGTCTTTCATCTTTAAATTCATGTTGTTTTTATAGAATCCATTCATACCAAACTATTCGAAAGGTTTGGTTAAAATCCAACTCCCCTCCACTGCCCATCTAGAATTTTAAAGTGAGAGATGGGACACCAAGGCCCAAATCACAAATTGGTCTGATTTCTTATTGTTGGCCTCAAAAATCACAAAACAGATGCTTGGTTTCCCAGTGGCCCTGAAGATGTGGTCCGTTAAAGAGGACAGTGAGTTTTGTCACAAGCTCTACTTAAAATGAGGAAATTACACAGTGAAGCCTTACATGAAACTCAGGTGTACCTCAAGAATATGCCGGTGGGAACAAAGGCTCTGGCCAATTCCTCATTTTGTAGGTTACCCATCCCTACTAGCCAACACATCAATCTAATTGGCCTCGAGGAGAAACCCTGATATGTGATTTTCAGAAACTGAGAGGATTGCTTCAAGGAAGCCCAGATCCAAAAAACTCTGTCAATTACTGTTGGTTTTCTGACAAGGAAGATTTATGGGTAATCTTATTTTATAAAATTATAAAGCCTCTGAGCTACAAATAAGTACCTGGACCCAAACTAAAGGATGAAGAGATTATTTTGTCACTCAGGAATGTGTTTGCCTTCATGTTCTACTATTGTAGACTTTGTATGAAATTACACATACTAATTTTCTCAGTATGAAGTTCAAGGTTGTCCTTAAAATAGAAAGCCCTACTTAAGATGAAATTACCAAATTTATCTTAAAGGAGGAGAAGGGTAATTGTCCTGTAATGATTTTAATTCCATGCTCATGGATAGAGTCATCTCGAGCAAATACTGATAAATTTTGGAAACCTTCCCAATAAACTTTGAGGTTTTAACATCATTTATTATCATTCTGTGGCTACATTAACTACTATTCTTAAGGGCAGCCACAAAGATTGACCATATGTACTGGCAAATCTTAAAACTGCTTTTCTATGTTTATTTAAATGTAATTAGCACATGTTTTGCATTAAACTTTGCACTACTTTGCCCAGACTTTTTCAAATAAACTTATTCTTAGACAAATATAGTGTATTAATATAACATATAGCACATTCTAAGTTTCAAACATTTATTGCTTAGTTTTATACCCGTGCTTTTTAGCTTGCATATTGGGATTTTCCCAGTTAATCAAAGACTTGTTTCAGTTCCTACCAGCAATACTGGGATGTTTTGGTCCTTGGATTTTGACTCCCCAGCTTTCACATCATTTCCTGATTCCAAAACATACATCTCTCCACATTTTATTCTCCTGTTGTGTTTGCATTACATTTTTGGGTTGTTAAATTAATATTCAATGTTTGGATTATGACTTTGTAAATATGTAAGTACATATGTAAATATGACCACATACTGTATATAGTGAACTCTACATTATACTATACTTAATATATTTGAAATCCTTTTTATTTTTCATGAAACTAATAATTTGAATGTTTTAAGCTGAGCACGCACTCCGCAGCTTATTCATTTCTGACATTTGGCCATTTTACACAATTATATTATCTACCTCACCCCGAAGGAATTGCTTTTTATGATCCTGTAATCCATACCAGTACTTTCTGAAAGAACTCTAAAACTCCTTTCAATCTAGTCTGACACATCAGGTTATCTGTCATTTCCTTTCTTTTTCCTCTTAGAAAGGCCCTCCAGGAACTCTGAATCCTCCCTCGAAGATGTACACTGGTTGTTCTCTAGACCCGCTATAGCTGTTATCTTAGAACTTCTGCTGTAGGAAGTGGCAATTATAAAAATGCCCAGTAGCCTTTACCTTTTCCACACTCCTTAGAATGTGTTTGTGCAGCTCCTCCCATCAAGCAGTGAGATTTATTTTCCTTCCCTTGAATCTTGGCTGGCCTCCTAAGTTACTTTGGCCAATAAAATGCAATGGAAGTGACATGTGCCTCTTCCTCCAGGCAAACTTCCTCTCCTTGCTCTTGGAATCTTGCTGCCCCCATGACAACAATCCCAGCTTATTTGGAGGATGAGCAACCAGGTAGAGCAAAGATGATCCACCCCACTGAGGCTGTCCTAGACTAGGGAGTCCCTAGTTGACTCAGAAGTTGACTGCAGATACATGAAACCATCCAAGACCAGAAAAACTGCTTAGCTAAGTCTAGCTCAACTTGCTAAACTGCAGAATCTTGAGCTGAATAAATAGTTGATGTTTTAAATGGTTATGCAAAATCTGATACAACTGGTTCCAAGAGCACGTGCCAGGTAAATTTATGGGAGGAGGAATAACAGTATCTTGAAGATGTAGTTATGGTATATTGGTCCTAACTAGGCCCTATGAGCAGGGGATTATGAAGTATTAGCGACAGCTTTGGTTCAAGAATATGCTGAAAGTACTTTTTTAAAAATGTTGGGCCATGGCTGGTTTTTCCCAGTGGTTAGAGCATTGACCCAAGAATGGAAGGGTCCTGGGTTCAATTCCCAGTCAAGGTTGGCAGGTTCCCCAGCCCTAATCCGGGTGCGTGCTGGAGGCAGCCAATCTATATAATTCTCTCACATTGATGCTTCTCTCTCTCGCCCCATCCCACCCCCATCCCTTCCACTCTCTCCAGAAATCAATGGAGAAAGTATCCTTGGGTGAGGATTAAAAAAATTTTTTTTGGAATATAATTTAATACCATAAAATTCAATCATTTAAATTATATCATCTAGTATATTTCACAAATTGTGTAACCATCACCACTAATTTCAGAGCATTTCACCCCTAAAAGTAACCCCATACCCATTAGCAGTCACTCCCCATTCCCTTCAACTCTCTTTCCTCAACTCCTAGCAGCCACTAACCTATTTTTGTTTCAATAGATTTGCCTATTTTGGATATTTCATATAAATGAAATCATACAGCCCTAGCCAGTTTGGCTCGGTGGATAGCATGTTGGCCTGCAGACTGAAGAGTCCCAGGTTCAATTTTGGTCAAGGGCACATGCCCAGTTTGTGGGCTCAATCCCCAGTAGGGGGCATGCAGGAGGCAGCCAATCAATGATTCTCATCAGTGATGTTTCTCTCTTTCCCTCTCCCTTCCTCTGAAATCAATAAAAATAAATGAAATCATACAGTATGTGCCCTTCTGTGTTTGACTTCTTTCAGTTAGTATATAGTTTTAGTTCTTACATTTAGAGCTTTGATTCATTTTGAGTGTACTTTTGAATATGGTTTGAGATGGGGGTCCAGCTGTATTCTTCACAAGTAGATATCCAGTTGATAGTGCTGAATATATTCAGTGTGGAGGTGAAATTCTTCCCTAAGCAATTCTAATACAAGAAGCAAAGGTGGCAGCACAAACTTGGAAATGCATTCTGGTAAAATAATGTGTTATTCATCAGAACTCACCCTCAGGCAGCACTGAAGTTCCAGGAATGCAGGACAAAAGGGCAGGTGGGACTAAGTTGTTCAATACAATGGATGGAAAAGATAGGCACCTCAAATAATACCCAGTGACTGGGTTTCTATCATTTCAAATTTCTAAACTTTGTAAGTAAGCAGCAGTACCTCTAATGCACTCTGAGAAATGAGACAATAAGTTGAGAGAGATCACCACAGAAATGGTGAACGAATAGTGCCAATCCAAACTTTTGGATGGTAGATTACACCCAATTAATTTTGAGCTCACAGTCTGTGGATTCTGGTTACAGGCATCAACTGATTGCAGGTGGTGATGCTGAACTAAAAGTGTTTTCATCAATTCTCCTTCCTGCAAACATTACATTTTTGTTCAATGGCCTTTAATACCTCTTAGGATGGGTCCTCAGAATATGCTTTTGCCTGCAGTAACTATTCTAGAGGCTGGAGATCACCTTGTTTTCTCGATTTGGTGGTTGTGGAGCCAGTACTATAATAATTTTGTGTGTTCAGAGTCTTAGAAAAGGGATTGTGATAATGCAATTCATAATGAGACATATCTTTAGTCTTCATCCGACTTGGAATGTCCTAAGTAAAGAGAGCAATAAAGGTGTCTTTTGTTATGTTAATGATTTTGTTTTTTTTAAAAAAAAACACCTAAGGATGGGGGCTGGTTGCCAGTGGAGCCAACTATGCAATTACAGGGTTAGAACTTTCAGATCCTCCCCCGAAATCTGGGGAGAGGGGAGGGGTTGGAGGTTGAATCAGTTGCTAGTGGCCAGTGAAGCCTCTATAAAAATTGAAAAGGATGGGGTTCTGAGAGCTCTGTGTTGGTAAACACATAGAGATTTGGGAGGAGTGGTGTGCTCAGAGAGGGCATTGTAGCTCCCATGGCTTTTCCCAGACCTGCCCTGTGCATCTCTTCTATCTTGCTCTTCCTGAGATAAATCCTTTAATATCCTTTCTAATAAACTTGTAATCTAGTGAGTAAATGGGTTTCGTGAGTCCCGAGAGTCACGCTAGCAAATTAATCAAACACACAAAGCGGGTTGTGGGAGCCTCTGATTTATAGCTGGTTGACCAGAAGTACAGCTAACAACCTGTACTCCCCATTCCACTATTGGCATCTGAAGTGGAGGGCAGTCTTGTGGGACTGAGCTTTTAATCTGTGGAATTTGATTCTATCTCCTGGTAGATAGTGTCATATTGAGTTAAACTGTAGGACACCCAGCTCGTGTCCAGGAATTTCTCAGTGGAGTGGGAAAACTCTTGCACTCATGAGAATTGGGTTCAGAATCTGGGGAATATGTATAGAGAACTGGCACTGAACCAATACCACTTTTGATGCATAGAAAGAGCTAAACCCATCCCAAAGAGAGATAGCCCAGTAACAACTTAACTGAGGCATCAAGAAGTCCTTTACCTGAAAGATAAAGCACACTCTATTAGGAAGGTGGATTTAAGAATTTCAGACTTAAGAATTAACTCACTAGGTCAAGAAAAAGTGATTTTTTAACTTTAATCCCTTTAGACTTTAACTTGCATTAGCTTTTACTCACTAGGGCAAAGCTAATTTGACTGGTACTTTAATCTATTTGAAATGTAATGCTTTTGAATTTTAATATGATAATGAGAGGGTGTTTATATTAAGAGTGGGTTGTCTCTACATTGTTGATTTTTAAATTAGATATTTTCATGTTGTCACTTAATCTCATTACTGATTCTCTCATATATTATGTCTGACAGTGTGCCTGGACATAATTTAGAGTGAGAGATAGAAGAGTAAATGGGTTTTCAGCCTTGGATGCAGAGGGGCTTTGAAGTTAATTTAATTACTGCATCATGCAAACTCATTTGGGGTGGGAAAATCAATATTACTTTCCAGTGATTTCAGGAAGATACCCGAAACAGAATAATATTGGGAAAATGACCTCTTAAATGGTTATTGTGATCTACACCTATCTTTACCCCAGTGTGCTAGCTGCCCACTCCTCTCCTGGATCCCCAACTGACCATATGTTTAATGATTAAGCCCAATCTGTTAAGAAAAAAAAATCCAAAGTTAGGGAATTTTATGGTGGAATACTTCTCTCTTATTCCAGATGTTTCTGTCCAGGTGAGGGGATTTTATATAGTATAATCTCTTCCCCCATCCTCCCCTTTGGCTCATTCCGCAGGGTAGGACCCAGGCTTCTCTCTGCATGGTGCTTAGTTTCACAAAGGAAGTATCCAAAAAGTAAGCATGCTAAGAAACTCAGGCAAAAGCTGCAAGATTTATGATAAGTTGGTCCCAGAATGTCATATCTGTTATAGTCTATTCATTAAACAAGTCACTAAAGCCAAGCTATGTTTTAGGGAAAGGGAATTCAATTGTACCTTTTGATGTGAGCAGCAGTATGCTTTTCCAAAAAAGGTGGAAATTGATGGTGGCCTTCTCTGGAGATTATTTACCACATATGTTATACCTTTCTCCATACTTTCACTTTCAAACTGGAAATATGTTTCTTAGAAACAGCATAAAATTGGATCTTATTATTTTTAACCAATGCAGTAATTTCTTTTTAATAAGTATGTTTAGTTCATTTGCATTTAATATAATTATTGGCATTCTGAATTTAAGTCTCTTATGTTTGTTTTATATTTAATCTATTTATTCATGGTTCTACTGTTCCTCTTTTCCTGTTTTCTCTTGAGTGAATTGCATTTGTTTTAATATTCTATTATCTTTTATGTGTTATCTTTATGCTTCTTTGTGTTAAATTTGCTTTCAATAATTGACTTAGAGTATACATTAATTATTAAATTATCATTTTCGTTAATGAATAGCACAAGTGCCTTAAAATAGAATAATTCCCTCTATCCCTTCCCACTCTTTGTGTTATCATTTTATATTTTATTACTACTTATATTATAAAAGACATAATCAATGTTAGTATTTTTATTTTAGTCAAAAAATTTTTAAAGAAATTATATGTGTTTATATGTGCAAATAATATAATATGTCATATAATGTAAAGAAATCATATATGTGTACAATGCATCTATACATATAAAAGCCAAGCGACTGGAATGACAGAATGACCAGTTGCTAGGAAGCACACTGCGGCAGCAAACCGGCCTGATCAGGGCCTGATCGCCCTGCCCCCCCCCCCCCCACACACACACAGCCTCCTGTGGCCCCTCCCCCTGGCCAGCCCCACCCCCGATCAGCCCCCCCACCCTGATCGGGGGCAGGGCTGGCCGGCCAAGTGCTTGCGGCCCCTCCCCCCCGCCAGCCCGGCCCTCATCTGGGCAGACCTGCCAGACCCCACCTGTGCACTAATTCGTGCACCAGGCCTCTAGTATTATTATATGAAACAAATTATGACACGTGGATAGATAGATGAATAGAGATAAACACTATCTCAAGGGGTATCTACCTTAAATCTCCTTCTCTCCTTCTCTTTAGGTCTCCCCCTGAGCACTCAGTGAAGATCATGAAAAGACATGGTGAGTGGTTGGAGACTTGCTCTGTCATGCCTCCCATATGAGGCTATGAAAAGGTCACTGGAATTTTGGCTGCTAGGTCTGTAGTGAATGCCCCCTCTTTTGCTGGTTCTGCCTGGTATGAGAGCAATGCTGATTCTTTTCTCTCCTATAAAGGGTTCCTCATTTTAGGAAATTTGGCTCATTTGGGTTTCTTCAAGTGCTCTTCTGATGGGATTTTTAAAACTATCCTTCTATAGCTTTTATCAGCCTTTTTGTTTGTTTGTTTAGTGAGAGCTCCTGTCTCTTGTGCCTTTCTACATATGACTTAGAGCAGAATTTTCCAAATTCTTTTGAAGTAAAAGACTTCACATTTAGGGTTGCCTAAACCTCAAAGGCTTCTACTCTTGAATTTATCTTACTAACTCATTATGTACTTCAAGTTTCAGTTTAAATATTATTTCTTTATGAGAGACTTCCTTTAATAATCTTTTCATTTATCTTCTAAGTGTAAATCACTTTCTTTGTGAGATTCTCAGTAGTTGTCATAGTGACGGAACTATTACTCTGTAGCTAATGTGGATATTGTTACCCACAGAAAATAGGGACAGATAGGGAGAGAGAGGATTTCAGGACAGTAGTTACCTGTGATTTTGTTTGCCTGGCCTTTATTTTCTTGTCTTTTGCTATCAGTGGTCCCCATTCCTTTGGAGAAATGCTGCTCTAACATTCTATATACACCTGAGGGGCTGTTATTCGCCAGTGCCTCTCAGTTATACCTCTCTCCTCTTCTAGGTGGGCAAGTGATGTAGGATGGCCCAACCATAGAACTTTAGTCCTAGTACCAATATCACTATTATTCAATACTCCTTGCTTGTAAGGGACAGTCTCCCACCTTAAAGAAGCTTAACACGGGCAATTCATTTGTTCATGTAACTGAAAACTACACGGAGTTTGTTTCAAAAATAAAATCACAAGCATTTTTTTTCATCATATGGGTATCATTTTTCATAGTAATGATGTATGTTAACATTCAATATTATTATTAGCCCCCCCACCCGATCGGGGGCAGGGCTGGCCGGCCAAGTGCGTGCGGCCCCTCCCCGGTCGGCCCGGCCCTCATCTGGGCAGACCTGCCAGACCCCACCTGTGCACTAATTCGTGCACCAGGCCTCTAGTATTATTATATGAAACAAATTATGACACGTGGATAGATAGATGAATAGAGATAAACACTATCTCAAGGGGTATCTACCTTAAATCTCCTTCTCTCCTTCTCTTTAGGTCTCCCCCTGAGCACTCAGTGAAGATCATGAAAAGACATGGTGAGTGGTTGGAGACTTGCTCTGTCATGCCTCCCATATGAGGCTATGAAAAGGTCACTGGAATTTTGGCTGCTAGGTCTGTAGTGAATGCCCCCTCTTTTGCTGGTTCTGCCTGGTATGAGAGCAATGCTGATTCTTTTCTCTCCTATAAAGGGTTCCTCATTTTAGGAAATTTGGCTCATTTGGGTTTCTTCAAGTGCTCTTCTGATGGGATTTTTAAAACTATCCTTCTATAGCTTTTATCAGCCTTTTTGTTTGTTTGTTTAGTGAGAGCTCCTGTCTCTTGTGCCTTTCTACATATGACTTAGAGCAGAATTTTCCAAATTCTTTTGAAGTAAAAGACTTCACATTTAGGGTTCCCTAAACCTCAAAGGCTTCTACTCTTGAATTTATCTTACTAACTCATTATGTGCTTCAAGTTTCAGTTTAAATATTATTTCTTTATGAGAGACTTCCTTTAATAATCTTTTCATTTATCTTCTAAGTGTAAATCACTTTCTTTGTGAGATTCTCAGTAGTTGTCATAGTGACGGAACTATTACTCTGTAGCTAATGTGGATATTGTTACCCACAGAAAATAGGGACAGATAGGGAGAGAGAGGATTTCAGGACAGTAGTTACCTGTGATTTTGTTTGCCTGGCCTTTATTTTCTTGTCTTTTGCTATCAGTGGTCCCCATTCCTTTGGAGAAATGCTGCTCTAACATTCTATATACACCTGAGGGGCTGTTATTCGCCAGTGCCTCTCAGTTATACCTCTCTCCTCTTCTAGGTGGGCAAGTGATGTAGGATGGCCCAACCATAGAACTCTAGTCCTAGTACCAATATCACTATTATTCAATACTCCTTGCTTGTAAGGGACAGTCTCCCACCTTAAAGAAGCTTAACACGGGCAATTCATTTGTTCATGTAACTGAAAACCACACGGAGTTTGTTTCAAAAATAAAATCACAAGCATTTTTTTGCAACATGTGGGTTTCATTTAACAATGAAAATGATGAACGTTAACTTTCTATTCTTTTGCTATTACGTTATCTAATAGGTTCCTTATAGGCATAAGAGGTCAATGGTTTCATTACTCATTTAACAATTGGCCAATATCCTATAGTTAAACTGTTGTACACCTTCATTTTGGGGATAATACCTTATATGCTAAAGGGCAAATACCAGAGCAACTTCAGTTCATTAGCAAAAATCAGATTATGGAGAAGGTCTATGTGTGGCAATAATAAGTTGCTTCATTCATTTCAAGTGGTCTGGCTTTAGGGGTACATCATCCACATAATGCAGATTGTGTAGAATCTACCTGCTTTTTTTCTTTTTCTTGCTTTTCCCTTCTTGAGCTCCCCTCTGTTTTCTCTCCTGATTCCTTTATCTCCTTTGCTTTCTTCTTATCCACATCATCCCTCTCATCACCCCTCTTTACTCCTTACACCCCATTTCACTTTTATTGGAATGCATATAAGGGAGACAATAAAAATAAAATGGTGATTTCCCAGGACAGGATGGGTCAATGAAGAATCCCTGTGACATTACAGCCTCTTCTGAGGGTGGGCCAGCTTCTAATGAAGTCGTTTAGTGTAAGAGAATTCCCCAGCAGGAGGATCTGGCCAAGCCGGAGAGGCTCGGGGGCAGGGTCACTGCCTCTCCAGGGCTCTCCAGTTGCTGGGTTATGATGATAAAACCAGCTCTGAGTAGAGGAGATTTTCATTTGATGAGTGGTCTGAACATCTACTTAGTGGTTATAAAATATTTGCTGCTGAAAGCCACAGAGCATTGATAAACAGGTCCTGGACAGCTGAGTTATGGCAATCTATTTAACATGAGGAGAACAAATTATGAGTCAAATGTTCCTGTTTCATAACCTAACTCAGGGCAGAGGGCTGTTCATCGCTGGTGTTAACCCTACATGCGCCGTGCTTGGCCAGGGTCCCGGAAAGGGCTGTGCAGGCACCAAAGCAACTCAGGTGGCTTTGCCATTAGGAGAGGACATTTTAAAAGCCCCAGCTGGTGGAGGAAATAAACAATTTGTAAAACTGCTGGATGGTCCTGGATTCACTACCTAGACGTCCTCGGTGGTTTCCATTTCATCCTCCTTAGATGACACGTGTTTAGGCTTATTAAATCTTGTCTTCAGCATAATACCATATTCTTTCATGTGGTTGGGGGAAGGGAAGGAATACGTGTCTGTTCTCTATTAGTCATCTGAGCTTAGGTCAGTCATCTCAGCCCAAGTCCTAGAAATATTCTCATTGAAATCCGACTCCTTTTCTGCGCTTCCACGGTGATGCTTGTCTATCACATGTGCGGAGAGGGGAGGCCTCATCTCACTCAGGGGAAACACTAGGAATTCGTCTCTCGTGCATGTGATTTAGAAAAGTAAATGAATTTAAAATAGTATTTGTTTCTTAACCAGCTCTCAAACATGCATTTCGGGCTCTCTAGGGAAGGTGCCGATTTGAGTGTGAGTGGAAGCATTGTCAGTGGGCAGCGAGAAAACGGTTTCTTTGTTGCTCATGACTTAAAGGTTGTTCTGAGAAACTGGCTTAATCGGGGCTGCGGGGTGGTATTTGAGCCTTAGCCAGGTCGAGGCATAACATTTCTGCCGGCATCTTCATTCACTCGCGCCCCACATGCCCACCTCCCCCAGGAACAAGAACACACATACACACATGTGTGCACACATATGCACTCCAGAATCTGACGGCTCTGGAGCTTTTATTCCTGTGAGCCATTTTTCGTTCTTTACTCGACCCCACGGCTGGAATTGCTGCTGGCAATTTACTTGCAGAATTCAGGCCTGGAATTGGAAGTAAAGGCATGCAAAATACAAGTTTTAATAAAAAAAAAGATACACAGAGCCAAATTAAGCAGCACAGTATTTTTCTCCCTATTGGCACACTCCCAAGAGTTTCAAATTGGTTTTCCTGAGCCAAGAATTTCCTTAAATGAAATGCACTGTGCTAGGAAGGCTTTTAAGGCCTCTTCACCTTAAAGTGCAGGCCTCTGAAAGGGGCCCTAGAAAGCGAAGTCTAGATTTGGCTGCCACTTAAGCCATGATTAGTAGAGCGTATCAGCCTGCTAGAAAGAGTTGTATTTTTGAACCTCCTGTTCTTCAGCTTTTGATTGCCAGCCAAGCCCCAAATCTATCCCAAAGAATGAAAACGAAGATAATAAGGGGAAAATAAACTTTTCATGCCAGAACTCAAGAAAGCATCTCATTGTCCATAGGCTGGCTTTGGGCCTCATAAAACAAGGAGCTGTGACCCTGGCCTGCTGGTCCTGTCCTCACGACAGTCACTGTGTCACTATACACAGATCCTCCCTATTCTTTGGGTCTCAGCTTCCTCCTTGTTAAACCAATTTTGTTAGCTTTCTTGTGTGGAGTATAATGCATTCCTTATAACAAAATGCCCAGTGCTTTCAATCAGCTGGGCCAGTGGTCAGCAAACTGCGGCTCTCGAGCCACATGCGGCTCTTTGGCCCCTTGAGTGTGGCTCTTCCACAAAATACCGACTTCTGCGCATGGGCCACGAAGTTTCAATCGCACTGTATGTGCGCGCCTGCACGTGGTATTTTGTGGAAGAGCCACACTCAAGGGGCCAAAGAGCCGCATGTGGCTCGCGAGCCGCAGTTTGCCGACCACTGAGCTGGGCTATTTGGGGTGGGGGCTGGGGGGTTTTAAAGCTTAACTCCTGTTAGTGTGAGGCAGACTTGATTTTTCTTCCCGTTGAAATACATCCTTGTGCCCCACTGGACAAGCAGTTGTAAATTGTTTAAAGACATCTCTTTCAGTTTGAGGTCTGCATCTGAGCGAGGTGGCAAATGGACGCACCTTCAACTTTTCCTCCCTCTGTAGACAGGTGCTGGGTGTTCACGTTGCCTATTTGTTAGGGAGAATCAGCCATAAATCAGTACTCATCTTCCATTTTCTTTGTATTGATGGAAATGCTGTAGAAAAACAGCTTGTCTCTCAAGCTTTGAGCAGGCTGCAGGACTGCAGGCTGCATACAATGGAAGTTGTTTTGACAGAAAACTGACCACACATGACAATGGACAGAGGGGGATGACGGAAGAGAGGGGGTGGACATGCTTGTCTGTTTGAACCCAGACACACTCTCCCTTTTTTCTTTGTTAAATTACTTTTTCATATGAAGGACACAAAGGGAACAGCCCCTACTGGCAGCCAGAAGGCAGAAAACAAACCCTTTGAAATTCCTAATTTGTTTATAGATGGTCCTCCAGGAGCGGGCTGGAAAATAATTCTGTCTGCCAGAGACAGTGAACAGCTACCTGAGGGTGTTGTGGTGAAAAAAATGACTCTCTAGTTTTGGTCCTTGAATGTCTTATTGTTTAGCACTCAGCGGTTGTTCTGAAATCACTCATCTGGCAGAGAAAGAAAATGAAAGAAAAATCCCACCTCTACTCCCTGGTCTGAGTTTCTAGGGAAGTTACCTTAATTTTTTTTTTTAATTTGGCTTCATTTGTGTGTTGATTAATTTTGTAATTACATGAAGGTTTGCTAATCTTGCCCCCTAATATGTCTTTTCCTCTCCAAGGAAGCTTTTTATTCTGTACTAGAGGCCTGGTGCATAAAATTCGTACACGGAATGGGGGTTGCTCAGCCCGGCCTGCACCCTTTCCAATCTAGGACCTCTTGGGGGATGTCCGATTGCGAGGGACATCCCTCTCACAATCTGGGACCACTGGCTCCTAACCACTCGCCTGCCTGCCTGCCTGATTGCCCCTAACCCCTCTGCCTGCTGGCCTGATCGCCCCTACCTTGCCCCCCTGCCAGCCTGATTGCCCCTACCTTGTCCCCCTGCTGGCCTGATTGCCCCTACCTTGCCCCTCTGATGGCCTGATCACCCCTACTTTGCCCCCTGCTGGCCTGATCGCCCCTGCCTTGCCCCCCTGCCAGCCTGATCACCCCTACCTTGCCCCCTGCTGGCCTGATCGCCACTGCCTTGCCCCCCTGCCAGCCTGATCAACCCTAACTGCCTCTGCTTCGGCCCCCAGTCTGGCCTCCCTCTGTGGGAGGCGACCTGGTAGATCAGGGGAAGGCACAGCCCCCATTACCCCACTGCTGCCGCCACTGCTGGCCTGAGCCTCAGCCCTACGCAGCTGCCCACGTCTGCCTGAGTCTCAGCCCTTGCAGCCGCTGTGGCTTTGTCTGGAAGGATATCCAGAAGATGTCCACTCTAATTGACATATTACTCTTTTAATTGTATAGATTTGGGGACCATTACAACCACACAGAACTTAAAGAAAACACATGGCCCTGGCTGGTTTGGCTTAATAAAGAGAGCAGCCTGTGGGCTGGAGGGTCCCAGGTTTGATTCTGGTCAGGGGCACATGCCTGGGTCATGGGCTCGATCCCCAGTAGGGGGCCTCTGGGAGGCAGCTGATCAGTGATTCTTATCATTGATGTTTCTATCTCTCTCTCTCTCTCTCCCTTTCTCTCCAAAATCAATAAAAAAAATATTTTTTAAAAAAGAAGACACATGATCTTCACTTTGGGCTTTGCCATTTTACAATATCCTTTGTGCAGTATTTTAACTTCCCTCAACTTTCCTTTACCCACACTTAAAATGCAGTCTATTTTGGGGAACATGATCAGGACAGTGATTCTAGTGGGTAGAAGTTTTTTTGGAGGGGTTGGAGTTGTGAAAATATTTAAAAATTGAGCATGCTGATGGTTGTACCACTCTGAATTTACTTTAAAAAACAGTTCATTGTGTACACTTTAGGTGACATGTACAGTACATGAATTATATCTCAACAAAGCTGTTCTTTTATTTCTTTTTAAATAAAAACCAGTCTTATAATCAATTGCAGATGTTTTCAGAGGCCCCCCAGGATTTGCTTACCGTGTCCCAAACCATGGCTGCGACTCCCAGTTGCCTCCATTCCTGGTGGATCTGGATGGTGTGGTTTGCAAAGGAGAAGGTGGCAAGAGGCATGTGGAATTTCTGCAACCCCATTCCTGTGGTCTCCTCATAGGGCACCAGGGCCATTTCCACTGTGCCAGTTCTCTGCTTCCTTTAACCTGTTGGGGAAAAGAATCCTGTATGCTCTGGCCAGAAAGTAAAGCAAGGTTGCTGAATGCAAGGAGTTCTTATTAGTATAAAATTACCTAGAGGAACAAGAATAAAAAGTGACAGAGAATGACTTTATAACAGTTAATGAGCACAGGAATAAAGGGCCTGGGGCTAAAAGGCAAAACTTAATATTTGTGTAAGGGATAGAATAATAATCATTAATAAGACTGATAGCACATTGTTAATGGGATCAGAGCTAGCAAAGTAGCAAAGATTCCAAAATGATTATTCTATTAGGTTCTTTATAATCTGTGGTTACTGTAAAAAAAAATCCCCTGGAAATATTCACATATCAAATCTAATGGCAGATCAGATTTAATAAGCACCATACTGTTTATTGAGTTTTATCATATGCTGTAAACTGTGCTAATACCTTATAAATGTTATTGGATTTAGTCTTCACATCAACCATGAAGTAGCTATTATTATTCCCATGTAGGTGGGCATGATGGAGTAGATGTGAAGATGAGGGAAGAGACTAGAAAGTGAAACATGAGTCTCCAAGTAGTTTGTTTGTGTTGTAAACCACTTTTCCTAAAATGTTATCTGCAACTTATAACAAAAAAATTAGGCAATATTACTAAAAGATCCCTGTTAGTGTATCTTGAATGGATAGCACTTTAAGCTAGCAATTAAAAAACACTTATTGAAAGAGTTCTCTGTATCTAATTTTCAAATAGACATTGAGGCATCATTTAAAGCAATATCAAGTCCAGCAAACATGCTAAATATATAAACAACAAAATAAAATGCAAAGAGCTAAGTACCATACTTGATACTGCACAGGGTATTGATTAAGCTGGTCCTCTCATCATCCCTTCCCCTTTCTCTGGTGATGCAAATCCTTTCTTAAAGGGAATCCATTCTGTCCATGATCCTGAGTTTATCAACCTCAGATATGGGTCCAAGACCAAGCCTCAGTCAATCAGAGAGAAAGTACTCCATTTCCTCACCTCTCATCTCGTTCTGAATTCATTCAGGAATGGGCACGTGACTCAAACCAAACCAGTTACATTCTCTTTCTCAGGAGTTTGAGTCTTGGGGTAAGGGCACAGGGTGGCAACCTGGAGGAGTTGTTCCTTTCTGATGGCAGCGCTCTGGAGCGATGCTTCATTCTCATCCACCACCAGGACTCCTTGAATTGCACTGTTTCTGTCCTTCTGGAGGCCTGATGTCCAATTCCTTCTGCAAGTCTGGGAGAGACTTTGAGTTCACCAATGAATTTCTCTGTCTAATCATATTTTCTTTTCTTTTTTGTTGTTACTTTTGATTGTTTGCTATCTGATAGCTAGTGTCTGATTTTGTTGCTTGAGACCAAAGACCCTGCCTGATGTAGAAGTTGCTATCAGGAGTGAGGTGTAGCAGATAACTAAAGCTCAAAGATGGAATCCACTGAATCATGGCCGGGCTGGGACAGGGAGGCTCCTCCCACTCTGACTGAGAAGTCGGCAATACCCATTAAGTGGCAGCTTTTCACAATGTCAGTGCTTGCTGTTTCTTGGTACAGAAATATGCCTACTAGTACTAAAGCTGCAATTATGGAAGGTTTTCTGGAAAATTATGAAATTGGCTGATTACTTTTTAAAAAATTAATACAATTAATTTAAATGTTAGACCAATTTTTGGTACATAGTACATGGAAAGTACAGAGAGTTCCCCATCTCCACACATGCACAACCGCAGTAAGGTATAAAAAAGATACCACCCAGCGTTTAAGCCAGACCATCTGAAGGCAGAGAGGAGAGGAGAGAGCTCTGCTGTGAGAAGGGTCTAAATTGAGGGCTATGCGTGTGACCGTCAAGGAGGCCTCTCACTAAGGAATGGAAGTGGAAAGAGTAACCCTGACCCTAACCTGCATTCAACCCTAACCATGCCTTGACACATTCTCTGATTCAATTACTCGTCTGTGGGTTTCCTAGAAAGCTAGTGCAGTGGCCAAGTGGACTTTTAAGGTTCTTACTTTGCAAGAAATTTTGTAAACAAGGATTGGGCTGCTCTGGCAATTCAGCCCCCAGAAAAGAAACATTCTTCGATACTTCGCTCGCATGTGATTATGAGGAGCAGTGGACATGGATAATCTTCACAGAGGGCAGAATCAGGGCGGTTATGTTAACTGACCTAGTGGCCTGAATAAGAAATCTTTGCAATCCCTATGAGCAGGATAGGATATATGTTTGTGAACAGTAACCATGGTTGTTCTTGGAGTATTTATCATGCTTTATCTCCACTACTGTTATGGAGGATGCTAATTTTATAGGCTGCCATAGCATTAAGAACCTCACTTGCTTCGACTAAGACCAGAGGTTCTGAACATGGAGATGTCACAGTAATCAATCAAACTTTCGGATCAAAATAGTGTGCTTTTGGTTGTTAGTAGAAGAGTTCTTAGTGAATGTGTTTTGGAAATACTATGTATGAGAAAAAGAGTAATATGAATGTAAGCCAGACTAGGGGTGGAACGTAATGGAAATCTGTGATCTTCCCAGCATTCCTTATCCCCTCTGTTAAAGAAAGAACCCAGTTTTGTGTGGGGGTCACCATTTTGTTTGTTTAGTGTAGGCTGATCATTGCATGTTCTCTCAGTATCTTCTCCACAAATGGGTGAGCATATAGAACAGGCTGTTCATGCTAAATTCCTTCTTCCCCCTCATCACCGTGACTGCTAGGGGTGGACATGGGATCTAAGGCAGGCTAATTAGGATGTGCTCTGTGACATTTCTGTTAGCACTATTGGAGAAAATGCATTCTTTTTATAGAATTACTAAACCAATAGGATGTGAGTCTTGAGCTGCCCACAGCCGCAGGCCTGCCAGGTGAAGAGAGCCTTTCTGGAGAATGAGAGAAAGACAGCGAGTGAGTGAGCTAAAACTCGGATGACACATTTTGAGCCCTAGGATATCTAAAGTCACCCCCCACCCCCTTGCTGTCATATACATTACAAAGTAATAGAGAGCAAAAAAGTATAAATACTTAATTATCTGCCTTGAGGACAGCTTCAAAGAGGATGAGACTTTTGAGGTGGGTTTGGAAGGAGGAGCAGGCGTTTTCCAGTCAGAGTGTGTTGGTAAACGGCGTCCATGCAGAAGGAACAGCATGATTGAAGGCAGACTCACCAGAGTATGCCCTGTCTCAAGAGAAGGGGCATTTCAAACATTGGGGGATGGGGTGGAGAGGTGAAGAATCATTCTTGAAAGGTGGTGTGGGCCTGATTATGAAGGTTCTGTTTGCTATGTTGGTGGTTCCAGCTTCATCACACAGCCTTGGAGGGTATTTAAGTACAGAGCATCATGATCCCACTGGAGGGGAGAGGCAGGCTTGGGTGATAAGAACAGAGGCTCAGGGGCCAAACTGCCTGGAAGCAAATCCTGGCTCTGTCATTTATTCCCTGTTTGACTTTGGAAGAAGTATTTAACCTCTTTGTGCCTCTGTTCCTTCATCTGTAAAATGGAGCTGATACTAACAGCACTAATAGTACTTAGAGACTTGTTATGACTAAATAAGTCAATGCAAAGCACATACAAAAGTGCTCAACTCCTGCTAACTGCTCAGTAGCAGCATTATTAAATGTGATTTAGGAATAAAATTCTGGGGAGAGAATTGAGAATTCTGTCAAGTGGTCGAGGAAAGAAACCATTGATCATTTGCAAGTATTATTCCTTTAACATGGATTAATTTCCCACCCTAGATAACTGTCCCCAAGCAGACAGAGAGGTGCCAGGAGAATAGGATGCAGGACTGGTATGTTTGGGGAGTAGAACGGGAAGAGAATAAAATAACAAGTTCGGAGCATGCAATGTCACCCAGAAGATAGGCATAGATGCACTTCTCAAGTTAGGGTGCTTAGGCAGCTAGGGAATGGCCTGAGATCACTGGGAAATTGAGGAAAATTGTAGTGGTTTGGGAGAGAAACTCCAAAGTCCAGCAGCCAATGGGAAATTTTTTACTAGAGATGGCCTTGGCAGTGGAAGAGTCTTTGAAGATGTGAGGAATAGCTTCTCAAATGAAACTGCAGACAAGGTTCTGCAGGAGGCCAAAGCAATAGCTCAGAGGGCAAGGGGCCAGATCATTCAGTTAACACCATAGTGAGAAGTTCCACAGGATCCTTAATAATCACAACTAGTCAGGAATTTCATTTGATACCCTCTCACCCAGAACACAGGTTTAACAAACGCTTTAGCCCCAGATGTCAGCAGCAGGGTAGGCAAAGTCCCTGAGGACCACTATCAGGCTTCAGGCAGAGGCAGAGAAAAATTTTAAGATACAGAAAGATAAGGAGAAAGCAAAGGAAGGAATGGGTATATAAGAGCATAGAAATGGAGAAAGAGAACAAAAAGGTGTATAAGGTGAAAGTAGAATAAATAATTAAAACTTGATATAATCTCTAAAGACCAATTTCCTACTCATTCTAGAGAATTTCACCATTAAGTCTAGTTCAGTTTCTCTGCTGCCCTCATGTAAATTGTTGCCTATTACCCTGGTCTGTGTTGCTTACTGGTTAGAGCATCAACCTGCACACCTAAGGGACACCGGTTTTATTCTCAGTCAAGGGCACATATCTGGATTACAGGTTCAGTCCCTGGCCTGGGTTGGGCTCGTGCTGGAGGCAATCAATCAATGTGTCTCTCTCTCATTGATGTTTCTCTCTCTCTCTCTCCCCCTCCACCCCTCCCTTCCACTTTCTCTAAAAAGCAATGGAAAAAATTCCTTGGGTAAGAATTAAAAATAATAATAATAATAAATAAATTATTGCCTCTCTTGCCATTGTAATATATATATATATATATATATATATATATATATATATATACAGAATTTTGCTATATATTAAAAATCAACATTCACTTAAATTTGCCACATAAGCTGAGCCTACCCTCAGTTGGGGCAGTGTAGTAATAACAATCTGGGAGACTTTCTTGACCGTTGAAAACTCCACAATGGCTGCAGTCTTCATTCACATGTGGTTTTGAGTAAGACTTTACATGTGTATTGCATACACTAGATTAGCAGGAAACTGCTTTGGAGGTAGGAATTGTCCAGCTTTCTGTTGCCCATAGTATTTAAAACAGTATCTTCCAGATAGTAGCTGCTCAACAAATACTAGTGAATTAAGAATTATCTACTTGCTGTTGCTTAAAGCACCATAGTAGCCAGAGAAGAAAAAAAGTCATTGAGCTGACTGGCTTTGCTTTGTAGCTCCATAGTCACTACTCTGTGACTTTGAGCAAGTTACTTTATTTCCATAAGCCTTCATTTCTTCATCCATATCATGGAGATTAATAACAGTACTCTACAGGGTTGTACTGAAGATTAAATGAGCTGATGTATAGCATGAGGTATAAAGTAAGTGCTCAAAAAATGTTGGCTAGAAACAAAATTAGACTCCCCCTTTCCAGTGTAGTTTTAAACTACTGTCAATTACAATTTTAAAAATTCACAAAGTTTACAAATATATGCTGTGACATGTGAAATTTGGAGGAAAATGCCACCTTAAGCATTAATACTGCTGTAGCATTCTGCCTGGTTCCAGTATGCAATCAGACTTTCTCCACTTAAACAGTAGTTGGTTCTTGAAAGGAAAGTGAGAATGTGAGAAATCTGAACTCAAAGCAAATGTCTGACATTTACTAGCTGTTTGATCCTAAACAAGCTGCTTATTTAACTGCATCTTAGAAAGATCTAGTCTGTTTGGATTATTATTACACTAGAGCCCTGTGCACAAAATCCATGCATGGGGGGGGGGTGTCCCTAAGCCCCGCCTGCACCCTCTCGCAATCTGGGACCCCTCGGGGGATGTCGGGATCGGGCCTAAACTGGCAGTTGGACATCCCTCTCACAATCTGGGACCACTGGCTCCTAACTGCTTGCCTGACTGCCTGCCTGATCACCCCTAACCACTCTGCCTGCCTGCCTGCCTCATCGCCCTTAACCACTCACCCTCCTGACTAATCACCCCTACTGCCTCTTCCTGCCTGCCTGATTCCCCCTAACCACTTGCCTGCCTGCCTGATGGCCCTTAACCACTCTGTCTACCTGCCTGATTGCCCCTAACCACCTCTGCCTCGGCCCCTGCTGCAGCGGCTTCGTCTGGAAGGACGTCCAGAATGACGTCCAGAAAGTTGTTTGGCTGTCTGGTCTAATTAACATATTACACTTTTATTAGTATAGATTTTTAATACACAGAGCAGAATGTAATATATAGCAAGCATGCAGTAATTATGTATTGAATCAATATATTTATAAAATGGGATCTTGTAACAAATGAAAAAATAATAGTTAATGTTTTTTGAATGCTTACTGTGCACTAAATGTAAGGCACTATTCTGATTGCTTTAGGTTTGCTAACTCATTGAATTCTCACAGTCTTCCTGTGAGGTAGGTAAGATTATTATCTTCATTTTGTAGATGGGCAAATCGGGGCAGAGATTAAAGACATTGCACAACACTAAAGATAGAACTGAACAAAACCAAATTTTTCCTAGATAATCTGGCTTCAGAAACCAAGCTCTTAACCACAATGGTATACTGACCCTCAGTGTGGATTTTGTAATTGCCTACCCAACATTCCATTCCCTTATCTTTTGATAACTATACAAATTTTCATTGATCTATTGAAATCTCCCACATGTGAAGTCCATGTACTTTGGTAAAAGCAACAAGAGGGTAAAACCTAAGATAATAAACATAACCCCATTCCCTGAACATGATGAATGGTTTAGGAGTCAGCACATGACTCAATTTAGGCCAATGATATTAAAGAAGATATTTTCTTGGGGTTTCTATGAAAGAGGTTTCCTAACTTTCTAATTCATCCTAGAGAGCTCCTGGAGGTGACTGCCCCCACCACACCCCCTCTATGTCCTCTGTCTGTGACCATGAAAGGGAGTCTGATTTAGAATGAAGCTGGCACTGGGGAAGGGGAAGTAGACAGGAAGAAACTGAATCTTTAATGATGTCACTGAGCCACCAAACCAAGTCCTAACTTTTGTTTTTGGTAAATATAGTCCAAAAAAGTTTTTATTCTTCAACCATTTGTGAGTAAGGTGCCAATATTATGGCAACTTAATACTTCAGAATTTATTTTCTACAAATGAGGATGTTCTCTGGAATAACCAAAACGGAACTAAAAAAATTAGGATATGAATATTCATTACTTTCATCTTATCCTCAAATCACATTCAAGTTTTGTCAGTTGTCCCAATAATGAGTTTTATATCAAGAAGTTTGCATTGCATTTAGTTTTTATGTCTCTCTGCCTCTTTCAATCTAGATCAGTCCCTCAGTTCTTTGCTTTCATGCTCTTGACATTTTAGAAGATTACAGGCCAGTTCTTTTGTAGAATATCCCTCAATCTGAGTTTGTCTGGTGTTTGCTCAGGATTAAATTTAGGTTGTGCATCTTTGGCAAGAATGTCACAGAAGTGAGGCTGTGTTCTTATCATTGCGTTTCATGAGTGGTGCCCAGTGCCTGCATTAATGCCCTCCTCACCTTGATCAGGTTCCATACCCCACACAGAGCATTTCACCATCTGCTATAAAACCCTCTTCCTGCTGCTCAGGCTTCAACACTCTGCTGTGGCCTGCCACAGCTCCCATCTTCCCCTCCCTACACAAGTGGCTTCATTGCTCAGGCTCCACGGATTGGCTTTTGGACCGAACTATTAGGAACAGAAAGGAAGGAAGGCAGAGGGAAGGGATAGGAGAGACAAGGAAGATGATGAGAAAGAGGATGAAGAAGAGTCAAACACTAACTTCGAAGCCTACTATACCTCTTGATTCTCAGTTGTACCCGCCAATTGATCTCCTTTATAGTTTAAAGGTAGAAGGTAGGAGAGAGTATTAGCTCCATTCTACCAATGACCTGAGGCTAAGAGAGATTAAATCAATTATTCAAGTTCTTGAAGTAGGTGACAGAGACAGGATTTGGATCTTTCGGTCTGGCTCCAGGCCACTGCCTTCAGCTGTGCCTAAACACTGAACTGTGTGAGTGTTCTCAAAAGCTCTGGATTGATTCTGAGGCACTGCATCAGAATTTCTCCTTTTCCAAGACTAGTCACTTTCTGAAGGCACATTTTGCTTAGCATTGATCTCAAATGCATTATGTCTAGTTCCTTGAAATTTTTTAATTGAATTGATTTAGAATTAAGTAGTGGATCTTTCAGAGAAGTTTAGACAATGAACTTTATTTTGGAATGCTTCTCAACATTTGGCCTAAGTTTAGCAATAGAGTCACATCCCAACCCCACCTAATATAAATTCTTTTAAGTTGGTTCTGTTGCTGGACAGAGAATAGGTGAGCTGGTCTGCACACTTTATCTATCTTCACTCTCACCATAAGTCCAATAGTAAACAAAAGTGCAACAATTTTCTTGATGACTAAAAGAGATGGGCCCACCCATGGGAGACAAGAAGCCCACCCATGGCCAAAGACAGGTTTTACACTAGCAAGATATTAAACCTCAACAACAAATATGGTGCTTAATGTATCTACACAAAGTTTTAGTGCCCAAAGCTGTGACCCATTTTCCAATTCTAAAAATAACATGTTACTAATACAGAGAGGACTTAGGCAGGTTTTTTGTTTGTTTGTTTATTTGTTTGTTTTCTGCCTTCCAATGATTCAGATTTAAAGCATACCCATCTTTAAGTTATAAATTAAGATGAGAAATAAAGAACAAGTAACTATATAAAGGAGACTAGTAAATCTGTATTATCTTAGGGTTAGGTTTGACTAGTGAATCTTTACCAAAAATATACAATTAAGACAAGAAAACAACTGAAAAATAAACCTGTTTGGATTTGAAATAGTGGTACAGGGAAAAAGGCAATTAAGTGAAAAATAGGGATCTGGTGTCTTGCAAAACAACCACTCTACTTCTGTTTTTTCCATTATCCTGGAGCTGGGTGTGAACAGGAGTCAATGCCATTAGATCCAAAGGAAAGTCATATAAATCCTGGCATATCCTTGGAGACCAAGTGAGCTCTCACCCTTCCAAGACCTGTCTGGAGGTCATGACTGGATTAATGAGAAGTCAGGGTGAATGGGCTAAAAGTATATTCTGCTTTCATTGCCTGTAGCTGACCAAAAGAAAAAACGTTTTAAGGGTCAAATACTGCGGTTTTATTTAAAATGTTGAATGCATATTTCTAATTCCTGCAAAGGAACTCACAGTGTCAGGTAGGCACATGTGTACAATAATAAATAGAAAGCAACAAATGTAGTTCAACACATATTTCAGCAATATTTTTAAAAATGCTTTTTCCATCTGCCTTCCTTCATCTTCGAACTTGTACAACCCACTCCCCCCCCCACACACACACAATTGACTAAAAAATATAACCTAAAATTTGTTAAGTAATCTGTATAAAATGAGAGAATAATTAAGATTTTAATTTAAGGCAGCATAGCTGTATGTGTGAAAAAGCACATATGTTTGTCTAGTGCTGGAGCTAGTCATATAGAAACTAAATTTTCTGCAAAATCCATGAGAAACCTGGTGTTTTAAAAAGTATGATATCAACAAGAATCCAGCTTTTCAAAAATTCTTGCAGCCTTGCTGAACCACAACAGCAAGTCACCTCGGAGTGCACTGGGGCAAATCACATCATGTCATTATGTCAGGGACCATAATGAAGCACAGGGGCTGATTGAGCCAACAGGCCTCAGCGCTAATCTCCATGCCAGACTGGAGGCTTGAGAAGTTTTCTGATGGGAATAAAGGGAAAGAGATTGAAAGCTGAAGTTAATGATTAAAACAAAATGAACCCCATAGGTGAAATTTTTCCAAGAGCAACATGTCTCATAGCCAAAGTTTTGATGATTAATAAAATGACTAGAACAGGTCTGAAATTCCCAGGCTGCCTCAGGTCACTGAGTAGTAGGGTCAGTCAATGTATAGCAGCAGTGCCTGCTGCCTGGGGCCAGGCCAGAACCCACTGTCCAGAAATGCATGGTGACTGTGGGAAATATGGGTCATTGCAAAGGAAATGGCTCTTTTATGCTCCCAAAATTGGAAAAAATAGAAAAGTACGCATGTTTTGTTCATGTCCTATTCATTAATTTTTATTTAATAAATACCCCCAAGAGCATGTTACCTTTTTAAAATTCATGAAAGGATAGTATTTTTTTAAGGATAAATAATAACATTCAAGTCTATATACAAAAACTCCTGCCAGCCAATCATCATAATAGGTCTGTTTAAAGGACATTATTTTAGTTCCCTTCATTTTTTTTCCTTAATAAAAAGTGATACATGTTCATTGTCAAAAAAAATTGAAAAATAGAGAAAACAATATGGAAGCAAAGAAACAATCACTGATATTTCTGCTACCAATAATAACTATTTTTCATATTTAAGTATATTTTCTTTTCAGTCATTTTCCACACATACAGATTTCTTCCATAGTTAAAGTTATAATCTACATACAGTTTTATATCCTGACTTATTTAACTTAATGATATGCATTTCACCATTAAAATTAATTATAAGTATTTATAATGGCACCATATTTCGCTGTACTTATAGATTACAATTCATTTTCATTTTGTTGGACATTTTCTTTTTTGTTATTATTAATCTGTGATGGAGATCTTTTAAAATTAATTAATTTTTAATGAATTTATTGGGGTGACATTGGTTAATAAAATTACATAGGTTTCAGGTGTACAATTCTATAATACATCATCTGTATAATGTATTGTGTGTTCATCACCCCAATGTGATGGAAATCTTTGAACTGGGATCATTGTTAACATTTTTTTACTATCTTTAATAATTGATCCTATGGATTTTTAAAAACTCATGCTCCTATTTTGGGGAAAACGGGGCCATCAAATGAGTATGTGCAGTACATTCCAAAGGTGGAGCCCTCCTTGGGAAAATTCTTGACCTTATTTCCCAGTTTAACCATTTGACTCATAAGTGAATGTATCAAATACGTATTGTATAATTCGCAAAAAGCATTCTTGATCCAACTTCCTCCAGTGCTCATATGAGGTGTAGAGCCGATCTGATGGTCCATGGGAAGCCTTGTGGAGCTGTGGTTGCTGCGATCTGAGATCATTGCTTTAGGCATTGTAGAAATGCAACACTGTAAGGCTGAGTAACTCTTTCCATAGACACTACTACAGCTAGATAAATGATACCTTGGGAAAGTTATACATTTCTATCACTTCATTTCAACTGGAGAATGTAATACCACAATGCTGACTCCTCTGTCCTCATCAGATCACAAACAATGATAGACTTTCCACCTGATTTGACATGGCAGCTGAATCTACTGTATCCATTTCTGACTTCACAAGACTGTCAGTCTCACCACTGAATAATATAAAACCCGCATTTACAGAGTCTCTTGCTTACTTGCCAGATGGAGAAAAACTGCTACTATGGCCAATTTGTAAGCTTGAGTATCTGATCAGAGACGGGAAAAAAATCACTATTCTTGTGACCAAGAATGGAAAGAACCATGTGATAATCCACAGATGATGAATTTATGGAGAAATAAAAAAAGAGGAATGGTTAGGCTGACAACACAACCTATTGCTAGACAAAGTTAATGCTTACTCCTGTAAACATAGGGAAGCTATATATTAACAAAACTGGATGTGCTCTAAAAAGTATCTCTTCTCAACTTTGCAGAATTGCTGTAGCCCTAAAACCCTTTGGTAAATGAGCTTTTGAAGGACATGCTTGAGTAGCAGGTCAAGGGAAGGCAAAATATACTATAGGTGAGGGAATCAATCTTATCAGAGTGTACATATTTTAAAGTATAAATCTGCACAGGGTAAGACTATGCTCATTTCTATCTGTTTAGATCTGGCATAGAGTTGTGCATATTTAGGTAGCCTTTTTACTGTGATGATAATATGATTGGTGTAGGGGTAATAACATTTTGAATTTATTTATTTATTTATTTATTTATTTATTTTTATATATTTTATTGATTTTTTACAGAGAGGAAGGGAGAGGGATAGAGAGAAACATCCATGAGAGAGAAACATTGACTAGCTGCCCCCTGCACACCCCCCACTGGGGATGTGCCCGCAACCAAGGTACACGCCCTTGACCAGAATCGAACCTGGGACCTTTCACCCGCAGGCTGATGCTCTATCCACTGAGCCAAACCGGTTAGGGCAACATTTTGAATTTATATAGTACTTGATAACAAAGGAAGTTGAAGAGTAGCAGAGTATGCCACCTCAAAATATGTCACTTTTGTGTAAGGATTATTTTGAGCTGAAAGCAATTCAGAAGAAGCAGATACAAGAAAAGCTCTCTGCCCTTCCTCTGCCTGAAAGCAGGATATAAATTTGTAAAGGTGTTTTCACTTCCTTCTACCAGGACAGAAGGTGATCACCAGAGACAACTCTAGACCCTTATCAGCCCTGAGACAGCCCCAGAGAAACCTATATACCGAACCTTGCTGAAACTAGCCCTCATCTACTATGAGTTTCCCCATATAGTTGTCTTCCCACAACTTGCTACTCCTAGTAAAGCTCCTTTGTCTTGTCACTTCTCTAAAAATGTATTGTTCTTTTGTTAAGATGCTATATGCCCAAGTTTTAGCCACCCCTTTGAGTTAGTCATTGCTGGGTGCTACTCCCCTGTGTATGTGGGATGTACATGTTCATAAACTTGTTTGTTTTTCTCTTGTTAATCTACCTTTTGTCAGTCTAATGTACAGGGCCCCAGTCAGAGAATCTAAGATGGGTAGAGGAAAAAGACCCCCCCCATTTTTTATAAAGGGCCCATGTCCACTATTTTATTTTGATGTACACATACTAATCCACATTACAAAACCCAAGGGTGGATAGGCATTGTATTTATATGAGGATACTGAGACTCAGATAAAATTCATACAGTATTTCACAGCCAGTAAGAGAGGTCTGGAATGCATACCAAGGTTTTCTCATTCCACGTCTTTCTGCCATACTTCTGTACACAAGGCGGAATCCTAACCCTATCCAGCATCAAGGAACTCCATCTGCAACTCTCATACAAGGGACTTGAGGGTGGCGCTTCCCCACCCAACTGAGACTGAAAGAAGTGGGTGGCAGAAATAGTCCATCCATAGATGGTTAAATGAGCCTTTCAATGGTTAGTCATAAGGAGAATAAATGTTTCTAAAATGGTTCCAAGAGGAACTTTGTGGTTTAGTTTCTTTGACCATTGAGGTCTAGCTTTCCTTTCCCTATATCTTTAACCTTTATATGCTATTTAGTTTGCTTTCAGTTAAGGTCAGAGTCAGTGAAAGTATCACCCAATATCAGAGGAAAAGGAGCAGGAAAGCAATATGGACTTTGAGGATATAGGCATGTGTTTGGATTTTCAGTAATTTTGGATGCATCAAGGAAGAGGGAAGTTAGTAGAGATGAGTGGAATAAGGTATGTGAGAGTTTATTGAAATTAGAGTAGAGAGTAGATCATTTTTGTTGCTAGGAGGCTATTTTTAATGATATTCTGGATAGGTGTATTTGTGTCTGCATGTGTCTCCATATGCATATATGTGTAATACCTATGTGCATATGTCTGTGTATGTTTGATGTATACACTGTTACATGTACATATGTGTATGTGGTGTATGAGTGTATGTGTATGAGTGGACATTTCACATTGTACAATAAAATGTTTGGGCAATTGGTTAGAGCTATAAATTGATGGACTGAACCGATCTGATATTTTTATTTTTTGCACATGAACTATAGCTATAATATTAGACTCTGAGAGTTGAATTAACATTTGTATATGAACTAAGGATAAATTATTAATAACTTCCTAAAGCTTTGGTCTTCTTTGAAGCTTTTACCAAAAAAAGAGAGGGAAGATCTCAGGGACTGCTTGCATTTGAGAGTATCTGAGGTCTGGCCTAATCACCCACTTGCTAATTATAGTTCTGCAGAGCTTGGGTTAAGGGTATAGCCCTGTGTCCTCCTGAATTGGTGCATGGCCACCCCTCTAATCTGAGTCTCTTTTTTTTCACCTCTTCTTAATAGACCAGCAGGGACATTAGATAGTACACTCTAAATTTACCTACTTCCTTGATTTTCACTGCCTGCATAATGGAAAGACTGCAGACTTCCCTCCAATATGGTGCTTCCTGTCTGACATTCCCCCCAAATACCTCTTTTCTATCCCTTGTCACAATGAGTGTCACTCTTTGTTGTCATATTTCACTACTGGACTCTGGGTACCACAAGGGCAGAAGCTGTCATATCTGTGCCTGGTGCATGGTACATGGCCATCAACTAAATACTGGCCTGAAGGCACAAATGAATCAATAGCAGATAATGGGGAAAGCTCCCAGGATCTAATGCAAATGCTGAGTATAAAGAATTAATCCTGGACGTGGAATCCCTCTCCTCTGCTGATGAGGCAAACAAAGCCAATTTTTAAAATAGCTACATATATCACAAATAACATTAGTGACAGAATTTAGTGCAGAAATGAGACAGCCCATGTAAAAAAGAACCTCTTGTCTATGTGAAGTTTCAGCTTATTTTGCTGAGTGTAAAATTCTTTTATATACTTTTACACAAAGGAATGAGGCATGCTTTATTATATTGGCATAAATGCAGGATGAGGAACTTTGAAAAAGAAAAGCAATTGAAATTCTGTACAAAAACTATCTTAAAAGGCTAAGGCATGCATACCGTTGTATATTTAGGAGTAAAGTAACCATGAAAAGGAAAAGAAAGAGGCAGGAAAACTCCTTCCTATTTATACCAGTAAAATGTAAATGCATGTCATTTCCTTATGAACATCATCATATTTGATTTGTAGAGCACTGTTTCCCAGAATTTAAAATGCAACAATCCACAGAGAGAAATTGTTCCTCTGGCAACCAAGCCTTGAAAAAAATTAGAATTAAAAGCAAATACACAAGAACAAAATAATTTTCAACTCGCATCCTGAAAATCAAACCAATTTTATTTTAAATTATTAGCAAGAAATGCCCTGCCTATTTACCACCTGCATTTTCCCAATAACTTATAATTAGAACCCAGCAGTAAGTATTGATTTCCAATTGATAGATATCATCTGTGCCCTAATAAACTGACAGGCCTTCAGAAATCTATCCAGGGAGACCTTTAGAATACATGACATGAGTTAAACATATTTTACTTAACACCAGAGGAAATTTGCATTTCATCTCTCAGGCTTTTACAAAGCTGCTGTGAATGATTTAGCTGAGCTTTTAGATTTCAGAGTCATTTCATTTCAATTTGGGCACACTCTTGTATAATTCTTAGCCTTTGTTCAACCAAATGTGGACGCCCGACATTTAGCATGTGGAATAACATGTCAAAAATATGGGACGCTTAAATTCACAGTTTGTGGGTTTAGTAAAGATGTGAAATAAACCCTTTGATGCGTGTAAAAATCACAGCAAAATGTAAGGGAAGCCTAATTGCAAAATGTAAATGAGGTCTAATTGTTTACCATGCTCTTGCAACTGGAATCCTGCTGGGTAATCTGCCGCAGCATCCCCTAGGAAGTGGTAATGCCACCTTCACTGAAGTCCAGGGAGGCTTGGCTCCTACAAATGCTGTCATTGTTTATGAGCGAGTGGGCAGGGCATTTCTTCCAGGAGAGAGATCTTCTTTCATTAGGTTGGCAGCCTATTCAAGGCATGGCCACTGAGGACGGAGTATCCACACAGGAAAGGCTAGGTTTTAAGATAGGAAGCAAAGAATTAGTGTCCCTAAAAGATTGCTCTAAGCAAACTGAGGATCCTAGATTAATGTATTATTTTATCAGCCTTACTTTATGATTTTTCTATGCCAAGAAAAAAATGATGTGAAGATCTCCTCAATGAATACTTTGCATTAGTAATGTGTCAATAACTTCCATGTAGATTTTTGTAGCGGAACCAAGTTTTTTTTGTTTATTTGTTTTTTTTTGTTTTTGTTTGTTTGTTTTTTGTCTTGCTTTGTTTTTAAGGGAGACAGCCACACAGTTTTAACATCAAGTATGGGCCCTTGAACATTTGTATGTGGATTTTGTTTGTTTTCTGGGAAAAAAGGATCCTATTACCAGGTTCATTTGTATAATAATCATTCATTAAAATAGATTCTGTGCCAATGAAATACTGTACTTGAATTCCAGCAAAAAGCCTTTAAAAAGCTTAAATGTCAAAACAATAAAAATAATTAAGGCAACAAAATAGCCTTTTCCAGCTTAATGACAAGCTGATCCAAAAATGCACTTCAATGATTTTTTCTTTCCTCCAGAGACACTTTGAGTAAAGCAAGGATAGGACTTTTCTCGGGTCATTATCCAGCCCAGCGTCACTAAACCTAGCCCAACTGAACCGTCTGGCAGAGGAGATGACGTGTCTACTTTTGGCGATTTTCCCTCCTCCCCTCTCTCCCTATCTCCGTCCCCTCCTGTCTTCTACAAACATTTATGAGGGTTTACTATGCTCCAGGCACTGTGGACAGATAGCAGACTGAGCCCAACTGTAGATCCTGAAATCAAACAGCTGATGAACTAGGAAGGGAGACAACACATAAATAATTGTAATCCAGGGGAGAAAAGTAACATGTTTCACAATTACTGAAAAGTTGCAAGAATAGGGCATAGAACACCTGAACACCCTGTGCCCAGAGACTGAATTCAAATTCTGCCCGTCGTTCCAGCAATGCCCCTCATAGCAAAGGATCCAGACCAGGACCATGCGTTGCTCCACTTGGCACCTTGCTCCAGTCTCTTTGATGGGGGACAGTTCTTCAGTATTTCTTTGATTTTCATCATCTTAACCATTTTTGAAGACTGTAGGTCCGTCATTTGACAGAATGTGTCTTG
This sequence comes from Myotis lucifugus, assembly GCF_000147115.1. Taxonomy (NCBI): domain Eukaryota; kingdom Metazoa; phylum Chordata; class Mammalia; order Chiroptera; family Vespertilionidae; genus Myotis; species Myotis lucifugus. The sequence goes on from NW_005871048.1 coordinate 5,245,471, forward strand.
ATTTGGGATTGTCTAATGTTTCCTCATGATTAGATCCTGGTAATATATATTTGGTTGGAATATCACAGATACTGTGCTCTTTTTATTATATTCTTTTGGGTAGAATATGATGTCTATTTTTCCCACTGGTGGCAGTGTTTACACTTATCATTTAATTTATATAGTGTGTTAAACAAAAAACTTTCATGGCCAACAACTTTTCTGAAAGAAAGCTTCTATTTATTTATGTCAGTGTTCCTACATAGGTTCTTATTTTCTGAAAACCACTATTATTCAGTGGGTTATAAGCCATCCCTATTATTATTTGATGCTCAATTTCCCCCACATTTGGTCAGTGAGAGCTCCTTCAAGCTTGCTTCTGTCTTTTTGACATGACCCCATTATGCTTTGAGCAACTCCTTACTTTTTGGGACTGCATGATACTTCAGGCTCTTCTTGTGCACAACTATCTGTGCTACAGCAATGACCCATTTCCCAAGGGGCTCTGGCACAGTTAGCATGGCCTTTCAGATCCAAAATTTGTGCTGCTGGAGTGTCCCTACTCCTTCACCCTTTCAGTGGAAAGAGTTGGGAATACATACAGGGTGGGGCAGAAGTGGGTTTACAGTTGTCCATATGGAAAATAATACAATAATTAATAAATAATAACAGAAGAATAAACTCTGTTTCACATACTCGTACATCCTTGTCTTGCTGTGTCTATTTGAAGGAGATCATAATGTGCACCCAGTTGTGCCACTTTGTTGTAAGAATTATTTTGAGCTGAAGAGAATTGAGAATCAACGGAGGCAGAGAGAAGCCGTCTTGGAGCTTCTCTTATCTAACTAAAAGCAGCAACTCCTGCAAATGAGGGCTACCTGCCATAAATTCCGTCATTTGGGCAGATTTACTCCCAGAAGGCAAATGTGAATAAAACCTACAGCAAATCCTTTCTCTGGGAGAAGTTTATGGCACTGAAGGAGAAAGACCTTGCCTACTCTATACATAAACATTAGCACTAAATTTATCTCTCAATTGTTCATAGAATGTGTTTTTCCTAAAGAAACCTGCTTATTCTTCCCATAAGAAAGAAGCCTTTGCTCCCCTCTCCCTTCCCCCTACTAAGTTAGGTACATAAACCTTATTTAACTTTAATCATTTAGTGAGCCAGTTACCTTTTTATTGGTTTCCATGTGCAAACAAATAAACCTTTTCCTCTGTTAACCTGTCTTTTGTCAGGTTAATTTGTAGTCTCAATCACTAAATGCAAAAGAGTAGAGGAAAACTTTTTCCTCCTCTACATACCATTCTTAAACTCATGTCATGATCCTTACCCAATCCTAATCGAGTCCCCCACTGAAAGACATAACTTAACGCACTTTCAATTCTAAATAAACTCTGACCTTGCCTTCCACCTCTGAGACACTACCAAAGCTCTGACGAGCTGGTGGGTAATAATTGGGAGCCTACACCTGACATTCTCTGTATCTATCTATTAATCATCTATCATCTATCTATAACTTATACAATTTTTTTTAAATGGAAAGCTTGCAATATTTTAAAACTGTTACATGAAGAAATTGTTATTGGAGAGGATCCTTTAGGGATGCCATTTAGGAAAGTCTTTGACCTCTAAGTCGGTATTATCTTTAGTTAAAATACTGGCCTCGGTTTAGCTAATGTTCTTATCTTGTGGTTAAAAGTAAGAGGTGTGCCTATTTGGGATTTAATAGGTCTGGAAGAAGACTGAGACAGGGTCTTCCTTAAACTGAGACCAATTGAAGACCTGGAATAGACCCAGAAACCGTGTGCAATTGGTAAACTTCCTGAAGATGAATTTTTTAGCACAATGTATATAATATGAGGACCTTTCTCTTTGTGTTTGGTTCTTCATAAACATGTTCAAAACTCTTCTAATATTAGCATTTGCAATTCTTGATTCTTGCCTTCTGGGTGCCATGTGGTACTCCTAATCCAGAAAGATTTGAAAATGGAAGAAGCTTTTGGTAATCGTTATTTATCTTTCCTTATACCTAGAAGGCATTTCTCAGGCCAGCCATTGCCCTGCCCTCACTGTTTCTTCCTCCCAAGCTCATGTATTTTATCTCTCTCCCGGCAGGCATGTCATTCTGAGATCTGGGTTCATTTTCTTTGACTTGCTCTAGCTCTCCTTAGGGTAAAAACTTCAATTTTTGAAAACTTCATACATTTTCCTAAATATTTGGGGGGAAAAGGTTTCATGGTTAATTTTCATATAGAACAAATTTTTGAGGTTGTTAAAGACATTTAAGAAACAAACATACACATATTCCATATTTGAAAACTTGGGGAGTTCTAGTAAGAACATTGACCTGATTATAAGACAAAGACAGGAGAGGAGTCTTTGCCTTTTAATATGTTGTATGATCATTTCTTGAAAATAAAAAAAATTTAAATCCTTCAAATTTGTTTGATAAAAATATTTTATTAAATTGTATTTCTTTAAAAAAGATTCTCTAACAAAATAGAATTATTCCCAACTTTAAACTACTTAGTATTTATCCACTCTTTATATTTCTGTTATATCCTTTTCCCATTTGCCTATTATGCTATTTATATTTTGCTTATTAGTTTGTAAGAACACTTTATGTAGTAAGGATAACAATTATTTATACTTTGTGCATATGCAAATATTTTTGCTAATTTATTATTGGTATTTTATGCTTTCTGATATGCCAAATCTTTAGGTGTTTTATATTCAAATCCATGAACATTTGTTCTAGAATTCCTTTTATGCTTTATTTAGAATAACTTTCATCTCCTAAAACTACAGGATCATCTACAGTTTGTTTTGTTTCCTTTTATTTTGGTTTGGTGTTAGTTCTGTTGAAACTCTAAGGTTTCAGTAATTGAAAAGATATTTTAGTTAGAAAAGGTTTCAGAGCAAAATAAATTTACTACAAAGAATTATAAGAACTGTAAAATTTTGTAGTTAGAAACTTTGAGCTTATTTAATTCAATTTAACCAACGTTAATTTATTGCCCACTATATAAAAGTTGTTTTGATGGATAGTCTAAGCCAGTGGTTCTCAGCCTCGGCTGGACATTAGACTCCTCCGGGGAGCGGTCAATTACTCTGTTGGCTGGGCCCTCCCTCCAGAGACTTGGATTTAATTAGTCTGGGTGCAGTATAGGCATCTACATTAAAAAAAAATCTCCTAGGTCCTTCTAATGTGCAGTCATGGTTGAGCACCAGTGCAGAACAATTCTCTTCATTTCTAGAAATAGAAGTTAAGATGCGGCGAGGACTCAGTATATTGGAGTTTAGGTGTGGGTCCAACTGTCTTTCCAATGTGAGATCATGGACGGGAAACCCTAAGGACAATTTTCGCTAGTTTGAAGGCCTTCTGGTTTCCCTTTTCATTGGTGGTCAGTTGTTGTCATGATTACATTTATTCTTTTCCTATTTTCATTTCCTGCTATGATACCAACCATGTCAATGCTTTGATTTAATATTCCCTTTCCCACCTTCCCCCCAACACTCAGAGATAAGCAGATGGACTGAAAGACCAATTTTGGGGGCATTTTCACGGTATTTAAAGCTCTGCCTTATCTTTGCACTCAGAGGTTAGCAGTGGATTGAGAAGAGACGTGGGATGGAAAACAGGTGGTGAGTGATGAAGAAATGGGACATGGGGACAAGTCCATGGCAGAGCTAGAACGTGTAACACGGGATCCAGTTCCTCTGCCTCAGAGCTTTTATTCACTAACATGGTGAAACCTTCTTAACCCCTAGACATGTGGGAGGAGGGAAACATTTGCCATAAGCAGAGGGGAGCAGTAGAAACAATTCATAAAGCTCAGGTGCCTGGTTAAAGTGAGTAATGAAATCGACCCAGTTCTGCATTTTCTGAGCACCCTGGCAACTAGTACAGGTCTGAAGTCATCTATGGCCTCTAGTTTAGAAACAAAGGTACCCAACATACCTTTAATCTGACTACTTTCACTTCCAATTAAGTTGAAAATTCACTTCAGAATAAACAATCCAACTAGATGTCTATGCTGCAGGAATTTTTTCTATTTTATTTACTGTTATAATCTCAGCACTCAGAACAGTGCTTAACCCATAAAGTTAGAGCTCAACAAATTATCTGTTTAATGAATTAATGAATACCAGGTCCAAGTCATAAACTCAAATTCCCCTGGGGGTCAGACAGGCAACATAAGTGAATGGATCAGGCTGGATGGATGATGATAGAGAAGCAGGGTACTGTGGCAAACTGGACATCTAAAGGGTTATTCATGTTTGTTGTTTTCTTGTAGTTTTTTAAAATATATTTTTATTGACTTCAGAGAGGAAAGGAGAGGGAGAGAGAGATAGAAACATCAATGATGAGAGAATCCTTGATCGGCTGCTTCATGCATGCTCCACACTTGGGATCCAGCCCACAATCCTGTAATGTACCTTGACTGGGAATCAAACAGTGACCTCCTGGTTCATAGGTTGACACTCAACCACTGAGCCATGCCAGCTGGGCTGTTCCTGTAGTTTTTAATTAAAATGCTGAGTTAGCCAGGCAACGTGCTGAAGTCCAAATTGGGCACAGAACTCTCTGTTTGTGATCTCTGTACGCCACATTATTTTCGTAATTTTCTTGAGTTTAGTTTGTAGTGAAACCAAGCCCCTTTGAGGACTCTAATTTCTCAGTAGTACAAGGCTTTCCATGGGTGTCTTAGAGCCTAGAGCCCAGTGTTTCAAGCCAGATGAGGCCTTAGAGATGATAGGTACAAGTACTTCATTTCTGATCGATGAGGAAGCCATTGCCAAGAGAGGTGAAGTGATAGGCGAAATTAAACAGTCTGTAGGAGAGAAGCTAGTCTGGATCCGGGGACTGGAATCCCAATGTGGTATTATTGTTCCCACACCATGCTGACTGTGCACTTTATGGGAAAAGCTTTATTGCATTAATTCTCAAAATGATCATTGCTTAACGGGAACCATGCCTGCTTTTATTTTAATTGAGATTTTATTTTTGTCTGCCCAGAGCAAGGAGCACATTACGGTATTTTAAACGAGAACCAAGGAATTACCTGCACTTCAAATATTAGCAGTTACATTCTGCTAAAGACGCATGCGGACTATCTATTAGAAACATGTCGTAGGTAAACCAGAAACATTTCATACTAATTGTTAGAAGCACATTATCCATCAAAATGTAAATTTCCCAAAGTGGGCTTTATGTGGATCATAATTTCCTTTATTACAAGATGGACTTGGAAACTCTGGCTGGCTCCTTGTCCTTATGTAAAACCTTCATTTCCTGCAGCGCCTCCAATTTATTTTTTCACAGCCTTAACAGCTTTCACACTGTGATTTTCTATATCTGTTGCAAATGTTCAACAATTTACAGAGAAAATTTCAGTCCATGGCTTTCTGCTTTTAGCTTTTCATGTATAAAGATTAAAGAATGAATGTGCAATCAGCAGATATATAGAAAACATCTCCTGCTAGAATAAAATAGATGGTTCAACTTCTGAAACCCCAATGGAATTTATAATATCTACCTACAGCACTTCCTCTCTTTTGTGTTGCGCCTTCTGATAAATAGGCTCCCAGAAGAGACAATTTGGGGAGCTGAAAAGTACTTTATTTTTCTTTATAGCATGCCATTGCATTGTCCAGGCCTTGCAGGTGGGAGAAACATCAGAAGCAGAAAGGCAGAGGGGGACCTAGGGGTGATCGTGACTGACAAATCAAAGGAAGCCTATACCGCCTAATGTGAACCTTAAAGGCTAATGGTCTTCTGGAAAATAGCACAGCATTCGAAATTATACCTAGAATGTTGGTTATCCAGTGTTGCAACCTCAGGACTTAAAAGCATGGTAATGAAGTTAGGCACACGCTGGTACATTTAGTTAGACGCAAGGTGCTGGTTCTTGATATTGTATATAGTGTGAGATGAGTTTGTGTGTATAGTGTGAGATGAGTTTGTGTGTGTATGTGTGTGTGTGTGTGTTTGCATTTCTGCATTTCTTTAGTAAAAAAACTAGCATTTGTAAAAATACCTTTCTCTGAGGTCAGATCTATAAAAGTACAGCTCAAAGAGGGGAAGGAAGACGTCAGCCTGCCCAGTTTGCTCTGCCCTGTCCATATGGGGGCTCCTGAGTACTGCTCAGGCTTCACGGTGCTGCTCATGTTAGATCTCACCTGATCTTCCTGACCGAAGCCTCTCTTTCAGAAACAAGAGCTACCGTTTCGGAAACGCATGAATATAAACGCTTTTATTACATCTTTACTTTTCACTTTATTTTAATGTTGGGGGTCCCCGATGGAAATATGTGAACTGCCCCAGGGGTTCTAACCAGGCTGCTCTAACCCAGCATGTGCATTTGAAAGTACACTTTCATAGCCAGGTTATTGAGATTAAGAAAAAATGTCTCCCTATCCCTCTTAGTTCTTCTGATGGGTCTAAAAATTAAATTGACACAAGGCAGAGTAGCAGGAGAAAAACAAGTTTAATTTGTATGTACAGGGCCTCCATAAGAATATGAGACCCAAATGAACTCAGGCAATGAAGGCTTATATGTCATCCAGAGCTAAGGAGAAGCAGAGGTCTGGGAATATAAAGGAGAAGAACACAATCTATAGGAAAATGGAAAGAGCACATTTTTGGTGAATAAATGTTAGCCATTTCTGCAGAGGCAAAGCGGCATGGAGAGGACTTTGAACAAGCAGGCCTTGCCAAGTTCCTCCCCACATCTATCTCATATTCTCATATCACCATTTATGTCTGGTGACAGCTCCATCCTGGAACAGGCCTCCCATCTACATTCTTTTAGGCAGTTAAGAGGGAGGAAAAAAAGCCCTTTCTGAGTCTTTTGTTTCTTAACAATAATCAGCCTGAAATAACCCTCATGCCAAAGAGACATATTTTGGGGTAACAAAATCCTGCTCCCCTACAGAGGTTATTGGATAGGGACACTGTATTGGGTATAGAACCTTGAGGGCTAAAATAGTAGTTTTATGAGCTGAATTGTGTGTCTTCAGAATATATATGTTGAAGTCCCAACCTTCAGTACCTCAGAATGAGACTATACTTGGAGATAGGGCTTTCAGAGAAATTATTAAGGTAAAATGAGGTCATATGGGTAGGCCTTAATCCAATATGATTGACTTTCTTAGAAGAAATCAGGACACAGACAGACATAAGGAAGGACCACAGACATAAGGAGAAGACAACCTTCTACATGCCAAGGAAATAGGCTTCAGAAGAAACCAACCCTATTGACTCCTGATCTCTGACTTCTAGCTTCTAGAACTGTGGGAAGATTAATTTCTGTTGTTTAATCTACCCAGTCTGCAGTACTATAAGGTGGTAGTCCTAGCAAACTATTACAAAGAGTTCCAAGAATATAGTACTTAATTGTGCATGATTTGTTTTATAAGGTATTTGACCTTCTACTATAATTCTTATATCCAGCCCCTCCTTTGTGTCTCTTCTGCCATTATACTTTTAAAGATCATCTTCAGTTTTTGCTTGGAATACAATTGTGCAGGAGTGAGAAGGCACTACCTCAGGGATGGGAGAAGTCTTACAGCGATGTGATAGGGAAGGTGGAGAAGAGTTGAGGAGAAAATTCTCACTGCCTTATGAGCCATAACTTCCTCTATCTGTCCTATCTACTGCCTAGTAGTGATGAGTATGGATGATGTGAAAAAAATAGAGACTATTGGTATTACAAACATATAACATAGAATAACTATGTATTTAAAATGAGAATATGTTCACTCTTGCAAATCCATTAAGAGGATGGAGAGAGAGATCATATTAGCTAAAACTGTTCTGAGACTGAGATTTAAATTGGATGTTGAGAGAACAGTGATTTTATATATATATACTAGAGGCCCCGATGCATGAAATTCGTGCAAGAGTAGGCTTTCCTTCCCCCGACTGCTGGCACCGGCTTTGTCCGGAAGGTCATCCGGAAGGACGTCTGGTCTAATTAGCATATTACACTTTTATTATATATATATATATATATATATATATATATATATAGAGAGAGAGAGAGAGAGAGAGAGGCCAGATTATAATGACCACCTGACGTTTGTAGGCAAATTAGCCATACACTGCATCTTATGGGACATGGAAGCTGAAGGCCTGTTCAAACACCTTTGCTGCCTGCAGTTACCAAGATAAAATGTCTCCAATTCGCACAGGAACATAAGGATTGGGCAGTCAAGCATTGGAAAAAAAAGTCATGTGGTCCAATGAATCACGTTTCCAGTTGCATCATGCAGATGGCAGAGTGAGAATTTGGCGGAAACAGCATGAAAGCATGCAACCCACATGCATGAGTACAACCCTTCAAGCTGGTGGGGGCTGTGTTATGGTTTGGGGCATATTTTCCTGCCATGATTTGGGCCCTTTAATTTGTGTTGAACAACGTCTGAATAGCACAACATACCTAAGTATCATTGCTGATCAAGTTCATCCTATCATGTTGATGGTGTATCCCAATGGAGATGGCTTCTTCCAACAAGACAATGCGCCATGCCACGGTGCTCATATTGTGCAGGAGTGGTTTCAAGAACATGAGGGAGACTTTACCTTGCTTAGGTGGCCCCCACAATCACCAGATCTCAATCCACTTGAGCATTTGTGGGACGAAGTTAAAAGAGCCATCAGGCAGCTGGTTCCACAACCATCAAATCTCACAGAACTGGACAGTGCTATTCATCAGGCATGGTGTCAGATTCCTCGTATCACCTTTCAACATCTTGTGGAGTCAATGCCAAGAAGAATCGCTGCAGTTTTGAAGGCAAAAGGTGGCCCAATGAAGTACTGATGGGGTGGTCATAATAATCTGGCCACTCAGTGTGTGTGTGTGTGTGTGTGTGTGTGTGTGTGTGTACCTTTGCCACTCAGATTACAGTCCACAGATCAGCAGCAGTAGCATTTCCTTGAAGTTTGTTTGAAATATAGAATCCTGGGCCTTGCCTCAGAACTACTGAATCAGAATTTACATTGTAAGAGGATCTCCAAGTCCTGCGGATTAAAATGTGAGAATTACTAATGTATGGTATCTGTCAAGGGAGGGATCCCAACTTATGGTGAGAAGGAATAGGATGGTCTCAGGGGCAGTTGGTGAAGCTAAGTGTCACCTAAGGTACAGGGTTCAAGAGTTGGGTTCCATAGTTGAAACTCTGGCTCTCACTATTACTATGTTTCTTCAAGATAGAGCAGGTCAAGAGAAGCTTTCTTCTAGGAGGCTCCTTGAGTGGTGTCACAGTAACCCACCCATCTAAGTAGGAGCTCAGAGACACAAAGACTTATTTTTGCCAGTTCTCAGCTACCCACACGTATATACAGGGTGTCTCAAAAATGCACGCACACTTTAACAGCTGATAGCTCAGTCTTGAAAATGAAATGTATTTTAATAAACACTACATTTATAATTATTCAAAGTGTGTGTATACATTTTTTGGGACACCCTGTATAGGTATTCTCATTCCAGCTCTGTTCTCTGCATCTAATAGTGGGTGGAAAGAGGAAGGGGAGTGATGAGGGAGAAGCTTAGAGAGCCACAGGTGATCATTTAAAAAAATATATTATTTTCTTCCTGACTGATGCTAGAGTAAAACCAAATTCCTAGGAAGAAATTAAGAATACTTGATTAATGAGTTGAAGTTATTTTCAAAACTCACAACACTGAGGTCTGGAGACCATGATGGCAGGCACCTCACTTTGCTATCACCATTGTCATTTGCACAATCTTTTAGAGGATCTCTCTAGTATCCATTGCTTGACCTGTATGGTTTTTCATTCTAATGACAATCCTATAGGAGTACGTTGTCATTTTTGTATGTCCACTGTGAAAACTGAGGCTCAAGGGCTAAATATTAATTCCACAATTGAGGTTACAATAGAGGCTGACTCCCAAGCCTGAAGAGCCTAGTGCCTATCCTAAGCTGTGTTCTACCCAGGCATCATTATTTCTCCCTCCTCTGCCTTCTCTCCTTTTATAATGCCCTGCTGAACCCTCACAAAAAGGACCACTTCCTCTTTCGAGACCTCAGTTTTTTCATCTCATGTTGGGACAGATGCTGTTTGAAGTACTATCAAGCTCTGTGTTTCTATACTTTACTAAAAAGGCAACCCCACACAAGCAGTTACTCAGCCAATTAACTGTTGAAGTTTATTCAAACAATGCGTCTTTAAATGTAAAGCAACAAAAATAACATTGATGAGCATCTGGGTACACACAGAACAAAGCCGGGTGTGACCCCTACAAGCTGCATCTCTGTTTTTCTTTTTGTCTTTTGTGTCTGCTGGATGGACTAAGCCTTGGAAAGTGGCAGGTGAAGGACTTTGATTCGCAGTGAGGAGTGTGCAGAGAGGAAGTGGAAAGGAGAAGGTGCTTTGGGGAGAAAGGTTCAGAGTAAAAATAAAGATGACATGCTAAGATGGGCACCTGCTCTATTCCTCTAGTGACTTAAAAATGTGAAAATTGCATTATATAAAAACTTAATATGGTATTTTCTGAAAATGGAAAAGAGGAACAGTTGGTGAGAGCGGGGTGTGGGAAGTGGAGATGTGCCAAAATTGGACATTTCCTACTTCACAATTTTGCTTTCCAGTTAGAAACCAGTGCAGCTCTCCCACTTTCAGCATCACCCCAAAGCATCAAGCACAACCCTTTTGCAGAAGAGCAGCCACCTACAGTACCAACTGAATCTTTTTCTGGAGCAAAGACTGTTCAGAGTCACGTTAATGACAAGAGTATATGAAAAAATCCATGCAACATTTTCAGGGATTGACTTCATGTATCTTAAAATTTAAAAGGTTGAGGTGAGAAAGTAGACATCAATGTTTTCAAAACATAAACAAGGGTGAATTTAGATACTGTTATAAAAAGCAAGAAACTGACCATGCAAATAATATGCATGTCAATGCCTTCCATTGATATATTGTCCTATGGAGCCTTTGGTTCTTCAAAGCAAGCACTAGGAATACTCAAGCCCAATATATCATGTTAGTAGAAATGCAAAATAAAGCTTAGATTGGATCAGATAAGAGTGGTTGGCTCCCTTTCTAGCGAGAAGCCAGGGTTACAATTAATGAAAGCTATGTAAATGTGCTCCAGGCTGTTAAGATTACAAAGAGAGTTTAGGGCTGGGGATAAAGAATCGGGAGAATAGGATCCACAATCAATTACGGAGAGGTCCTCCTATCTCGGACAGGCACACACATTTAGATATCTCCTCAGGAAACCAATTGCAACCAGGTGCCTTTTGGAAGAAAGATGTAGGAACATGCTCCCTCCTATTTGGGGAATGATACAAGGGGGCTATTTTTGAATGATTAATTAAAGGGAATCAATCTTCATTGCTTTGCTACTGACGTGAAAAGCGCCATGCCTGTGCAATAATCACATGCAATTATTCAACTACCCCTTTGGCAAGGACAACGTAATTAGTCCTGGTGGTGTCTAGAGATTCTCTTTATTCCCAACAAATTGGCAGTTTTAATCAAGTGTTGCTGGAAATTTATCATAACACAGGGAAAACAATAGGTGAAGGTACAGGGCCCCAAGCTGTGTGACTCCTATCTACAATGGTACAAATTTACAATGCTAACAACATGATGAATACTACCAATCCGTGAATGCGTTGATTATAATTTCATATCAGCACCAAGCCCTGGCAGTCCTTCCTTGTTTAGACATATGGCTGTAACCCTTTTTGTGCTGCCTTGAATTTGTTTGCAGAGGAAGCTGCGGTCAGCCCTGGTGACCTGGGAGTTGGAAGGTTGCAAAGCGGGGAAGCGGGGAGGGGGGGGGGGGGAGGTAGCTTCCAGAAATGCTAACCTGCTTCCACTGCAGGAGCCTGAGAGCAGCTGAGGGACACACAGATAAGGCGAAATGCAAACTCACCAGGTCCTGTTTTGTGTCTTACTCAGAAGAGCCTCTGCTGGGGTGGTTTTCTGTGCACCCAAGGACAGGTCTTCTCTCCACTCTTTCTTTTCCCTTCTCTCGTGTTCTTCCATGCCTCCCAAAATCTTTGCTTAAAAGTAATGGCTAATGTGTATCAAGCACTTGTAACATGCCGGGTTTATCCTAAGCAATTTACCTATGTTGCCTAATGTAATCCTCTAGAATACCTTATGTTGGGGAATACTATTCTTTTTATCATTCCTGATGTTACAGAGGAGGCAATAGAGGAAAGGTGGGGCAGCAGAGCAAGGAGCACAACCCCAGGTGGCTGTGCCCAGGCCTGCATACCTACCTGCCTCCTGTGCCCCTCCTGCTCGCTCTTAGGCTGATGTGCTCACTATTCTTAGGGCCCTGGCAATAAAAAGGTAGACTGACTGTATATGCTTCAACTTGAGCTAGGATGCCACGGTCTACATCAGGGGTCCTCAAACTATGGCCCGCGGGCCACATGCAAATACAAATATTGTATTTGTTCCCGTTTTGTTTTTTTACTTCAAAATAAGATATGTGCAGTGAGCATAGGAATTTGTTCATAGTTTTTTTTTAAAAACTATAGTCCGGCCCTCCAACAGTCTGAGGGACAGTGAACTGGCCCCCTGTTTAAAAAGTTTGAGGACCCCTGGTCTACATTATCTCTGCCTTTCTATTCCAAGGAACCATCTCTGTTACCTTCATGGATTTGTGAATTTTATGGTGTACTCTCCTAGCTGGCACGCACACACGTGTGTGTGTGTGTGTGGGGGGGGGTGTATGTGTGTGGTCAGGGGATGAAGAAGGTAGGCACACAGAGAGCCGGCATTTCTGAAACTTACCTCATCAATAAGAAGTCTCCTTGTTAAAAATCAGGTTCCCCGGCCCCTCTCCAGATGTAACAGTCAGATCCCAGGGCAGGGCCTGGACACCTGTTAAGAAAGTGCGCCAGGTGTAGTCTCTAAGCCTGCTCTATGGCAGAATGTCTCACAGTGTGTTCCCCTAAGAATTAGTTGGATGAGATGTTAATGATTATAATGGTCAGATAATCTAGGGATATGTGGGTTAAGTAATATTTAAAGAATTTCTTCTAAGAGTCTTTACATTTAATGCTCAGGCAGAATTTCACTGGCACTCAAATATTTCCCCAACTCCTTGGCTATGGAGCTCTCCCCTCAGTGAGCATCCCCTGAGACGAGGGCTTTGCAGAATATACCTGGAGATCCAGTCCCAAGGATGCTTAATCAAATGTAAGCGTCACCAAGAAAACTTGAGCTGTGAGCTTGAACAGTTCCGGAGTCATTTGGAGGCATAATCACCAGTATCTTTTCCCTGAAGGTATTTAAGGCAATTTCTGGAGAATAGTTATATGCAAACAGTGATAAACTTATCCAGGAATTAGAGAGTGTGCTGCATTTGCTTATTTCGGGTGAGCCTGAGAAAGGTTTTACTTCTCTATCTGATGGAAGATTTTAACAGCACGTCCTCAAAGTCCTGCTGGAATGGTCCTCAGGAAACAAACTGTGATCCAATTTTCCTTTCTCTGTTTTGCTGTCGTAGTAGCAGCATAGGCTGAGGGAATAAAAGTGGTTACTTAAAGGCCGTGTTGGCATTCGGAAGGAGTCTGGGATCCCAAGGATTGGAAACACATCTCATAAATCAAAAGATGTTAGCCCAAATCACATGGCTTCAGGGTGAGCCCTCTTCCAAACAAAATCTGAAAGCTCCAAGAAGTCATAATCTGCGCAGTTCACACCAAAGCAGCCGATGTCTGGCCTGTGTGAGAGCAGGCTTCAGGAAGGAACACATCAAGAAGGAACTCCCAACCCGGCACCGCTCATTTGTGGACAAGGCCTTGTCAGTGGCTGCCCTGATCTCACTTTCACTCCTTTGTTCTACTTGTTGCGAGAAGGAACATCTGGCTCCGGGCCTGGCAAGCAGGCTCCATCTCTGATTGCACCTGCCCCGCAGGAGAAGGAGAAATGCTTTACTGACAAAAGGTAGGATTTTCAGAGCCGCATTCCCACCCATTAAAGCAGCTTGTTTGATCCCTTCAAAGCTCAAGATCAAAGAGAGGCTTTTCCGGAGCTGCCAACCTATAAAGCTACAGGCAAAGAGAAGGACCTCTTTGTTTCCACACAGCCAGGTGGACTCAGCCAGGCCAGTTCTCAGCCGGGGAGGAGGGGCCGTGGCAGGTTGAATGGTTTTCTCACATCTGGCTGGTGCCTTGCGGATCCTGGACCTTCTCAGGCGGGCAGGAGCTACAGCAAGGAGACCTTGGCAAGTCAGACCTCTCTTTGGCAAAGAACCCCCCTCCATCTTCTCTCTCTCCTCACCTCCGCCTGGAGGCCAGGCTGTTAGCATTCGATCGGAAAGGCATAACCACACATTTCTGTGCCCAAGGAAGACTTCCAGCACCTTTCTTCCCCTGTAATTTACTGAACCCAATTGTGAGAAAACAGCTCTGTAGTTTTAAGTGTATTTAAAAATCTCCGTTTTATGTGGTGCTTGCTGGCTTTGACTGCGGTGGAATGTCTGAGGCAGGGAAATGAATTTGGACTCGGCTCCCTGAGAGAGTGTGATGAGAGGATTGTGAGCCCCGCTCAGTCTGTCACCACCTCCCTGCCAGTAGCAGAGCCTCCTGGCCACTGGCCAGTGCCACATGCTGGCTCTGGCCCTGGCTCAAGGAACCGCGGGTAGTTTGTTTCTGGTAGGGAGGCGGCCAGATTGTGACTTCCTCTGGCAAGGGCTATGCAGTACTATAGGAACTTTTTGCTTTAAACATAATAGCAGCCCCCTCCCACACACAAACAAACAGTTATAAGCATATCCAGCAAAAACCCCCAGTCCCTGGAAGAAATACAGGACCGTATAGGAAGCAACCAAGGCCCCGCCTGGGCCTGCAACTAAGGAACGATCCACACATCTTAAGCCCAGAACCTACAGGAAGAGAGTCAGGTGGGAGGAGTTCAAAATAATTGTGAATCTGTAGGGGAGAGGAAAGAGAAGAAATACTCCCTGGACACCTGAACATAAGGATAAAAATCAGATAAGATAAAGGCCACAGGAATGAGATAAAAATCAAAAGCAAGACAACAATGGCAACAAAACAATTTCTGGAGGCCTAGTGCGCTGGGGAATGATAGTGCCAAGCCTGCTTTTGGTCCTGAGCCCTAGGACTAATTTTTTCCCATAAAAAGAATCTTCATGGAAACAAAAGAGTAGCATCATAGGTTTCTATGAATAGAAATTTACTGAAGCATTTTTTTTAGCCTCTTTTCTAGGTCCTGTGAATGAAGCCAGTTGGAAAAAGGGATGCACATAGAAAAGCTAAGGGGGTAGCTGCGGTTGGAGACACAGCGAAGTGGAATAATGTATTCATGGGGGGAGAAGGGGGAGGGGAAGGGGCCTGAGTGACAGACAAGGTCACAGCTGTGAGAATTGAGGCAGTTGAGAGGAAGTGAACAGTGGGCAGTGAAATGGGAGGCAGGAAGCCAGTCAGTTCCTTGCATCTCCTTGGGCAGAACCCTGGTCTATGAGAGGGGCCAAATGGTTTTGCATGTCACTGGGTCACTGTCTTTTCCTGGGCTCCACCTGGGCAATCATTCAACTGGACTTCTGGTATGGAGGCAATAAATGTGGTGGTCAGAATGCACTTTTTCTGTCAATCTGTTGAGTTCTCCACTAAGAAAACAAATGGCAAGAAGGAGCAATGGCAAATATTCAGACAATGAGTGATAAGCAAGAACTTTCACCTATTTGGAAAGACCAAACTAGGACACAGAGAGGCCACGTTCAAGGTTGGGCTATACAGCAGGCTTTCCAAGCCTTGGTTGGAGAATGGAAGAGCCAAGCATGCTGCTTCACAGCCCTCCTTGGCATTATGAGGAAGCAACCAGGATTTCTCCGAGGGCTCCTGGCCTGTGAGAGGTCACAGGCCAGGCTGAGGGACTCCCCCTCTCCCCCACTGAGTGCACAAATTTCATGCACTGGGCCTCTAGTGTGTTTTATAAAGCTGAGTAGCTATGATGATAATATCAACATTTCCAGCATGGGCCCACTGGCCCAGTCTCAGGAACTGCCTGTCCTTTCTTCCATTTTATGCTCTGGCAAGTCTCAACCCCTATGGTTTCCCCCAAACAACATGAAAATCCTGTGTCATTATTCATGCTGTTTCTTACACATCTACTGCTTTTTATCTTTCTCCTATTTCGTTTTTCTTCCAACTTTCCTTTCTCCTATTAAACATGTTAATTCTTTAAGACTCAGCTTAGCCATAAACTTTTACAGTTCATTCAGGTTGTTCACCTCATCAATCTCCCTGAGTTAGATGCTTCTCTCTTCTCTGCTTCTCCAGCAGCACATAGGATACAATGGAAGTTGTACTCAGAATGAAATCTGCAGTCTTTCTCTGGACTGCAGGATATTCTCCTGGCCTCCTGCTGGGCCTCACCTTCCTCTGTTTCCTTACAAATATTGGCCTTCTTTATGTTCTTCAAACTTCTCTAACGTGCCAAACTTTTAGGGTCTTTGCTGTTCTCTCTGCCTAGACACAATATTTGCGTGTCAACTCAAATGTTATCTTCTCAAATATTTGTGAAATGGTTGATTGCATATCTGTGCCCCTGTATCTAACAGGGCTAAAGAATGTTTGTTGAGTTGACCTGAAAACATGACATAATCTCTGAAATCCACTGACAGAAAAAAACCCGATAGCCTTTTCAAAAAAGTGAATATTATCCCCACAGTAGCATTTTCTCTACAGTGTCAAAGTGTTCAATTTCTGAATTAGTGGGGTTTTGCTAGGTGACTAATAGCTCACACGATCTTAGAACTGTTTGTCTTTTGATCCTAGGGATCAGTCCAAGCTCTTCATTTGATAAATGAGGAGACTGTGATATTCCAATTACAGAATCCTGGGCCATAACATCGTCATGATTTTCAAAGCAGAACTGTGGATGCCGAGTTTACAGAAAGATTGAGGTTACATATACGTGGTTGTGATGGTCAGAGTGTGAAGTGAAAAAACCGGTGAGAGTCAGCACTTACTGTGGAGTCTATGCCTAAATGCCAACCTCCCAGTTCCCTCTGAATCTCTGTCCTGTGTACTCCCTTCTTTCCCTCTGTAGTCCACTGTTCCCTATTGACAACACAAGAGAAGGGGCTGTGATTGCCAGACTGGGCAAGAGGAAGAAGGCAATAAAACACACATTTTATGGCAACACCCCTGACAGCTTGGGACTATGTCACATAAGAGAGCAGGGGACACCTATTTAATGTGGGTTGTTGATTTTCAATTTTGAGTGCCTCTTTATACCAACTGCTGGCCACCCAGTACAAATGGCAACCCCAACATGAGAATAAAGAAAAAAATGGGGCTGCTCAAAGTTAGAAGGATTCAGTCATTATTGATTTGCTTGGACTTCAGAAACATGGCAGTACTCTAAGCCCCCGTTCATGGTTACCTCAGGCTGTGAACATGTGGAGGTTTACAGACGAAACTGTGGGTATTGATACCAAGAACGCACAGCTTTTGGAAGAATCTATCAGGCCTTTGTAAACAGTGAACTACATCTAACAACTAGAGTGGTCTTAATAAAATTTTAGTCACATTCCAACAATCAAACACTCATAGGCTTTTCACATTCCTCAGGCTTAATACCTGTGTTAACAGGAATCGGTCCAGAAGGGTGAAAAAGGCATGATCTATCCTATTGGCCAAAACCAAACTGGATTCAAACCAAAACTTAGTTTCCATATTTCTCAAATTCTAATGAACAACATATAATTATACATAGAAAGAAGAATCTCTGAACAGCTGGGTAGAGACATTGAAGTTCTTGGTTTTCTTTGGAGTCCTGCTTACATTTTTCTACCTACATTGGCCCAAAATATAGCTTTAATCAACGTATTTCATTGCTTAAAATTATTGTGAAAACCGTAAAAACCACCAGTTAATAAGTGTCGCCAATCTCAAGTTTTAGTTTCTATTCTACCTTTTAAATCTTATTATAACCCCTTGATTTTGCTCATTGAAAAAGGTATATATCTAGTTATGGTTATTGTCATTACAATGTGCCATTGCAGTCAGCATTTCAGAATCATAATCGGGGAAGACATAAAAAAGGAAGGAAAGGTAGTGAAGTACAACAGAAAGAAATAGGCTTTAGGCCTGGCTCTGGCTTTGGCTTACTGATTTTTGGAAAAGTCACCCTCTCTGAGCCTTGGGTCTCTTATCTGAAACATTAGTGGGCTTTGCTAGAGCAGAGAGTTAGAAATCCAAATACCTCCACAGTATCCAGGTTGCCTAAGTATGTAAAAGAAGCTTGCATGTTGTGTTGAAACCTCAGCAAACTGGTGTAATAGATATACAGGGGATACAATAACTCACCCTCAAATGTTACTCCTTCTAAATATACAAAAAAATAGCCAGACATAGATGTTTATATGTGGAATTGTATTATTTTTAAAGTTTACAATGAATACACACTAAAAACTAATCTTATGAGCACAAAAATGCATCTGGGGTGATGTTTGACTGACTTTTTGTGACAGTTGGATAAAGAGCATTTAAAATTCGTCTAAGGTATAAAATGCTATGAGGGAAAATAAAGTTGCACCATCTTTCAAGTGACATAATGCCTACGCTCCTGTTAACTGAAAAAGGGCATTGAATGACCTACTAAGGGAAACCCTGATTGGTTGTGTTGGTTGGTCCTGTTTCATCCTTCAGGTTTTGCCCCTGCCTGGGTCTGTAAGGCTTATCCTCAACACAGGGCCACTTCCGAAGGTGATCTTACTGAGACAGGAGAACAACGTGGTCTAGGAAGAATGGCCTTAGCTTTCCATATACTGAATCTTCCTAAGGAAACTTAGACAGTTTTAGAATCTTCAAAGATTATAAGAAGTTAATGGATGAGTCATGGACAAATAAGGTATTTTGTCAACACTGGGTTATTTTTCCAGTTTAATAAACAAAATTAAGACTGTAAAGTTCTACAGTCAGCATTGTTTAATCATTAACACCAGGTTTATGTAAATTGCTATAATTATGCATGGAGTTGAATTAATTCACTAGGAGTAGAGAGTGTAAGAAACATGCCTCTAATTCATCTTCATAGAAAAGAAACAGCCTATGGCCAGGCCGTTACTGAACTTCCCCAGAGCAAATAGGATGTGGGGGGTGGGAAGAGGATATGAGAGCTGTGCACGTGGCCATGGCCGATAGCACATTTTCCAAGAAGATTCCCCTAAACAAAAGGAGGTGGAGACAACTAGAAAGGTCTCAGCCCAATATTTTAATAGCCCAATGGGAAACAGCAAGACCTAGGTGACATATGAGGAAACAGGTGATCTCATAGGACTCAACCAATGAGGAACCAGAGGAGGGACTAAGGAAATAGGCTATGTTCCCCGTCCCACGTGTGTTCCTATACAATGGGCTCCCACTCTCAAGAGTGTATTAAAAGTCTCATTTTTGCCATGCTTCTGTTTCTTAGTCCATCATTTGAAATTCGGACAGGTGAGCCATTTCTCACACGAGGAATCTCTCTCAACTGCTGGGCAGAAACTTTGAAGTTCTCAGTTCCCTTTCTTGTCTTGATTGCTAAATACTATTGTCATTTGGCTGATACAATTTCCTCCCTACTCAAGTTGCCCCTTAAACTTTATTGCCTAAAAGCCTCACAGGATCCATTGTGTTGATTCTCTTGAGTTCAGGTTGGTAGTGAATTTTGAAGATCAATTGGTACCACTGACATTTAAACATATGTCTGTTAGTGTGAAAATTCTGCAGCCACTAACTATTGACTAAATAAGCACATATGTGCTCGTAGAGAATGCCATTCATGTGTTTATCTTGGGCAAACATCCGTATTGTACCCAGTCTTCACCTCATTCTTTCATTTCTGCTGTCATCAGAGCCTCCAGAAAGAGGTTGCCTTTAATGTTCACTGTCTCAAAAATCACCTTTGAACTTGGAATGAAGTTTTTTTCCTCAAGCTCTATTTCTGTGTTCAATATTTCATAATACTGCAACACACTGCCAGAAACCTACATTTTGTGGCAAACTGGCGATTTGTTATACTAAATAACATTTTATTAAAGATACCAAAAAAAATAGTGAGTTAGAAAGGGAGAGAAGGAGAAGAGAATCAGGGCTCACACAGCGAGGCTTTGTGTCTAATCTGAATAATGTCCAATCCTGCTGAGGTCTCTGATCTTAATGACTTTGCTAAAGAAGTTGCCATGTCAAAAACTATTTAAAAGCTTTTGCCTTATATGAATAATTTACCAACAGAGGCAATTTGGGAACATCCTGATGAGATTTAAAAAGAAAAAGCCCACTGATAAGAAGCAAGCTTGAAAGAGTTGAATGTAAAAATAGAAAAGTTTCATTGTATACAAAGACTAGTCCTCGAAAGGTCATTAGATGCATTGTTCTGATGTTAAGGAAGGCTCTGCTAGAGATTTCTATTTAGAGAAATGGCACATTTACAAAGACACACATTTGAGTAAGGAAATCTGCAGTATTTCCATAGTGATTTAGTCTGGTTTCTTTTTAAAAGCACTCACTTATTAGGGATATTTTACTTATGTTTTCATAATTCTGTCTTGAAGACTCTTAGGGGAGTTGAAGAGTATACTGACATTATTTATAAACATCCTATGACTATATTGACCACTGGGCTGTCACGTTTGTATTAAGTTTATCATCTTCACTGGGCAGTGATCTCATGTGCTCGATGAGGCAATTATCTTTTTGTTCTTATCATTATCATCAGAAAGTAATTCCCAGGACTTACTGGAAACAAAAATTGAAAAGAACCCCTGCCAGCCCCTCCTTAGGGATTTCCTTTTTGGGAGTATTTCTGGACTTAAACTCATTTGAAAATGAATGTACGTCAGTCAGGAGCTGCTTACAGGGAAGCAAATATTAGAAACCAGCTGTGAGGGTGATACTCAGAAAGTGCTTTCTTCAAAGATATTAGAATAGAGAAGTGAGAAAATATGCAAGAAACTGAACGGATGGAGTGGGCACTGATCATTATTAGACCTGCTCCCTGGCTCCACCTCCCTCACCATCTGTTTATAGGTGTGGAAGTGGGTAGACAGGAGATCCAGGTCACTGATGAGGTTTTCAGGGGCCTGGATGGATGCTCTGAGTTAAGTCATAAAAGCCTTATCCGTGCTTATCTTAATGTAGGAAATCTCCACACAGAGCAGAATCACTTAAGTAGATAATGGACAAGAAAAGGTTTTTGTTGGCTTTTTCAAGGTTTCAACTCTTGTCCAAAACAAACATTTTATCAAACACATTAAACTCCAGGATTAGGATCTGCCTGGATCTCAGAAGGCTTAAAAGTAGACAGTGTGTCCAGTGAACACGGGGCAGTGCACCAAGAGGAGAAGGGTCAGCCTGGGGCCAAGTTCGTCAGAGAGACTGTGGGGATGTCAGATCCCTACAGATCCAGCCACAGCGGAGCCCGGGCCCTCCAGCTGGGTGTCCCATATGGACTTCTGTCCTGTGTGCAGGTGGACAAACCCATCTCAACATGCAGCAACATGAGAACAAAATGAGGCAGCAGGCTCTGTGGGCAGTCAGGGAGCCACAGGCAGACATGTCCTCCCCAGCCAACAGTACTGCCTGACCTTGCACAAGGCACATGCCACAGGGACCCAGCCCATGGGCTGTCAGGCAGGGATGTGGGCCTGCAGGGTTCAAGATTTGTATCTTCCTCTGTTAGTTCCCAAACCTCCAGGACCCTTTAGTTCAGATTTGGACTGCAAGTCTGGAGCCTTCTAGAATTCAAGAAGTTGGAGTTGGGATAATGATGTGATTTTACTCATATCTGTTGAAACCTCATAATTCAGAGTCTTTGGGAACTCCAATAACTGCTTATTTGATAATACTTATCGAATGCTCTTCTTGGTACTCGAGGACGAGGATAAGATATGCTTTGCCTACTGACAGGGGCTCCAGTAGAGACCTTGTGGTTTTTATTTACATGGGTAAGTAAATTCTCTCTTTTGCTATATATCCTGTGAAATTTTTCTTTATTCATTTTTCTTACGCCCAACTCTACTGATAAGCACATTATCCCAATTAGGGTTGTCAGACTTAGCAAATAAAAATACAGGGCCAGTTATATTTCAAATTCAGACAAACAATGAATTTATTTATTTTTTTTATTATAAATGTGGCCCAAATGTTTCATGTCTCAAATATATTGAGGTTTTGTTGCATGAGGAAATATACACTAAGAAAATGTACATGTATACCTATGGATTGCCAAATTTAGTGAATAAAAATATGGAATCCCCCAGTTAAATTTGAATTTCAGATAAATAACTTTAGCTATTGGACATTCTTATACTAAAATTTATTTGTTGTTTATCTGAAATTCAAATTTAATGGGGTGTCCTGTGTTTTATTTGGCAACCTAAATCCCAATGCTAAGAGTAGATTGTTAAGAATTTTTTAATCCTCTACAAAGTGGTATATACACGGTGTCATGGACTGAATGTTTGTGTGCCCCCCAAACTCATATGTTGAAGCCTTAATACCCAACGTGATGGTATTTGGAGATGGGGCATTTGGCAGGTAATGAGGATCAGTGAGGCCATGAAAATGAGACCCCACCGTGGAATCACTGCCCTTGTCAGAACAGACACCAGACAGTTTGCTTTCTTTGCCTCTCTCCCCTCTCTCCCTCTCTTCCCCTTTGGAACAACACACAAAGATAAGATCATGTGAACACACAGCAAGATTGTGGCCACTTAGAAGAGGTCTCAGAACAGACAGCAACCATGCTGGCCCCCTGATCTAGGATTTCCAACCTCCAGAACTGTGAGAACATGAACTTCTGTCATTTAAGCCCTCCGCCCCCTGGTCTATGGCATGTTGTTCTGGCAGCCTGAGCGGACTGAAACACAAGGCATGGTGTGAGATGCTGTGAAAGGATTCAAAATGAGTAAGGGCTGCACTCTGCTCTCAGGACCTCTCTCTGAGAAGATGAAAGCATAAACAATCGTGCTTCACCCGCTCTGCCCCCCAAATCTCTCCTGCCTCTGTGCCCTCCTATTCCATCCATGGGCTCTGCCCCAGGATGGACCCCACATGATTCTCCTGAACAGTAGTAATATCCACCATGATATCCTTCTTTCCAAGATCTTAATGGTCTAATTCATCATCAATGCTGCCAACTGAGGTTATTTCTAAAATATAGATCAGATGAAACTGCTCCTCTGGGTAAAAGCCATCAGTGTTTCTTTATTTTCTGTAAAATAAAGTGCAAGCTGCACAGCATCGCCTACCTCCGTCTGCTTGCCACCCATTTCTCTTTCTCTAATGCACAAGCAGTAATACCTGTTATGGGTTGAATTGTGTCCCCCTAAAATATGTGCTGGATTCCTAACTCCCAGGATCTCAGAATATAAACTTATTTGAAAATCATTTCTTTACCAGTTGAAATGATGTCTACTAGGCAGGGCCCTAATCCAATATGACTGGTGTCCTTATGAAAAGGAGAGACTCCGATGTAGAGACATAGGCACACAGAGAAGATGATGTGAGGAGACACGGGGAGATCATCAAGAGAAGACGTCAGACTGGAGTGAATCCTCTACAATCCAAGGAATGACAAAGATTCAGCAAACCACCAGAAGCTCAGAATAGCAAGGAGGGATTCCCCTACAGTTTCCTTCTACTGCTCCTCCTTGCTGACACCTTGATTTTGGACTTCCAGCCTCCAGAGTTGTATGACAATAAATTGATGTTGTTCTAAGGCACTCAGTGTGTGGTATTTTCTCAGTGTGTGGTATTTTTTTTCTGGCTGCCTTAGGATATGAATATACCATCTGACTCCTTTTTATCTTGCGTGTTTTTTTCTTGCGTGTGTCATGTCATGTCATGCCATCTGATTTTGCTCATGCCATTCTCTTGATCTGAAGTGTCCCCCCACCTGTCTCTACTGACTCTTCCTCAAAGGCCTAGGAAGAACTCTGGGAAACCTTTCCTGAGCATGTCTCCTCCAGGCAGAATAAATTGGTCCTGCATCTGTGCTCACATAGACATTTGTCTGTACCTCTCCTCCAGTACCACCATGTGCTATTGTTTTCAGTCGTTTAACACCTAATGAAGATTGCAGATATTTGTTGAGCATATAAAGTGTGTGGCACAGTACTAAATGCTTGCACACTGTCATTTAACATTCACATAAATGAAAGCAGGTCTTAGTAGTAGTCCTATTCACTGATGGGGAAATTTAATGTTAGAAGAGTTAAGTAAATTGTGCAAGATCATATATTTGTTAAGCATCAAAGCAGAATTCAATTGCAGGCCATCCAATTCCATAGCTGGCACTCTTGTCCACTCTGGCACATTGCCTTCCATTTATGTGCCTTTCTCTCCCTTTTCAGTGATTAGATGCTGTGCTTTCAACTACCCATCTTAACACCCCACCTATAGCAGCTCTCAATAAAGTGTTTATGGAATTGTAGGGTATTACATTGCATTCAGTTGCAATAACTATAATACATGTGTATGTCTTAGGAGGAAAGAATAGGAAAAATTTGGAAAGGAAAGAGATCATGTTTACTAGATTATTGACAGAAGTTTTAGTTAATGTATAGTTGTAATACTTACCACACAGTCACTCCTCATGCATTGAAGTTGTCACAAGTTAAATAATATATCTCTTCAACATTTACTCTACTTTTTCCAAAGTTTCTAAACTTTTGATTTTTGCTTCATTCCAGATACTTGTTCCAATATCTCCACTGGCCTACATCTGGAAAAAGCTAGAAAAACTAGTATTTCCTTGTGAGATATAAAGATTGAATATCCTTAAAATTTTGGAACTATTTTCCAACAAATAAGTATTTATCAAAAGTTTACTGAGTGCAGGTAGTGTTCTAGAAGTAGTGATTAAGAATATGGTTGCACGCTGGCAGGTGTGACTCAGTTGGTTGAGCCTTGTCTCATCTCATAATCTGAGAGATTGTTGGTTCAATTCCTGGTCAGGGCACATGCCCAGGCTGCAGGCTCAATCCCCAGTAGGGGTGTGCAGGAGACAGCTAATTAATGGTTCCCTCTCATCGATGTTTCTCTCTCTTTCTCTGCCTCTCCCTTATTTTCTCTCTCTCTCTCTCTCTCTCTCTCTCTCTCTCTCTCTCAAAAAAAAAAAAATAATAAAAACATTTTTTTAAAACTAACAAAAAAAGAATCTGGTTGATATTATAGAAACTACAAGAAAGATTATATCACCATTCTTTAAGGTTGTTAAGATTTGCAGGAATTTATTTTGATTTTTTTGAGATCATAATGATGTTCATCTTTTCTTATGTCCTCAAAAGGCATGTCATCTGATTGCTAGAAATTCAAGGATGTCTTATGGAAGAGAGTAATGTTCCTAAAGAAGTATTTCCCAAGTGTTGGAGGTTAATAAGTGTTACCAGAAAAAAGTACTCAAGTATAAAAAATAAAATCAGCTAGTTTTATTTATATCTTTTAACTGCAGGATTTCTCAAAGCCTTGGTTTGCCAGAAGTCATTTTGAATTCCAAAGATGAAAGCTTATGGCATTTCATATACTTATTTGACAACAGAATTTTTTTCTCCATTACTTTCTCAATGAGGTAATTCAAGGAAAACATTAATATTATGTTGCAAGAGGTTAGAAGGAAATTTTTTGTCCATTATTTTTTAAAAATTTGATCTGTTCTGAGTAATATTTGTCTTGGAATAACCTTCATTCAGATAACTAGTTTATCCATAGTTTATAATTTATGCGTTATAACATCTTATTCATAAATTCTCTACCAGATGAACAACTTTCAATGTTTCTTCTCCTCAGTAAGAAAATTACAACTGAGTATTGGCCTCTTTTGCCTTTTACTGCATTTTCTTGAATTTAGATCAAGAAGCATCTTTATCCATTATATTATACTAGTGGCCTGGTGCATGGATTTGTGCACATTGAAAGGAAATTAATTAGAAGGTGTCTGGCGGAGCGGGACTGGGAGAGAGGGGCCAGACACACCCTGAAGCCAACCTTCCATAGTCCCTCCCCACAGCTCAAAGGGTGTTTGCAGTTACTGCAGCTTGGCAGTAAACCAGATTCAGGGCCGACAGTGCCCCAGCAACAGTATAACCCATGGCTGAAGGTAGAATCACGTGGTCCTGTGAGGACTTGGGGTCCCCCCTTTCTGGTTTTGGGGTGTGTTACCCAAGAACCACTGCTGCCAGGTCACTGCAGTTTGGCAGCTTCTGCATTGAGCGCCTGCCCCCTGGTGATCAGTGTGTGTCATAGCTACTGGTCGGACAGACACTTACCATATTAGCCTTTTGTATATATAGATATTTCACCAATACATGACTTAGATGGTAATCATCTATAAAAATGATAATAATGCTACTAAATTGTAAATAATTCAACCCACTTCCTCCTTTCTTCTATTTCACCCTTCTTCTCTGCCTCTCTCATGCCGGGCCATAGCTATTTAGAAATATTGAATGAATTATTTTTTGTGGGAAACTAAGCTACAGAGAAGGAAAACACATTTGACAGTAGTTTGTCGTGGGAGTTAATAGATTTTATTTTTATTTGTTTGTTATTGTGGAAGTTCTGAATAAGAGATCAAGAGCCTAGAGAATGAATCAAGAGCCTAGAGAATGAATCATCTCCCCACCTCAAGTTCCTATGTTGAGGCCCTAACCCCTATGTGACCCTATTTGGAGATAAGGCCTGTAAGAAGGTAATTAAAGTTGTGTGAAGTCACAAGAGTGGGGTCCAGATATAATAAGGCCTTCTTATAAGAAGAGATACCAGAGAACTTTCTTCTTCTTTCCGTCCGCCCACAGTGTACACAGACTTCCTCCCAGAGTATACACAGAGAAAGGCCATATGAAGGCAGTAAGATGGAGGCTGCCTACAAGGCAAGGAAAGAGGCCTCAGAATGAAACTTATCTTGTTGGTACCTTGATCTTGGGACTTCCTAGCCTCCAGACTATGATAAATAAATTTATTTAGTTTAGCCAATCAGTTTCTGATAATTTGCTATGGGAGCTCTACCAGAATAATGCACTATGAACATCTGATTCCTACAGTTGGTTATTTTAAATTCCATTTTTCTATTCTCATTTATCTTCTGATCATACAGACTTGTGTGATGGTGATGGTGATGGTGGTAGTGGTGTTATCAATGTTAGGGCAGTATCTTCAGAAACTGGGTCCAACAGGTAGCAGTTAACTGGTGACTATACCCTGGGACTTAACTGCAATTTTAGGATAGATCTCACTTGACATCCTGTTGTGTTTTCTCTCTGTCCACATAGAAATGAAAACATAACATAGCTTGCTTCATGTGGGTTATTTTTTCCCTGTGTATCTAAGTCTTGTCTTTCCATTCTCATTATAAATTCCTTGAAGACAGCACTCCAGAGAGCCTAGTATAGTTCTTACTGGTAACAAGAAAGTGCTTTGCTTATCTGCCAAGTGTTATCTCCTGTTAGTTCCTCAGCCTTAGGCAGTATTTGTCACCTGCTGATATCACCATAGAGAATCCTGCCTTCAGACCCAGGAATATTTAAACTCACTCCCTGCAAAAGGGAAGGATTGGTAGCCACATGGCATTTGCTTAGGAATAAATTATAGTTTGCCTAGTAAACCAAGCTGGTTATTACATATTCTAGAGCTTCACTTTTCCTTGGTTTAACCCCACTGTCTGGTTGCTCTATTTCTTTTATAAGGAGACCCAGCTTGGAAGCTACAGTTGCTGCAGAGCAGTAATAAGGGGTCCTCCACAGGCCACAGATTCCTGAATCAGGAACAGGTGCAGTCACACCCCCTCCGCAGACAAAGATATTTTGTTTGAATGGGCACAACACGGAAGAATGGGATGTATTAATAGCTAAATAGTGTCTTTATTAACAGTAGAACAGCTGGCAGTTCTATATGACAGCGCTCATTCCAATCCATTTTACCCAATTGCAGGACTATAAGCACGCTCCACCAGGGAGCTAAGGGGACCACACGCAAGCAACCAGCCGTTCAACAGCACTCTAATTGCCTCACAGTTGGAAGTGTGTTCTCCTTATCCACTGTGATTCTTGTAGGTGGAACTGTTGGTGCACCAGGCTATCTAGAATCAAGTGCGACTCTGTCAGATAAGCTGCTTGAGGAAACCAGCAAGCCTTGAGAGCAGTCCTCCATGGGGGTGCTCCCTGGTCCTGGCTGGTCCTAAATCCCTGGTGCTGGGTGCCAGGAGGGAAGCTGATGCGGGAGTCTCAGCATCTCTGTCATCTTTGAGCAAAGTGGTTACCCCAAAGAGGAAAAAGTAAACTCCCAACTCATAAAGATCCCGTTAGACCCCTCTTGAGAACCTTTCTTCCAGGCATCCTACTGAGCTGAAGAATAGATTCGGAGAATCAGCGCAGATGTATAAACAATCTGTGACTGCACTCCAAGTTACGGAGCAGTGGGGGAGCTGGCTGGGAGGAATCCTTGTCAGGGTATAATCAGGTTCCACATGTAAGAGAAAGGAAAGTGGGCAAGGAATTTCAGGGTGGGTAAAAGCGCAGCCAAGGAAGCAAATTTAAAATAAAACCTGGAACATCTAGACAGGCATTGAAAAAAAATCATTCCCTCAGTGTATTTATCAAGAAGGATCGGGCAAAACATATTTAAATCACTTACAATGTCAAATAAAGGAGGTTGGGTTGCTTTCTTACTCTTTTCAACTACTATTTAATTTTCTTTGCTTTATTTGCAGTTTTACTCAGTCTAAGAAAATACTGTTTGCAGAGTATTGTATTTCTCTGCCTTTTTATGGGGCAATTTCCATTTGGTGAGTTCTCAAAGTATTCTTTGGGGAAGAATATCAAAAAGCTCTTGGCTGTATTTAGCCCAGACAAATATAGGCAGATATGAAATTATAAAATTGTTCTGATTTGCAGGGCTTTCTTTGTTCTCTCTCATCATTTGGGGATTAAATGATTCAGAGGAATAGGAGTTATTGTTTAGGATTTGCCAATCAGGCCACTGATCTCTCTCTGGCACACCCAAGTCATTGTTGGGATTTCTTGTTTTGTCCTTGTTAGTACGTAACTCCAGGTAATAAAATTATAGGTTACTCCAATTTATCTAACCCTATTTGGTTAAATTGCCCCCAAATGGCTTTCAAACATTTTATTTTTTCCATCCCTACTGATGGCATGTTCTGAATAAAGAAGCCCATCTTTAGCCAGGACAATAGATTCAGATGAAATGGAAATCATTGTTGAAAATAAAATAGACCCTAGAGAGCTCAGGACAGTGAAAATCACCCGCTCACAAAGAAAGTTGCACAAAGAAAGTCGCTGAAGCTTTAATGAAAGGCAGCAAAGACACAGGAGGCCGAGCAATAGACTCCAAAAGGAGGCAAAAGGTCAGGTCTTTTATACAAACTCTTTTATGTTGCTTTCACGATGGGTTAAGTTTTTAGAGCAGCATAAATTCCCCACAAGAATCCTTAAATTCTCAGCCCTCCTGCCAAGAAAGGGAAGATGAGTATGCATCTGTTTGGAAATCGCCCAAATGCATGTGAGAAATGGGCCAAGCAGCCGTCACTGCCAAACAGTCCAGGGATCCAGTCACAGCCTCATGCAGAGGACTTCATTTTCAGGACGGAGGCACCTGCAGACAATACTGGGAAGGGAAGAGGGGGAGGCAAGGATATTTTTGGCAACAGGATGTCAGGGTCTGCTTAGAATGGAATAAACAAATCAGATTCCTCTCTACTAAATGTGGATATTTAAAGGGACACACCCAAACATGTTTGCTCTTTTAAACTAACATTATCTGCATGAAGGACTGATTTAATCACCATCCCCAGCCCTTACTACCTCCCCCGCATCCTTTACTCAACATTATTTTCTTGCTATCTGGTTGAGTTCATAGTCAGGGAAAGGTGACATCCCTGGCCCTTAGGATTCAGGGTTTCTTGACCACTCAAATCAGCATCTTCCATTTCCTGGGACATGTAAAACAGTTCAAAAGAGATCCCATATCTACCTCTGCTCCGACAGGCATATCCAAGAGAGTGTTTGACTCCTGGACCTTTTCTGAAGTGAATACCTCTGTGACATTTTGAGCAAGTTACCTCTGGTAGTTAGCAGTGGCCACCACACTTGCCACGTGTCTGACCTGGGTAATATGAACATTCATTTCAATGTTTGTCATATAGGAGGAGGGAAAAATGTGCATTTTCATATCTGTTCAACCTTTTCCAAGTTTGAGTAACTTTCACAATAATCTTATGCATGAGTCTTCTGTCCATCTACACGCAGAAGTTACTAATGGCCCAAATGATGCATCCTAGTCAGTGGTACCAGAAGCCTCCCCACTAGCTGGGCTTTCCCTTCATCAGAGCTCTAATTGCTTTTTAGTGGGAGCGAGAGGTCACAGGGAGGCCTTGCATACAACTGCATTGCTATTGGGAGTACCAAAGCCATGCGTCTCAGCGGGATTTCCTGAAAGTGAGCAGATAGTTGTCATCTCTTCAACTTTTATTCTTTCTTTTATAAAAGTCCTCCTATATACCCAGAGTCTATCTCAGTTTTAGAACTTTTCTTCCTGGGGATTTGGTGTTCTCAGTTGGTCTTACTCCTACAGCACATTCTGTGTAGCTATGTGTCCTCATTTCTTCATCTGTAAAACTGGGGCCCTGGTCTCAGTTTCTTTTTGCACGCAAGGGATACTGATTACAGAGAAATGACAAATCCTCAAACATTGAGACCGTTCTAGCTGTCCATGCCAACCACATGGTGGTGTTCTTGGCAATGCTGGCATAGCCGTTTCTACTTTGGCTATGAATACGGACAGAAGGTGCCATCTGGGAAGAATGCCTGCCCTTCCTCATGTGCCAGGCTGGCCAGGGACCCACTGACCATGTGTGCCTGAGGACAGGCTCCTCTGTCCTTTGTGGCACCAAGCAGGGCCTCCAGCCCACAGCCTGGTTGTTCAGTCAGAGGTTCTGTTCCCACCAGCAAGATGAGGGGGAGACAGGTGTCCTGGTTGCAATGAGTAGCAGCGGGAGCTTATTTCTTTTTTTTATTATTTTTTAATTCAAGTATAATTCTGATATAAAGATGTCTTCTAGATTTTTTTTTTAAATGATGAGCTTTGCAATTGCATCCTCTTTAGCAGTATCAGAAAGCATTCACAACGTGTATATTTGTGAATGAGTCGTTTTTAGACACAGGGCAAAGAGTCATTTAGATGAAACTTAACCCAGCTCTTCTGTAGCAAAAGGAAGCAGGGACATAAAAGATATAATGGCAACAAAATAAAAACAAAACCCATCTATTCAACAAACATGAATCGCCAATGATTCCCTAATCTCTATTGGCTATTTCATTCTAATGTCTGTGAAGACAACAATGAGAACCAATTGTACAGCTTCTGGGTATGAAATTTTTAGTTGTTTGGATACAATTGCTGCAGGGATCTTAGAATTCCAGAGGTAGGTAAGATCTGTAAGTTCATTTAGGTCAATGGTCCACCTACTACATGATTCCCTTCCTGCACATAGCTCATATCTAATGAGAAGTGAGCAAGTTTTTATAATTTACAGTTTGCCAGAGCTCTCAAGAGCAAAGAACAGGGTTTTTAATCTGCCTGGGAGTAAGTTCTGAAAGCAGGTAATGGTGTTTGCTAGTGATAGTGATTCTCAGGTGAATTCTTATAACTGTATAGTCAGGAACGTTGGTGGGAGGGTGGAGGGAAGCAAGGAGAAGGAGGTCTTCAGAAATCTTAGAGCATCATTTAAGTGAGAAGCATAATGTGCCTATTAGATAAATAATGAAGATCAATGCATTTGTCAGTGATTAATAACACATCAATGATGTTAGAATCAGGGAGGAAGGAACAACCAGGCAGGAGAGGAATTGAAGAACTGATGGAACAAGAAGGAACACAGCAAGGTAAACATCTACAAGTTGAAATGACAAGGGAAGGAGAATGGAATAAAGGTAAGAGTAGATGGAGAAGAGAAACTCAGATGACTTTTAAAAGGCCAACACTGTGACCCTTAAACAGCAGCACACTGGTTTTCGAAGGAGAAAGTTCAGGATGCACGAATCAAGAAGCACATTACCTTCCATATTCATTTTACTTGTTTACTTGCTACTTGGATAGCAAGGTCTTTTTTTAAAATCATGTGCAGAGACTTAATTGTGTAAAAGGAAAAACAGAACAAAATAGGGATCTTAATCAGGGACTCCTAAAGGGTCTGTGGATAGAATTCAGGGGCCCACAAATTTGGATGGCAAAAAAACCCAAAAAACAACCTCTTATTTTTACTAATCTCTAACTGAAAGTTGGTGTTTCCTTCAATTATGAATGTAGACAAAGCATCACAGTTGTGTTAAAAGCACCTGTGACTTTGCCACCAATGGAACTCATAGATAATTTTGTATCACTTTAGAGTTTCTGCAGAAATGTCCATCACTTAAATTTTGATGGTGGTTTTTGACCCTCTGCCCGATTCTGTTATTTAATGAGTTATTAAATAAGCACATACATGACTATAGCATAGATTAATTTGTGTAAATGTTTTGACATGATTTGTGTAAATGGTGCTCTTCTGATTCTTCTGCATTTTATTTTATGCATCTAAGCACATTATTCTCAGGAGGGGTTTAAGGCCTCTACCAGAAAAGATGTCCCACCTTAGACTCAAAGGAGTCTTCTATCTAAGATGACCCATTTGCTCTGAGGATACACGAACCCTCCCCTGTCAAGGACATTCTAAAACTAACTGCATTTCCTATCAATGTGACTGAGGCAAGCATCCCTCAGGCAAAACGGGACCTAAACCCTGCAAGTTATGCAGGGGTATAGTTAGGCAGGAGTCCCACTCTTCTGTCAAAGGCATGCCTTCCTCAGTTTTATTAGTGCATTTAGGTAGTAATATAAATTGGTGAGCTTCCTCTGGACATTTAAGATATATTAATGTAAAATATTATTTTTTTCATAACTAGAGGCCCAGTGCACAAATTTGTGCACGGGTGAGGTCCGGCCGGCCCACCCTGATCAGGGCTGCCCCCGATTGGGGGCAGGGCCAACTGAGAGGAGGGGCTGTGGGCGGTTGCCCGGCTGGCCCTGCCCCCTGGTCGAACTCCAGGTCGAGGGGACAATTCACATATTAGTCTTTTATTACATAAGATTATGTTCATAATGGTCATGGATAAATAGAAATGACACTGTGCGCACCTGCTTTGGGTCAGGGAGGACTTAACTGTTCACCAAGTTGATAAACACTCATTTCAATGCTCCTGTTCTAAGTGTTTCCATCTCTTCTGTAGGTGTTATGATTTCAAACCCAGTTGAAATCAGCAACGCTTAAGCATGAAGGTGCAAACATTGGTTTGCTTTAAGCAATTGTATTTTGCCCACACTGACTGCACCATCTTGCACATATAACACTTTTGTGACAAATCTGTCCAAATGGACAGACGGCGATGAAGAGAAAAATAGGGAAGCTCCATCACTCTGGTGTTTGTGTGTTTCCAAGAAAGGATGCACCTACCCAACTCTGCCTCTTTCAAGCAGCTACAGCGAGGGGCTTATAGCAGATGGTTCTGCACGTCAGGCCCACAGCTGTGTGTTTCTGGCACAAGAACAGTGTTTGAATTCTGTACAGAAATTTTGTAAGATATGTTTCTTGTTGCCTTTTCATGAATTTTATTTGGTAATTTTTTTAAACCATAAAGAGTCTGGAGACCATATTGAGAAGATGCTGGCAAGGGAAAGCTATTTGTTAGCTAGCAAGGTTTATTTAAAGAGGATCAATCCCATATAATTCCTGGAAGAGAGGCAGCCCACTGGCACCAGTGTGCATCCAAAAAAAAACCCAAAAACTCGAACTTGAGCTGCAGCCACTGGCGTTTCCTCTCCTGCTCTTTCACAATTAAACCTCTTACTATGGCAGGGAGGAGAGAGCACTTCTATAGGAAACAAATAGGCTAGAACTCCTTAGTGCCTAGGAAACCCATTTACTCTCTGAGTATATCCAACATATATTATTTCAAACCGAGGGGGGAAGAACTAGAAAGCATTCAGAAATGTTTGAGCTACTAAACAATGTTGCCTGATTTCACAGAAGTGGTGACAGGTCATTCCTGGGTCTATGATGAAGGACTTCTGCATCTTTGTTCTAGGAACAATTAAGATACAATGAACTCTATATCCCAGTCCCTTACAGGGAAGTTCTAACCATGTGTGTGTGTGTGTGTGTGTGTGTGTGTGTGTGTGTGTGTGTGTGTATGTGTGTGTGTCTCCAGATCTGGTTCCATTTTGTCTAGCGTTTACGGACTTTTCCTATAACCCAGCAAGTCAGAGTAAACACAGACATAAGACACAGGCTTCTCTAATTCCAGCCATATGTATAATTCAGCAAGACCTACTGATGTATTTAAAGAGTACCAAGCCGGCCACTTTCTAAAAGCAGAGATGTGAACACTATGTGGGTTGTAAAACATTTTTTTGTTTTTAAAGAAAATGCACACTTTCCCTCTGGAAACCCTATCATTTCCTCTGGTTCCCTTAATCCTGAACTTGGTGTCGGAAATAAATTTTAGGGTAGTTTCCACTGTGTTGTTGAAAGGTCCCAGGACTGCTACTGTTATCAGAGATAGGAGTCCAGTGCCGTTCAGGGCGTTATTTGATAGTGTGTCTGGCTGTGTGCAGCTGGCAGCCAGCACTCACGTGGGGCTGCCTTAGGACCTGTTCCTGTGATTGACAGGACTCTCGTAACCAGGGTCAGAGCTTCTGCAGCTGCGTGAGGGAGCAGATTCCCCTGCCTCACATCTGATGGATAAGCCAGAAGAACCTGGCAGTGAGATTCATATTAATGGCTGTGGCCAGCTTTCCCTTTCATGATTTTCTTGCCTTTTTTATTTTGCTTGAGATTGAATTTGAAAGTGAACTTTGTTCCTTCCACACTGTAGCCGATGGCAGTGGGCAAATGTGATAAAACTGCACGGAGGAATAGCATGCATACGGCACACCAAGAGTTGATGTATGAAAAATGGAAATGACAAGAGTGGTTGGAGCTGACTTGCTTTTTATGGGAGCTGGACTTCTGCCGAGGAGTTTGAGAGAGAGGCTGTGTGGAGGAGGAAGTACTGGTGCTTTAACGATCTTCATCCAACTGGCTTTCCTGGAGCAAGAGGAAAGCAAGCTCAAAGTACCCAAGTGGACACAAAGAGCAAGCAAATAACAACCACGTCCGCAGCAACCACACTTCAAAAGCCCACCCTACACCCATTTGCGGGGTACCATGTTTTGTTTAGTTAGGAATTAAGAGGCTTTGTGGACCCTGTCAGAAAAGAAAACCGGAATTAGTAGTGACAACAATAAGACGACACCATCTTGAAAGAACAGAAGCACCCCTATCTCACCTCATCCTTGCTGCATCCTACCTAAACTTCAACTTTGGGAGTGGGGTGCATCTTATTTATAGTGAAATTTCCTTGTTATTTCTTTTGCAAATATTTTCTTCCAATCTGTGCCTTCTCTTCTCATTGTCTTTTGTAGAGCAGAAGTTTTTCATTTTAATCAGATCCAGCTTATCAATTATTTCTTTCACAAATAGTGCCTTAGGTGATGGATCTAAAAAGTCATCTCTGTATCCAAGGTCTTCCAGGTGTTTGCCTATGTTTTCTTCTAGGAATTTTATAATTTTGTGTTTTACACTTAGGTCAGTGATTCATTTTGAGTTAATTTTTGTAACAAGTGAAAGATCTGTGTCTACATCCACTTTTTCTCATGTGGATGTCCAGTTGTTCCAGCACCGTTTATTGGACAGACTTTCTTTTCTCCGTTGCATTGCCTTTGCTCCTTTGTCAAAGATCAGGTCACTGTACAGTATTTATGTGGGTCTATTCTGGGTTTTCTATTCTGTTCCATTGACTTATCTGTCTATTCTTTTGTCAATACCACGTTGTCTCTATTATGTAGCTTTATAGTAAGTCTTGAAATTGGGTAGTGTCAGTCCTCCAACTTTGTTCTTGTCCTTCAATATTTGTTGGCTATTCTAGGTCTTTTGCCTCTTCACCTGAACTTTAGAATCAGGTTGTCAATATCTGCAAATAACTTGTGGGAACATTTCTGCCACTTCTTTAACCTGGAATTTCTCACAGTGACTTACCTTAGAGAATTTTTGGTAAATTCTAATGTTTAGCTCTCCCTGGAAGGATTCTGCTGTAGTCACACTGGGGAGAGTGGGCTCAGAAGTGCTGTTTAGAGCTTCCCTCAGGGATTGTAATATATCAACAGGGTCGAAAACCACTGCATTTGTTTTCATCATTATCTTAGCAAGTGCAGTGCCCATGTTTTTCCTTAAAATTTGTTCAAAAAGACATGGCTTTGGTAGAATGTTCTTAGGAAGCATGCCTTCTGCTAACACTGGCATTGCTTCACACTCGCTAGATTTTCCTTAATTCCTGTGCAGTGAGAAGCTTGAGGTCTCAGAAAAAACCTTGGACCAGGAAAAAAAAATTCTGATATGGATTCCACACCCTCCCCCTTTACTTTTAACAATATTTTTTAAAAATTCTTATTAAAAATGTTTTAATTATGAACTTATTTTAGTATTGGAATCATTTACTAGATATAAAATAATCACAACACCTGCATTTAGAACCCTTGCTTGTGTCCACACCATCTCTACTACCACTCTGCCAGCCCTTATTTCCTTCTTTCTTCTTCCTCCCTTTCCCTCGAATCCATTGTTATTTCTCTTTTTTCCCTCTTATCCTTTCTTTCTCCATTGCTTTGTCCTCTCTCCATGAAGTTCACCTTCCTGGGTTCCTCCTCTCCCTTAGATTTCTTTCTTCATCTCTTTCACTGCTCTCTTTCTACCTTCCCTAATCTGCATTTCTTGGTCCAAGATCTCCATTCTCTGTTGAGGGTTCCAGCTGGGGAGGTCTGAGGTCACCATGACTAGTAGGCAGTTTAACTTGCTAATTTACCTAATTGGGAGAGGTGGGGCCAGTGGGAATGAGGAAAACTCTGAGTTACCAGACACTGGTTTAATCAGAGTCCACGTGTGGAGTGTGAGCACTGGCGGTGGCCACCTACTTGTGGTATGACCTTGGAGACACTATTTAGCCATCCCATGCCTCAGTTTCCTCATTTATAAAATGGAAATCTGGTAGCATTTGCCTCATTAGACTTGTTGTGAAGATTGGTTCAGTTAATATATGTTTAGTTCTACTGTACTTGGCACACAGTAACTGCTCACTAAATATTAGATACGAGTATTGTTGCTACTTTCAAGGTTAGTGAGTAATACTCTTGACAAGGGAAGGAAAAAGATTGCTTTAACAATGGAGAAGAACAATTTATAATTTATATACTAGTATGTATTGTTTGGATGCAAATGCTACTCTATTGTGTAAGCTAACATTTCCCTTGCAAACACTATTAATCCTATATGATAAAAGGCTAATATGCAAATTGTCCCCTCAATTGGGAGTTCGACCAGGTGTTCAACTGGGAGTTTGACAAGGGGGTGGGGCTGGCTGGTCAACTGCCCGAGGCCCCTCCCCCCGGCCGGCCCTGACCCTGATCAGCCCCCCAACACTGATCAGGGTGGGCCAGCTAACCCCACCAATGCATGAATTCATACACCAGGCCTCTGGTTTATATATAAATTCCAGGGTTCATAATCCTGTTAAGTTTCCAATTGAATGACTTTTTAGAGTAAAGCTATTCTCATGTATCCACAATGGAATTCAGCAGCTGAAATTTGTTAATCTGGATGTGACTAGTCTCTGCATTATATAACCTTGGACAATAAATGCGCTATCTAGTTCTCCCCTGCTTCATGATAGATCCACGTGGTTATGGGCTATGTTAGTTATTGGCCAGACAGGAAAAAGATGGTGAGAATTTTATTGCTAAAACAAGGATGATCCTGGGTCTACAGGGGTGGTTGGTCATCCTAGAAATAAGAACCACATATTGGATATAATTATTTTACTTAGCTATGGGGGGAAAATCCCCATGTTAATAGTACATAAAGCCCGGCCAGATGGCTCAGTGGTTGAACGTCGACCCAGGAACCAAAAGGTTACTGGCTTGATTCCAGGTTTGGGCACATGCTCAGGTTGCAGACTTGAACTCCAGCAGGAGTCGTGCAGTAGGCAGCTAATTGATGATGTTTCTCTCTCATCGATGTTTCTCTCCATCCTTTTTCCTTCCTCTCGCTCTAAAAATTAATAAAAACATTATTAAAAAATAGTACACAAAGGTGAAAGGTATTCTAAGGTACTTGAAAGGTTTTCTAGTTTGCACTGTAGCCTGTACTCATGTTGATATTCTCTAAAGCCTTTCTCTACTTCCCATTCTTATGCATAAAACTCCACAGCTTAGCAATTGAAACTTCCATTTCTGTTGTGAAGGGGGTTGTATTGCTTGTCTATCACTGCATAACAAATTACTCCAAAATTCAGTGGCTTGAAACAGCAATACTTCTTATCTCATAATTTCAATTGGGTTGGGAATTTAGACTTTGACTTGACACAATAGAAACAGCTTATATCTGGTCCACATGTCTGAAGTCTCATCTGGAAAACTCAAGGCCTGGAAGCTGAACTCATCTGAAAGCTTGACAGAGGCTGAAGGGTGTGCTTCAGAGGTGGCTCAGTCCCACGGCCTCTCCCTAGGGCTGCTTGAGTGTCCTCACAACATGGCGGCTAGCTCCACCCCTAACCCTCCTCCCCCAAGCTAGTGGTCCAAAGGAGAGTGTGGCCGGATGGAAGTGCCTGGTATGACCTAGCTTTGGGATTCACACACCATCACTTCCACTCATTCTAATCATTAGAAGTGAGTCACTAGATGCAGCCCACGTTCAAGGGGCAGAGAAGTGAGCTCTACTTTCTGAATGGAGGGGTGTCATAGAATTTGTGGACTGATGTTAACACCATCAAAAGTGTTGTGAACAATTCCTCTGAGCGTAAAACACTGGTGGTGGTATGATGATACCAAAAACTTCCTGAAATGCTGGCTAGCTTACACTAATAGAGTATTATTACATTCCAGACATTGTTCTAAACACTCATATATGCATTCTCTTGCTTATAAAGCATATAAAATGTATGAGCTGGTACTATTATTATTCCTGTTCAGCAGATGAAACTGAGGCCTTAGGGAGATTTAGTAACTTCATCTAGATCACACAGTAAGGGCTAGAGCTGGGGATCAAACACAGGCAAGCCAGCTTCAGAACGCTTATGCTACATGTAACATGATTTTAAAATATAACAAAGATACAATGATTTTAACATTGAAACCATTTTAAAATCTAAAAAAGTAATTTTAAAATCTAAGAATTCAAAGTTTGTGATTCTATGTGTTTATTAGATTTTTTTTATGGTTACTAGTCTATTAGTATTTATAAAAATCCTATCTTCCCTACTGACTTCACAACTTTTATCTGATATCAGATAACTTAAATCATTGTGAGAAATTAAATTTTGGAAGGGAAAGTCAGGAGTTTACAAGTTATCCAAAATCTTCTGGGGACGGTGAAGACTGCCCTGTCCATCATAAAGGATAGTTTTGAGATAAGAATGAAATAATGAATGAAAGCATTATGACATCCTTAAAACTCTTTAGAGTTAACATATACTCCTTGTATCAGGTGGTATCTCTCTTTTCTCTTCTATGTTTCTGCCTCCCAACCTGAAGCAAAACAGAATGACATTAAGGTAATTTGGAGAGTCACTATCAATATGGATTCAGCTCATGAAGACTCTTGGGGTTTTCTCCATTGCATGTTTTTCTGGAGTAATTTTTTCACCTGCTTCCTACTGCTCTGTGAAATTACCAGGGAGATGTCAGTGGTACTGGGAACATCCAGAAGTACTTATCCTATCTAATAATAGACAAAGATGGTAATTGACCGTACCTTTGCTACGCCTCCCATTAGCTAATCAGTGTGATATGCAAATTAGCCGCCATCTTTGTTGGCGGCTAATTTGCATACTGCAGGCAGGGTGGGACAGCGCGAGCCGCCATCCTGGCCCTGTGTGCAGTCCCGCCCCCAGCCGGGACCCCCATATGCCACCTAAGCCCCGCACTACCTAAGCCCCACCCCCAGC
The DNA here is from genome assembly GCF_000147115.1 of Myotis lucifugus. Classification (NCBI taxonomy): domain Eukaryota; kingdom Metazoa; phylum Chordata; class Mammalia; order Chiroptera; family Vespertilionidae; genus Myotis; species Myotis lucifugus. The sequence goes on from NW_005871048.1 coordinate 5,285,545, forward strand.
CGGGACATCTGTGTGCCGCCTAAGCCCTGCCCCCAGCCGGACCCCATGTGCTGCCTAAGCCCCGCCCCCATCCGGGACCCCCATGTGCTGCCTAAGCCCCGCACCGCCTAAGCTCCCCCCCCCCCCAGCTGGGACACCATGGTGATTAGAGAGCAGGAAAGTGCCGCCCACAGGGAGCACCCAGCAGGTGTTCTGGCGATCCAGTGATCGATGAGCAGGAAAGTATGGCACCCAGCACCCAGCAAGGCCTGCTCCTGGGTCACCGGCGGCGATCCCAGAGCAGGAAAGGGCGACCTACAGGCTGTCCCCGTGTGCGCCTGCTCCTGGGTCGCCATGGCGATCCGTGAGCAGGAAAGCGTGGCCTGCAGGCAGCACCCCACCCTGGCCACAGCTCAAGGGAGAGTACAACACGCAGTGGAGGCCACGAGCTTGAGAGATCAACAGAGAGGGGTGCCTGCTCCAAGCCTCCATGGTGTGGCTGGGGGCAGGCCCCCAGCAGACACACACACACACACACACACACACACACACACACGGCAACTGCTCTGAGCCTCTGCTGCCAGAGTGTGGCCATCAGTAGGACATCCACTGAGGGCTCCCAGACTGAGGGGCAGGCTGGGCTGAGGCAAACCCCCCCCCCCCGCCAGTGCACGAATTTTATGCATCGGGCCTCTAGTCTATATATATAAAAGCCTAATATGCAAATTGTCCCTGTGGGAGTTTGACCAGGAGACTGATTGCTCACTATGACATGCACTGACCACCAGGGGGCAGCGCAGAACGAAGGAAGGCACCAGCCGGCAGCCAGAAGGCCTCGATAGGCCCTGATCACTGGCCAGGCGTATGGATCCTACCTGTGCACAAATTTTGTGCACCGGGCCTCTAGTGGTTTATAAGCAAGCAGCCCCCATTGAATGGTTTACTGTACAAATGGCCTTGGCCAGAAGCTACAATGACTGATGGGGTGTGGTACAGCAATCTAAAACCTAAAGACTGACATGAGCAAGAGGAAGTTAATCAGGTGCAAAAGAAAATCTCAGTTTGGTGGAGGAAACAGCACAGCAAACCAACCATGTAAATTGTCTATTTTATTTATTCAACAAACACAGTGTTTTCTGTGTGTCAGGAACTATCCTAGTGCTTTTCTGATATCAATTCATTTATCCTCATAGCAACCTGGTGAGGTCACAACCATTTATGGGTCTCCTTTTATAAATGAAAATTTGTTCAGAAGCACCGAACAGTTAAGTCACTTGCCCAAGGTCACAGGACTCATGAGGTCTGGAGCTGGGATCCAATCTGGGGTGCTTAACTCCCAAATCCTGGAGTCTGTCCACTCTGCAGTGTGGCCCCCTGCTTTTGCCTGAGAGATGGGTCTATTCCAGAAGAATCCCGTCATCTCTGATCTCAGAATAAAAGCCCAATTTTCATCTGAATGTATGGGTAGGCATTTGTCATAGACAAATACTAAGGGAGGAAAAAAAACCCAACAAAACCCTTTCGCTAACCAAATATCAGTAGCTAAAAAGTCTAGCCCAAATGGATATATATTATAGCGTGCTGTCTGGTATTTCCCAGATGTGTGGATATAATATTAGAAGAGCATTTAATGTAATAGTCCTTTTGGCATTTAAATGTGGGTGACAGGAACTCTTTACGGCTGCATAAACAGAGCACACAGGTGTTAGAAAACAGTGTGCAAGACCAGGTTTTTGTTTTTTTTTCAAACAGAGAGAGAAATGGTGTCATAAAAGGGCTCTATAGCCTTATGATTTTAGGCTTATGACCTTTGTTTCATTAGGTGCACCTTTAACTGTGATAAACATCCACTTAAATGAATATCATTTCCTTACAATTACAGAAGGGTCATACATAATACACTAAGTTCTCCTGGCAGCCTATGTGTTAGTCATGCATGTTTCATGAGCAGTCCTATTCCCCAAGTCACTTTCAAGCAATGCTCAAGCCCATGGCTTTGGTGCCTAGGAAATAAAGGTCTTGTTCGTAAAGAGATCTCAGAGCAATTACTGTAGCTCTGCACTGTATCAAGGAGAGCACCCGAATGACCTGCTCACAACATCTGACCAGCACTATTATCAATTTTTTTCTTAATATACATGATTCCTCTTATTTACCAGTAGATATAGGAAACATGCTTCTCTGATTTTATTTGCCCAGTGTACATTGTTTGAATGATGCTGAGCGATTGGCCCTGAAGAGAATACTTATAGCAATCTAATGAATATAAAAAGAAAAAAAAAAGGAGTCAGGTCCCCCTGCCTACAACATGCTCAATACTTAGGGGGCAGCAAAGCATAGATCACGGTCCATGGAGTGTGGTCAGGCAAGCTAAGTGAGTCGACATCTGTTTATACAATGTGATGTTTTTCCCAGCTGCATCAGCTGGTAGGAAATAAAGTGTTGGAATGATAATAAGCAGAAAGGAAGTGTGCAGTAACAGTGAAATATAAGCCTCTTTATAGCCTCAGTATCTTTTGTGGGCAATTTCCCTTTTTCTGTTTTCAAGACGTTGAGTTCATCAAGACAGCTTCATCTCTCTGAGAAGAAATGTGAATCCCCTCTGCCAGCGTGTACGGCTCCACTTTCTAAGTTAGATGAAACTAAAAACAATTTTCTTTCATAAAATATTCTGGATTTAGAAACCATGCTCACATAAAAACTAGCTCCATTGTCCTTTGCCCCAGAAAACCGGCCCCAAGTCTGCCATATTTGATTTACTTTAAAATGATAAGATCTGGGCCAGGTTAGGGTCCCCGTATTGTAATCCTATCTGTTGGCTTAACATCCTCCCTTCCCACACCGCCTGGCCCCAAACAGGTTTGGGTTGAAGCCTTTGTTCTGCATTTTCCAAGGTGGAGAGAGAAGTGGGGGTGAGGGTGGGGATGGTGGTGGGGGTGGGAGGGACATATTTCCTTTAAAGCCAGCTAAATTAATATTTATATAGTTAAAATATTAGAGAAGCCCCAGCAAATTATTAATCTTAAAAGGTTATAATTATCTTTAAAATGGTGGCAGTCATTGAAATGTAAATCCTCGTGCTGGGGAGGGAGCTGGTGTTCTGGGTGCTTGGGGCTGCCTGCCCGGCTGCCACAGCTGCAATTGATCATTGCGAATCAAAGGGAAGGCAGACATCTCTGGTGGCACAAGAGGGAGGGGGGTGGTTGCTGGGAGGAGGAGGAGGGAGGCTAGCACAGAAAGATACTGTTTGGGGCTGTTATCAAAGAGAGAGAGAAAGAGAGAGAGAGAGAGAGATATGTTAGAATATGTTCCAAATCTCTCTTCTGTTGCATTTGCAGCCCTTCAAAGCTTACCCACAATAAATAAAGTTTTCAAAATCCATAGACTCTAGAAGATTCATTGAAAATTCCTCTGAATTAAAGCAGCCTCTCTCTTCTTTCTCCCCCCCTTTCTCTCTCTCTCTCTCTCTCTCTCTCTCTCTCTCTCTCTCTCTCTCTCATTACCAAGTCCAGCACAATTGGAAACAAATATGAATTAGATGATTAACTATGAGGCATACTTATACTACTTCAATGCTTTTATTGATAGTATAGTTGTTTTTCTGCCCACACGTCTAAAAAGTGTCTGTGTTGGTTACATTGTAAAAGAAGAAAGACACCTAGTCTGAAAGAGAGAAAAGGAGGGCAAGGAAGAGAAGCCGGTGGGAAAGCAGGGGCTGGGAGTGCGTCCCAAGGGTCCAGCAGCATCCGGGGGCCAAGAATTCAGGAGTTCCGCAGCACATGACGGGAGACAACTGGAATCTTCCCCAGTCCCTGAATACTACTGACTGTGTAGACATTTCTCAAGGTCCATTAAATTCTATTTGACGTACATTAAAAAAGATTTAATCACAGATGCCAGTCAGCTAACCAACCCATTAATCTAGCTGTTTTTCCTAAGGAAATTGTATTTAAAAAGGTCTTTTTTTTCTCAATTTAATTTAGTCATCCTTTTAAATTTCATGTATTTATCATGTAAATGTCCTTATTTGCAAAAGAAAAGCACCGATTCAATGAAATAAATAGTTATTTCATTAAAATGGATACAAAAAACCCTGTGATTAGGGTAATTAATTTGCACACTAAAAGCTATCTTCCTGGTTCAGATCATTAATATTGATGGCCTTCGATTTTGTTCTCAGTAATGTTCCTTGAAATATACTCAGAACTGTCACTAGGGCTGCAAGAGCAGCCATTGGAACACAAGTAAAAAATGAGGCATCAGTGAGCACTGGGGACCACCGCCCTTCCCTCTTCTTCAGCTAATAAATAGCACACAACACAAACTGTGTCCCAAAATAAACTGGGCTGGTTCTGTCAGAATGAGCTGGTGCCGTTTATTTTATCTCAAATGTCAGTTATTGATGCCTGGCACTTATTGACGTGTGTCTTCTTTTGGAGGAGGGGAAAAAAACCCATTTAAATTGCAAAATGCCATTACAGGAGATTATGTCTGGGTACCACATACTGTTATGCACAGCACTGCCAGCTAACAAAGCAACGTCTGTCAATATACCTTTCTCATTAGATGTTCATCTGCATGTTATGCAAATGAGTTTGAGCAGGTTTCCACTTTGATAGCTCCCCACCACAAGTTTGAGTCAAGGCGCATATTTTGTCTCTGTTCTGTTCAGCAGATGTGTTCCACCAAAGACCTTGTAGAGAAGGTGTCATATCAATGTGGTGCGCTATCAAATGCAGCTGGAGGCTGCATTCATATGAAAATCAAATCCTGGCGCAATTTTAGATTGCCTCACCTAGCTGTGTCAGCCTGCTCAACGTTCCTGGTGATGGAAAACAAATTAGCATTCTGCACCAGACATGTGTGCGTGCAAACAGAATCACATGGCAACGCAGGCGCTGGTTGGTATTTGAACTTGCATTTCAGGGCTTGCTGACAGGGAGCTTGCTGATGCTTTTTAATTACAGATGGGAGTATGATTTGCAAGACTGGTTTTCATTTTTCCAACTGCTTTCTTTCTTTCTTTTTTCTTTCTGACACATTGCACTGAAAGTTCCCCTCGAAAGAGGTTATAAAGTCCAAAGTTAGCTGAAGGACTCTCTGGCCTCTGCTACGCTGATGCTTACGTTAGATTAGGAAATCTCTTCCAAATACAAGGATTCCCGAGCAGAAGTCTCTAACAGGCACGGCTGTTGTGTTGGTGTGGGAAGTGTCTGTGTTCCCATTTTAACACTGTTTTATTGAGTGCAGGTTGTGTGGAGGGCTCTGTCCCACCTCTCATCTTGATAGAGTGCATTCCGACTCCAGTTGTGCGCTCTCCCTGCCTTTTAAAATGCTTTTAGAGTTTTTATCCCTATAGTTTAAACAACAAAGTAGTAATTCAGAGGTTATTAAATGAAGATAGCTTCGTGAATGTCCATGGTGTTTTCTATGCAAAACAAAAAACAAAACAAAATCTAGCTAGAACTCTTAAGACACTGGTGAGTGTACTTCATGGGGGGGGGGGGTAGGGAGAGAGAGAGAGAGAGAAAGAAAGGGGAGGAGAGAGGAAGATAGAAGAAGAAGAAGAAGAAGAAGAAGAAGGAGGAGGAGGAGGAGGAGGAGGAGGAGGAGGAGGAGGAGGAGGAGAAGGAGAAGAAGAAGAAATGAAACTTACTAAACCTGTGTGTTGACTCACTGGGACTTCTTTGCCCATCTTGCTGTGGGCACTGCTTCCAGGAGGGCTCAGTGGGCGCCCTGTAACAAGACAGGGTGCTGCTGCAGAAGGCAACGTGCTAATTAAAAGAGGAACACACCACCAATCTGCTCGTTATTATTCATGGCAAGTGTGCAGCAAATCACTTAGCTGTTTGCTTTGAAAAGAAAAGCTTTTTTCCCTACCCCAGTTTTCTTCCCCCCCCCCTTTTTGTTTCTTTTCTTCATCTCTCTCTCTCTTTCTATTCCTTTTGTTAGTCTGCCTTGTTTAGAAAGACATGTAGGGGTCTCAAAGACGGATGGCATTGAAAAGACATTGCCTAGATTTGATAGAGCAAAAGCCTGGATCATTTGTGCTGTTTAATGTCATGCCTCCCCCACCCCATTCTTTTTTGAAAACAGCTATTCACCCATTACAATGTGTTTTCCACACTGCGCTTCCTTTAACGGACCCCAGACTCCAGATTAACAAGTAGTGAGATGAGCAGGGAGTATTATTCCAGTTTTTTTTTAAGCATTAAGAAGGAATGGTAATAAGAAAAGCATTTTTCTATTCCCAACTGCTGCCATTAGAAGGGATTTGCAGCCTGACTGTTAAGCCATGTTCACGTTTATTAAGCTGCCAGACACTGCATAAGGTAGAAATGCCGTTATTTTTAGAAACCACAAACTACATCCCCCTCCCCCAAGGAAATCCAAATTCAAACCCCACTAACTTGGACTTGGGGACCCAGTATCTCACAGGGGGTAACCACAACAAAATGGACAATGGTTTCTGTTAACTTCTGCATTGGGCTTTCTGAATCATACCACATTCAAAGGAAGCTTTTGTAGCGATTATTATAGATTTTTGCAATCCTTGTCTTCTGAAGCATCTGAAAAGTTTATAAATGAGCAGTCCACCCACAGACTTCGTCATAATCCTCGCTGTGGGATCCTTATCTTCCAAGTGTGGTCGCTCAAGAATGTGAAGCTTCCATGGCTTCTTCAAGAAGAAAGAGCAATAAGAAACCTCAAATAACTACTTGTTCCATTAGATTTCGGGGGCTTGGGAAGCCATTAAGTATTGTTCTGGTGGTTTTGTTTGTTTGTTTGTTTGTTTGTGTGTGTGTGTGTGTGTGTGTGTGTGTGTCTGGCAATGCCGCTTAAATAAGATGTACAAGCTCTTTTGGGTGGTAATTGGGCTTGCTAGATGAAGGTCCCTTGATATTTCTGATGTCACCTCATAGATTCAAAAAGAATATCAAACTTTTGCTTAAAAAAGAGTGTTTTTATATAGGAAGGAAAAGCTGAACTTTTATGCATTGGAATTCCCCAGCCATTTACAAATGGGCTGTGTTATGTGAAGCTAAGGTTCTTTGTTCAGCTGGGATTACTTCACTGCAGCTGCTGGGGTGTCCTGCGGACCCCTACTCTTTATAGCAGAGCTGTGAGGTTGTGACACTGCACTGCTTGGTAGACTGGCTGGGTTGGATGAATTATCTTTGGTGATCTTGTCCTGCTACTTGATGCTATTCAGCAGAGTTCATGGGCTACTCGAGGAACTGGATAAGGTCGCAGAGCTGGCTCCAGAGGACTCGGGAGGTTTCGTGACTTGTATCTATTCATTTTGAAACAGAGTGTACGGCTGTTTAGTTCTATCCTGGCCCATGCGCAAATAAAAAATTTCTAAAAAAAAAAAAATTTATTCTTAAAAGAACAAAAGAACCCCCCCCTTT
>NW_005871048.1:5294047-5530524 GCF_000147115.1 Myotis lucifugus
CATGAATTTCATGCACCAGGCCTCTAGTTACAATCATAATCTTAATAGAATAGTGATCAGTAATCTACACAGTTCACTAAGTTTACAAATGGCTGTCAATGTTAATTTAAAGTTTACAGATGAGAAAACCACTTCGGTGATGCTAATCTTCAAATGTGTCTTTATTTTGTTGCCTGAAAATTTGTTCTAATCATCTCTTTGGCAGCCTGATGTTCAAAAGGATTCATAAAGCCATTTTATTTTGAATTTTTAAAATGAGGCCTGTGTGTGATTTTGTTTTTCCTAATTGACTCTTGTTTAAAACAATATCAAAAGCACCCTAAATATAAAGAAAGGATTTATCAGATTAAACTGAAATGGCTATAATCAATAAAGATGTGATAATAACACTGATCCTGTCTTTATTCATAATTTAGATTTTTGTTTATCCTAGTTTTTTTGCATTAATTTCGCTTTTAAAAATACTTTTCTAAAGTATTATTTTTCTTGATTCCTGAATTTGTTGTGTCCCTTAAATTGTGCCCTGGATGCCTCACTTGCCCTCCGCTAGTCCCTGTCCCGGAAGTAGAGACAAGAGCTTTGTAGTCACACCAGGGCACCCTTTTCTGCTTCTGCAGCCATGGGTTCATGTCCCAGACTTTCCCCCATAACTTTTCCGAAGAATGGCTTAGAGGCTGACTCTGCTGGTTGGGAAACATGTGGATGTTAGTTCACCACCTAGAAAATCCCAATAGGTCCTTAAGTCATTTCACTTTATAGTTCCTGTAAAGAAGGAGATTGTTGTCTGAGCTTCTGACAGTTTTACAAGTGGGGGGAAAAAATCCAAGATTAGTGTTATGATAAAGTTGGCCTCAAAAGGGGAAAAGGGTGTAGGTGGGGCTAGGAAGAGATAAAACAAAAACAAAAAAGCACTAACAAAGAAAATCATTGTAAACTTGTGGACTCAGCAGACTCACAATTCCTTCCTGCTCTAAATGCTGAGAAATGCCATGTCAGTCATAAGAATAGCAATTATTGTGCAGGGTGTAGAGCAGCAGGAACCCTCATATTCTGCTGGTGGGAGTGTAAATAGGGAAATACCTCTTTGATGATAATTTTGGCACTGTATATTTTTAAAAATATATATATATTTTATTGATTTCAGAGAGGAAGGGAGAGGGAGAGAGAAACATCAATGATGAGAGAGAATCACTGATCCACTGCCTCTTGCATACCCCCTACAGGGATTCGAGCCTGCAACACCTACAAGTGCCCTGACCTGGAAGTGAACAATGACCTCCTGGTTCATAAGTCAACACTCAACCACTGAGCCACACCCACTGGGCAGGCACTGTATTTTAAAGTTTGAATTACAGAGGTCTCGTGATTCAGAAATTCCACTCCTAGGTATAGATCCAGAGAAACTCTCATATCTGTGGACAGAGAAATATATAGGAATGTTCCATGTGTCATCTATGGTAATAGCAACAGGATAGGAAACAACCTAACTGTTATCTTAGGGAATGGATAATGAATTATGGCATATTCATCCAATGAAATAGTGTACAATAGGTTAAGTGAATGAATCAGATCTACCTAAATTTGAAATGGATAAATCTCAAAAACAAAGCTGAAAACGTTGGTGAGCATGTGGAGAAATTGGAACCCTTATGCATGGCTAGCAGGAATGTAAAATGCTACAGCTGCTGTGGAAAACAGTATGATGGTTCCTCAGAAAAACTAAGAGTGATGGCTAGTTTGATGTGTCAACTTGACGAGGCTAAGAGACCCCAACAGAGCTGGTGAACCTTTTTTCTGGGTGTGTCTGTGAGGGTGTCTCCGGAAGAGATGAGCATTTGAATTGGTGGCCTCAGTAAAGAAGTTCACCCTCACAGATGTGGGTGGGCATCATCCAATCTGGTAAAGGCTGAGTGGGAGAAAAAGATTGAGTAAGGGCAAGTGTGCTTTCTTTCTTTGAGCTGGGACACCCATCTCCTCCTTCCCCTGACTATCAGTGCTCCTGGTTCTCCAACCTTTGGACTCAGACTGGGGCTCACACCATACGCTCTTCTGGTTCTCAGTCCTTTGGACTCAGATTGAATTATAGCACCAGCTTTCCTGGTTTTACAGCTTGTGGATGGAAGATTGTGGGGCCTCTTGGTCGCCACAACCATGTGAGCCAATACTTACAATGATTTTCTTCTACAGGTACCTATGCATACCTTATGGGTTCTCTTTCTCTGGAGAACCCTGACTGATACATTAAACATAGAATTACCATATCATTCATCAATTCTACTCTGATTATATGCCCAAGAGATATGAAAGCAGGGACTTGAACAGATATTTATGCACCCATCAGCAGCGTTATTGACAATAGCCAAAAGGTGGAGGCAACCCAACAGGCAAATGAGTAAACAAAATGTGGTACACACCAACAGTGGACTTTCATTCCACCTTAAAAAAGGAAGGAATCCTGACATATGCTACAGTGTGGATGAACCTTGAAGATATTATACTAAGTAAAATAAGCCACTCACAATAGGGCAAAATACTGTATGATTCCACTTATATGGGGTTCCTGGAATAATCAAATTCAGAGAGACAGAAAGTATCATGTAAGGCCGAAGCTATGGAGAAAGCAGGAATGGAGAGTTATTGTTAATAGGTGCAGAGAATCAGTTTAGGAAGAAGAAAAAGGTCTGGAGTTGCATGGTGATGATAGTTGAAAAACAACATAAATGTACTTAATACCACTGAACTGTGCACTTAAAAATGTTTAAAACAGCAAATTTTGTTATACATGTTTTGCCACAATAAAAGAAAAGCTGAGGAAAAATGCAGGTTTCAGAAGGATAGATTAGAGAAAATTTATGTAAACTTTATGTATTCACAGAACAATTTCTACATATTTTTTATGGATACTAACAGGTGTAGCCGCATATGAAAACATGGCTGTGAAGAACACATGCCTCTCTCAGGAGAGTGGCTCTTCTGGGAAAGGAAGAGGGGATAGGGCCGATCAGAGGGAAGCCTTTCCGCTGTGTTAGTAACATTTAATTTCTAAGAGAAAAGACTGGCGAAATGAATATACTTGTTAAATCAGAGTGGTGGTTACATGGCACGAATATAGTTCTTTGTTATAATATAATGTACATTTGAAATATGTTGTTATTAAAAGCCAAAACAAAATGCTGGAAAGTCAGCCATGTTTTTCTCTTGGCTATCCCATCATCTCCCAGGACCTCCTTCTGGTCAGAGCGCCAGATGTGTTTTAGGTGGATAGTGGGCCTCAGTAAGTTCAGCAGAGCTGGTTTTCTTCTGTCTTTGGTGCTGGAAAGTATAACTTGTTTCCTTGACTTCAAGGTCCTCTTGCTGAGACCAGGAGAGGGTAGTCAGTGCTACAGAAAGCATATGAAGAGCAATGATCATCTGACACAGCTTTCCTCACCCTCACCATAGGTCCATGTGTCCCAAGGGCCATTTTGATTGGGTTAATTATTTTTTATTAATATCTCCTTGAATATTCTGCTTCCTATATAGGATTAGACAATAGCAACAATTATTTATTCATTTCTGATGATATTATTAAGGCTTATCCACGATTCAGGGATTCATTGAAATAATATTAATGCCTATTATGTAAAGAGCATTTTCATAAAAATGCTGTGGGCTCCCCAAGGATAAGCAGAAACTAATACATAAGTGTCTGGCTCTTAAGTGAAATTGCTAGGTTTATTATCCCAGGATTGACAAGATACTTACCCTCTGTAGTCCTCAGTCTCTTTATCTGAAATATGGGAATAATAATAGCACCTATTTCAGAGTGAAGGTTAAATGAATGTGTATAAAGCATCATGACTGCCAAATTGTAAGTACTTGGTAAATGTTAGCCATTATTATTTTAGGGTTTAGATTTATTTTATCCACAGCAAACTGTGGTTAAAATAAGAATGGTTTCCACTATATGTGTAGCTTGTGGAGTTGGGAAAAGTCTTATAAGTATTTACAAATGCACTCTCTTAATGCATCCTAGGTGTCTTGTGAAATTTTCATGTGGTGTGCTCACAGGAAACTTTGGACCCGGTCTTACTTTATGAGTGGTAAGTAATTAGCTTAAAAAAAGTTTCCATTTTTTTCTAATTTTACTAATCATACCATTGTGGTGTAGAATTGTCTTGATGGTGGGCTTTTCCTGGCTGCTAAATCATATTTCAGGATCTAGGTTTGCAAATACTGTTGAATTTTTAATGTCAAAGACTACTGTTAATGACCTTTCTTACTTTTTTCTGTAACTGACATAAAGCATAAATGATGGTGGCTGCAGCAGGCTATAGTTAGCTGGCCCTCCATGCTAGGATTACACTATTCAAAACAACAAAAGCAACTGTAGCAACAATTACCATTATTTGTAGTAGTTGTATGGTGTCAGTTAAAAGCACAGGTAAGAGAAGCAGAAACAAGGGTCCTAAAAAGTCAGTTTCCCCCATTTATTTAATGCACTGAGCCTCAATTTCCTTACCAGCAAAATAAAGAGGACATATCAGCTTCATAGGGTTGCAATGACATATGTATTTAGATGTCTGGCATGTAACAGTCATTCAATATGTAATCTTATTGCCGTTGCCTGCATTCTTCTTGAAAATGCTTATTACTCCCACTTTTGTCATCTTGAAGTGGTTTCTTCTGTTTCCAACATGGATAAGGAATGCATGGATAAGTGCATTCAAATGCCAACCAGAAACTTCTTTACTGGCTTAAAAATGCCAGTAAAAATGCTGTCAAGTTCTGGAATTTAATCATTCTTCAAGGCTCTGACTGTCACGATAACCTCTTGAAAAGTTAAGTCAAAGTTCACTAAGTTTTCATACTTGAGTTAATGGGATTTTTTTAACCTCCAATAAAAGAAGCTGCCTTTTAAAAAAATTTATACTGGTGCCTTCTAATGAATATGTGTAGGACCTGAAATGAGCGTTTTTCCCAGGGAAAACATAAAGTACAAGAATGCAGAAGTTCTGGATTATATTTCTTTGCCATTTCTCCGATTACTGTTTGACCTTGAAAAAGTAACTCTTCTCTGGATTTCAGTTTCCCGTGAGTCAAAGGGAGATGACAATACTCATTAGCTGGTACACACTTTCATGTTATAAAAAAGGGGTTGCTATCAGGATTGATGAGATGATGTTTGTAAACAGCTTTGAGCTCTATGGGAGGCAGATGTTGTATAAATACGAATTATTAATAAAGTATTTATACTGATGATTGCAGGGAATGTTAACCGTCCTGGAGTAAAGAAGTCATCAATTATTTGGCACATTCAGTGGGAGGGAAAGTAGGGCTATGGAACAGAGATACTCAACAGGCTCATGTAAGACTTGGAAAATATACTATGAGATTAGAATGGCACCAATTGCAATGATACCAAGGAATTGTTGTAGTGAGAATCTTCCAGGTTACAAGGGTATGGAAACAACTTAGGATATCTCATTATTAGTTATTTATTGTAAAGGGTATCTGAAAAACACAAGATCATATTCTTACAGCTGAAAAGTCAGACTCCAAAGAAGTATAACCTCACTCATCCTGTCCAGAGAAAAGAACTCTTGACATGTCAGAGAACATCTGTGTACTTCTACGTGATATATAGTCTGTTTTACTCATTACTGAGTTTCTCTCTCTTCTTCTAAGGTAACAGTATTATGGTTTTCCTTCCTTCTGTCATTTCTGTCTCTTTTTACTCATCTCTTTACCTCATAGTTTCCTTTGGTTTATGGCTTCTACAGCTTCGTGATTTCTGCTTACTGACTTCTATGTGGCTCTTGTCTTTTGCTTCTTTTTCTTGTCAGCGGCCCTCTCTCATATCTTGTGTTTTAACATCCTGAGAAGGAGAATTTGAGCAGTCTAGTCAGATTTAGATTAATGGGCCTAAGAAGTATCTACTGTGAAAGTTCTTTACAGGCCTACTCATGCTCATTTGGGGGGTGGGGGTATCCTTTGCATTAGACACTAATGCAGCAAATTGTGGAGAGAGTTGTAGGGGGCTTTAGACAAGAAATAGGCTTGGAAAGAAATAGTCTTTGACCACCCAGCCCAGAAGTGGCTTAAGGGCAGAGAATCTCAGTGCTACATAGACTGTCTACTCATAAATGAGGACAAAAGAGGTGAAGAATCAAGTTTAGGCTGCTGATATTTACTTCTATTAATATTTTAGATTCTTTATATGTTATTTCTGAATATTTAAGAGAAAGTAAAGTATTTCAACTTGGGAATATTGCTCTATTTGTTGTAAGTGTTGCAATTTAAGAAATTTGTTTATGGTTTCTTTAAACATAAGAGTTTTAGAAATATTATATTTAAATATGTTAATCTGTTATGTTAATGGTCTCTGGACTTTGTATCTTGATGAAAACATTACTCTCACCAAAATTATAATAATACTGGAGGCCCAGTGCACGAATTCATGTACCAGTGGGGTCCCTTGGCCTGGCTTGTGAGATCAGGCCAAAACCGGCTCTCTAATATCCCCCAAGGGGTCCCAGATTTTGAGATGGTGCAGGCCAGGCCAAGAGACCCCACCAGGGCACAATCGGGGCCAGGGAGGGATGCAGGAGGTTGGCCAGCCAGAGAGGGACCATGGGAGGGCTCCAGGGCATGTCCAGCCCATCTCACTCAGTCCTGATCGGCCAGACCCCAGCAGCAAGCTAACCTACCAGTCAGAGCATCTGCCCCCTGGTGGTCAGTGCACGTCATAGCAAGCGGTTGAGCAGCCTTAGCATATAATTAGCATATTACGATTTGATTGGTTGAATGGACAACCTGACAACTGGACACTTAGCATATTAGGCTTTTATTATATAGAATCAGTATTTTATATATTTTTTTCTGTTTGCTTTACTTTTAGATCTTTAGTCTCTTATGGAAATGAAAGGGGCATAATAATATAAGGAAACTTCAATAAACTCTTAATCCTTGAGAGAAAAAAAAGAATAAAGATATAGAGGCTTTAATTGGTATAAGTAATGGCATTATTAATTTTTAAACAATATTTTAAAATTTATATCTAAAAAATAAGGAATATTTTTTCCAGTCCTCATGAAACAGTAATAAAAACTGACCAGATAGTAGTAGGTAACAAGAAAACTCCCACTGTATTCTACAAGAGGTTAACCTCCCGCCTTATTATAATTTAGCTGCTTTCCAAAGTAAGTCTTGGGTGATAGAGCTGATCAGAATTTAATTTGAAGAGTATTTATAGAAAAACAAATATGAAACAGTACTCATAAAAAAATTCTGGGATATAGCAAAATCTCTATTTAGAAAAAATTTATAGCATTAAGGCCTTTATTATTAAACAAGAATAAAAATAAATGTGTGGGGTTTTTTTTAATTCAAGAAAGAAGAAAGGGTGCAACACCCAATTAAAGCCAAGAACAATGATAGAGGAATAAAGATAAAGTGTGTTGGTTAACTAGTCATCATTTGAAAATCAATCAATACCCTTACTTCATAACTTACACCAAAATGATTTTTAACTAAATTAAACATTTAAATGTAAGAAAAAGAATTGTGGTAAAATCCAGGGGAATGCTCATATACTCTTGAGAGGGAAGGCTGTCTAATCTGAACCCAATGGCAAAAGCCATAAAGCAAAGAGCTGTGAGTGGTAACTCAGTATAAACTTAAAAGTTTTGTTTTCAAAATTATTCAAAACTATCAACTCATTTAAAAAAGAACTTGGGAGAATATTTTTAATATATGTCCTAAAAAGGTGTTGATATTCTTAACATGTAACAACTTATATTTGTAGACTTCATTCATGCAATATGCTAGGGAATATGCTAGGGAGCAGGGGCATTATAGCAAGAAAATGGAATAGACAGTCATGAAAATAATGACAAAACACCACGTATTCATCAACTCCCAAATGCCAAGAATATTCTTAGAGAGGGTTATTATTTACCCAGATGGAGAAGTTAAGGTATGAAAATCTTTAATGAGCCCATTGCGGTTCTAGAGAAAATACATATATTAAAGGTGTATTATAGGGCATTTTTAGGACAGTGGAACTATTCTGTATGATACCATAATGATGGGTACATGTCATTATACATTTGTTAAAACCCATAGAACTTACAACACCAAGAGTGAATCCTAATGTAAACTATGGACTTTGGAGGGTAATGACGTGTCAGTGTAGGTTCATTGGTTGTAACAAATGGACCCTCTTGAGGGATGTTGATAGTGGGGGAGTCTGTCCTGTGTGAAGAAATTCTTTGTACTTTCCACTCAGTTTTGCTCTGAACCTAAAATTGCTCTAAACAATAACATTTATATATTGAAGAGGCTAACTCTGTGAGCCATGTGATATGGAAAAGTTTTATTTTTCTTCAGTCTCTGTTTTCAAGTATTTTGTCAAATCTCTAGTCATAGTCCATAACTTAACACTAGTTAGTGTGGACCATTCTGAAACTTTACTTCAATCTCTTCCCACTTCCCCTCAGAACGGGCCTAGCTGGGATCCTGGCAGCCTGAGTAGGTGGGTGACGAAGGTCGGTGATTTTGCTGGGAGAAACCTTCCTGCCATTTCAAGGCCTAGCCTCTCCTGCAGGGTGATGCAAAGAGTGGGGAGAGAAAGCAGACACATGTGTCAGTGCTCAGTGGCTGATATTGCAGCTCCGCATTTGCTTTGTCTGCTTTTCTTCATGTTAGGCTTCAGATGCTGGTGTACTCATGGGGTGAATGTCTGAATTCTGTGTGTGTGGAGGGGAGGGGGGGCTGTAGCACCTCTCCATTGCCTTGTTTCCTGACCTCAGAAATCCATCTTTAGACAACCTCTTCCTTCACCTCTCAGATCCACCCCATAGTCTATTGCTGTTGGTGTCCCCTTGCTCAGTGGTGGGTGTCATATGAGATAGTGGCCAGGGTGACAAAGTATGAGGCACCTTCTGTAGAGTCCAGTTAAGCCTCATGAATTCTTGCCATTTTAGCAAAAAGCATATGTGTAGGACAATTCTTGGCCATTGTCATTTCTTTTCAATACGTATCTCCTCTAATTACACAAACCCAGAGCTAGATTAGTACAGACTAAGCAGGTGTCCAATCAAGAGTCTAATGCCATTTTCCCCTTCCTATCATCACTCTAATCTCTATGAGTAACTCTTCCGGAGTTTCCCCTCATTATCTTGGCTTGGAATTGTGGGAAAAGTGGTTTATCCCATAAGATCTTGTTCTACTTGACTCAATCACCTCTCTCTTCTCATCAGTCTTCAGTCTTCTAATGTAGATTGGGGAGGGGGTACAGTTGAGAAATTGGGGTACAAGCTGGGCCCAAGTTTAATAAGCATGAGGTGAGGTGTCTAACCTCATAGACAGATGTCTCTCTTTTGTGTTATCTTTAGACTGTACCTACTTGGACAAGATCTGAGCTTAATACATTCCAATCCAGGGCAGCAGCAAAAGTCCCTTTTAGAACACGGTTTGGTCATATTTTGGTTGGGTTTTGTTCTATCTCTGCAACTTTCCTCGGCTGGTGAGTTGTCTTAGCATAGATGACATGTTTGTTTACCTTGGAGGGGCAGCTTTTTATCCTATCCCCTCCAGTACCAGGTTCTCGCAGAGAGAGAAGCAGCCATATGTTCTTAGCTCTGCTAAATAGTCTATACCCCAAACCCTTTCTCCGAACAGGACTTCTCTCCCTTTACCCGAAAAGCACTTGGGTAGCTTTGTGGAAGCTCACTTTACCTAAAATATCTAGGAGCCTTCCCAGAATCTCTGAGGTCACTTGTGGTGCTCTCCGAGATATGTGGGAACCTGGAATACTTGTATTTTCCATCAGTTTCTTCTTTGGCACACAGTAGTGTGGTATCGACTCAAGTTCTGGCTCAGATTGCTCTGGTAAACCTCCTGCCTTTGAAAAATTATCAATTTAGAAGCAGACACATGTCTCTATGTTTTTAGAAAGTCCCCCCCCGCCCAAATTCCAAGGATATGTGTCAGGTGCGCCTATGAATTTCACTACTTCTTGCTCAGGACATGAGTGAGTCTGCATGTGATAAACCTGGAAACAAGATGCTGGTTTCTTTTTCTCACTGGCATCCCTGTTCTCTTTGAATGAGTGTCTTGGAGCTCACCCCAACACATACATACACACACTTTACTATACAATCAAAGGAAAGATGGAAGCAAGATCTTACCATCAACTCTTCTCCCTGCAGATGCCAGTGATTCTCTTCCCATTCCATTCGTTCTGAGGAAAAGAAAGGCTGAGATGAGGGGTTGGGGTAGTAGCTCATAAAACTAACATTAGTTTTACTGCCTTCTTTGTAAGCATCAGATGAATTGTCCTGCTGCAATTTTGGGGTCCTCTCTTTAAAATGAGGGGGTCTTAATGCTCTCTTGACCTCAACTCTGTTCTTAGGTTACTGATTCAGAGGCAACAGGTAAAGTTGCTCCTAATATCCTCTTACCTACATTTAGAATTAGAAAAACGTGATTCCTTTTATAAAACCACTTCCCCCCCCCCCCCCCTCCACATACACATTTTTCTTCAGGGCTTGGTATTTGACTATGTGAAGAGTAATTTTGATGAGAAGAGGGAAGATGAATAAATAAATATATTGCCATAGTGTCACCATCCTCCTCACTATGCTTCAGGCTAATTCCTACTTCATATATCTTCAACATCCCATAGGCAAACATGAATAGGTGTAAAAAAGAGACACTGTGAATAATTAAGTCAGATATAGATGTCAATGATATGAAAATAAAACAAGTGGTATCACAAAGCTTTTAGTAATTTAATATCACTTAATCCTCTGAAGCAATATTAAACCAAGCTTCAAAAACTCACCTAATCCCCTATGGATACACTATTCACTTGCTTACCAATTAATCATTGGAGTCTTGGTTGACTTCATGTAACTAAATTCCTTGTCTGAGCATGAATTGTCCCCAGGAGGCTGCATTGACTATTCCCATTCCCATCAGTATTATAGCAATAGAATGGGTGAAGTTCTTGCCTCTCTGACAGAGATCAACAGAAATGGCCCAGTGGAAAGACCTTGCCTGGTGGAGAAAATGCAAGAGCTGACTTCCCTGCCAGTATCTAGCTAGGGTGGCTGTGGGGACACCAGTTAACCAGTCCAGTCCTTAGTTTCTCCTTTGTAAAACTAGTTAACGAATTGCATTAAAAAGCTTCAAAAGTTGCTCCCTAGTAAACAATGCTATGGATGTTACATTAAAAAAAAATCTTATTGTTGCCTAATATTATAAAATACCTAACTAGAGACTTTCTTCTCATAAACTGAAGTTTGATTATAATATCATGTAATTACATGGCCAGCTAGAAAATATCTGATCTCATGGACCAGAGTAAGAATATAAAGTAGTCAAAGTATGAATTACTCTGAAATACTAGGGTAATATTTAGTTTTATATTATTTACCCTCCCAATTTTGTTCTGCTTATTTTAATATGAAATGAATTAATATTATATGAGGGACTATTAATTGAAAATTGTTCTTTATGACAACATAAACTATGAATAACCTACATATTGATAATTAATAGATTACTGATATTTATTTGAAGCTTGTTATATATCAGATATTATGCCAAGTGATTTTTATACTCTACCTTATTTAATCTGAATGGTTAAAATATTTGCCCAAAGTCATATGGCTATTAATGGACTGGGATTCCAAATCAGGTTTGCTTTCCTCCATAACTTGAACTTCTACCCAGAGCCTTGCATATCCTCTCCACTCCCTCAGGGGCTTGATGCTCCATTACACACAGTACTAACTCCATGTACTCATGCTGGGCAACCTGTATGCAAACACGAACCTCCTTGGTCAGTGTTCATCTCAGCTTCTGAGTAGTCAAGATGTCATATTCTTTATTTTGTGTTTTCATGATCTTTTTATGTATTTTAAAATGTTTGTTGCTTTTATCTAGTAGAGAAAATATGCTCAGTTTAAAAATATGAAAAGCAGACAGTTCCAATATTTATAACCCTCACTGCCCAGAAATAGTCACTGTTACTATTTCAATTCCTTTAACTCTCACTACTGTCCATCTAATCTCTATTTAAGTTCTTTAAGTGGTGCTGAACTGAACATGCTATTTTAAACTTACTTTTTACCCTTTTCTTAAAAATTTGCAAGTAGTTCCATACTTTTCTAAATGACATGTTTCTGGAAAACGTGTTTGGAAGCTAAATGTTGGGTCCAATAGGAGATTCACATCAGAGTGGGGACTGGAGAATAAGAATCCTTCCTGGAGAGCAAAAAGACGTTACAAAACCCATAATTATTGTTTCTGCAGGTGTGGCTTGTCTTAGGCATCAGCAAGTGGAGAGAGGCTTCCCTGGTCCCAGGTCAGAACAGGAGGTAGCTGCCAGTTTGGACACCAATATTGGGCTGCCAGCCATTGCACAGTGACCCTGGGAACTATAAGAGCCAACTCAGGAATTTTTCTTTCGTTGGTGCTCAGTTTTCCACTTCCATGCCTCTGTAAGGTCTTAGAGAAAGGTGGAGATACTCCAGTCTTTCATTACTGCAGAGAGGGCCTGTGTTTATCTGATTATGACATTGGATTTTACCATCCTTATATTTGAGAAGCTGACAATTCTCTTGGTTTACAATCACTAGCCTGAGGAGCAGCTTGAGCCTTGATTACTTAATTAATCAAATGACTAAAGGAATATATATTGAGTACCACCTAGGATGTCCTAGGGCTGCCATATCAAATTACCATAAAATGGGTGGTTTACAACAACTGAAATTTCTTTGCTCACAGCTCTGGAGGCCAGAGTTCAGAAATTGAGATGTTAGCAGAGCTGTATTCCCTCTGAAGGTTCGAGGGGAGAAACCTTTCTTGTCTCTTCCAGCTTCTAGTGGCTGCAGTCCTTCCAAATCTGCACATGGCCTTCACATGGCCTTCTCCTCTGTGTGTCTTCTCTTCTGTCTCTTAAAAGATGCATCATTGGATTTAGGGCTTGCTTGATAATCCAGGATGATCTCATGTAGATATCTTTAGCTTAATTACCTCTTCAAAGACCCCTTTTCCAAGTAAGATCCCATTCACAGGGTCTGAGCGGACCTCATCTTTTTTGGGGTGTAGTGGATTAGTGTTGAGCATCATTCAACCCTCTATACTCCTATATTCCAGATACTTTGAACATGAGCTGGTATGAAAGACCTTTAAGTAATTATAACATAGTACAGTAAATGCTAAGAAACAGACATGGAAAAGTTGCTGTTGAACACAGAGGAGGATTGGAAAATTGAGATGATGGGATGTAGAAGCCCAGGAAGCCTCATAGAGAATGCCATTTGAGGCCAAAATAGAATTATTCATTCTGGGACCCGACAAAGTGCTTTAAAGAAAAAAAAAACACCACACACCATGGTTGATTTAAAATGTTGTTATTTTAAGCAAGGTTTAAATTAGCAAAGTGAAAAAAAATTAGGGAATGGTGGGGACTGGGGTGAACTGGAGAGTAAGTGCAGTAACTGGGGTATGCTTAGACCTAAGGTCTAAGGGACTATCCTTTTACTCTTGTATTCAAATCTGACCAGCATTCCTCATGGAGACTTGGATAAACTGGCCTTTCTTTTGGACAACGAGCTCTTGAATGACTATTTTTAAAAAACATTGAGACTTCTTCGCATTCCTGGTGCCTTGTTCTAGTCTAGTTCAGCCTCTCAATTTCTTCTCTGGAGTATCCTAATAGGTGTACCTGTCCCCATTTCATGTATTCAGCCCTGTATCTAGTCTATCTTCCCTACCCCTTTGATCCACCCTTAACATTAGTCATAGTGTGTCCATCTCCCCCAAATTACATTTAATTGTTTTCATGTCAGTTTTCTCCACTAGTTTGAAAGCTCCATGAGAGCAGCAATTATGTCTTAGATAGTTTTCCTCTTCCTGCTCTGTCCCCAGTATCTGTTACCTAAGGGTAATTTAGGTAATTTATGCAGTAAATGAATGAACTGGGCAGAAAAATGTGCATTCAGTGTTCAGTGCTACCAGAGTCCAGTTTTATGGAAGGAAGCACATAAAACCTCAGTCCAAGATTTATCTTCTACTGTCGATGGTGAAATAGTTTTAGCTAATGATTAGCCACACTGGTGTTAGGCAAACGTGTGGGATGCTAGGAAAAAACAATTCATTTGTCGAGACTTCCCTAATCTCTCTTGCTACTGCTGCATAGATACTGCTCCTTATTTCCTGACTGTCAGTCTAGCAAGAATATCACCTAAACTGAAGTTTATGACAGTCCAGCTCATAAAGCAGATTTGGGTAGATACATGAACCAAACCCCAATGTTTGAAAAGCTCTGGCTATTTTTAAAAAAATCCTTTTTAGTTTCTCTACCAGGGGTCACAAACTCAAATGTAGGTAGCATAAAAGGGTGAAGTGAAGTGGTGTTGGACATAAGAGAATGGTGAGGACTGTGGCAAATTGGAGAGTGAGGACACTAACAGGGGCAGTTGCCCCTCAGTGCCAGCCAGGTGTTGCCATTTGAGAATGTGGGCCTAGTGTTGGCCTGGTAGCAGATGGTTGTGTTGGCATTTAGCAGATGGTTCCATGTTTTAAAGGGAAGATAAAACTTTGGATTTTTCTTCTCCTTTGCCCTAGGTGTGTAGAGATATCAAGGCTATTCTATATAAGTGAATATGCGTTGATGTCACTTTTTTGAAATGCGGCAATTCACAGGCATACTTGAGTGTACCAGTACTAAGAAAATCACTCAGGTTATAAAGAAACAAATTCACTATGAGCACCTCTAAAAGTAGCTGCAGCTTTTAAACATGTTTACAGTTGTGAATTTGAGTGGAGCAAGTCCTGACTTCTACGCGGTGATTTTCTTAACATTAGTCGCAGCTTCTGAGTGAGCAATGGTTATGATCTAGCATTTCCATGACTATTTATTCCTCAGCAACTCAGACGCTTTATATTCTCCCATTTCCCAAGAAAATGCTATGATTTGTCATCATGAAGTAGTCCCTCATGGACAGTTACATTTCCCTGTGTTTCTATCAGTGCTCAGCTCCTTCTCGGCTCTTATAAGCTCATCTTGCTTTCATGTTGCTGTTAAGTTGTTCTGCTTCTGACACATTTAAAGATATATGCCTCCTTTTCTGCCTTTTCAATTTGAAGGGCTGGTTTTTATGACGCGCTCTCATAATTAATACAGCATAAAATATTCATTTGAACCTAACAACTTGGTGCTGCTTTGCAAGACTTCCACCCCAACGCTTCTCAGGTAGTCCAGGAAACTGAGATGCCTGTTGTGTGCCATCATCATTCTATTGGTGTCTCCAGGGTGAAGTACCCACGCACACTAGGAAAACCACAGGCCAAGAGTTACCCTCCAGGGGGATTCATTCATCTGTGGTCCTCTGGATTGGAAGTCCACAGTGAAGGGCCTTATTTAGATTAGCCAGGGAGAGCAAGCCCTCCTTTCCTGAACTTGCTTGTGCTACAGCATGGTTAAGACATGGTGTGAAATTAGTCAAGGCACTAGAAAAAATGGTACGTTGTGTTAGCCTCTTCATAAAAATAGTTTAGTAATCAAAGTCCTGTAGGTTTGTAATACTTTTATTTTTTATTTTGATAGTAAGGTAGAGAACTTGGCCAATAAAGGAACTGTTTTTACTGTTCATTGTCAAGCTTCAGGGAGGTAATTCCATAATAATGACAATGAGAACAGGTGGGGAGGTGTGTGTTCTTCCTGTTGGTGAATAACAGAATGAAAAGGAGTTGACCCACTGGCTCTCATATCTTTGTTTTAAAAAGTACCATGATAAGGAACATTTTGTAGATAAGAGGATTCTATTTACTTTAAATTACCTGATTTCAAGTCCCCCTCCCCGTCAAAAGACACAAATAAGGTAGTATATTTCAAACTTCTGTGTCATTTAATGTATTTCTTAAAGGTGAATAGTCTTATTAAATAATTATACCGTTAAGAAAAAAGTTGCCCTTAATTTCTAAATATTAAATAGGTAATAATATATCTAATTTCTAAAGATTCAGCAATGTATTCTTACTAAAGAACATTTAGATATGGGCTTTATATTTAATTTAATGGCATAATGACAGAATGAGGGACAGGGATCATTTGACTCTGCTCTGTCATGAAGAGACTACAAACTGAGTTGGAAAAAAAATTCCAAATTTATACCAGTGAATTGTAAAAGCTCAAAAATAGAGTCAAGATATATACAAAAAATATAGTTGTAAATTATTACTTTTATGTGTACTCCAAAAAATTCTTTGTATTTAAGGAAAGATCATGACTCAAAAATGTGGTTGGTGTCATAGCCACACTACATACTTGTTTATATTCCATCCTGCCCCCTCAACATGTGTCCAGAACTCTTATAGCGCTTTGGATACGTAGGTCATAGTCTTTATCCTCTAACTTTAAAAACTTCCCATGGCAGCAGGTGGGTGCTTTGGGAAAAAACCATTCAGGTTTTGTAGAAGTTGCATGTTTTCAAATCACCTTCTCTTCTCAAATACTAGAAGCACTGTGGATACCAGGAAAACTGTCAGCAAGATTTCCCTGAAGCTAAACAATTTTCAGTTAAAACTCTGTGCCTTCCAATTTGTTCAGATTTCTAGTTTCCTATAGTTAAACTGAAGGGGGAAAGTGTTCAGTGAAATGTCTACTCAGTGATTCTATCAATTTAGGAGCAGGATCAAACACTCGAATGAATCATGCAATAAGCCTTACCCACTGGAAAATGGGTCATCTTTCTGTGAGCAGTAAGACATCTGCAGGCAAACCAGGTTTAGGTGTTTGAAAATGTCATTTAAGTAGATTCTTTTAACATGTTCCTGAAAAAAAAAATGTCACTGACAACTATTTGTCTTCTCAAAGACACTACTTTCAAATATCTTATCCCGCAAGCTGGAAAATATATTTAATTCCAGAGAAAAGCCTTTCAGCACCCCGAGAAATCCTTTCTGTTCAAAACTAATCAATTTTTGTTTTGTGCACAAAAGTAAAATACTTTGTCAAACTCTCTGCAAAAATCCTTTTAGCTATCTCAAAAAAAAAAAATACCTCTGGTGCAGCCCTGGCTGATTTCTGTTATATGGGCAAAAATTTACTTTGTCAAATTATATTCTTCAGAAAGCCTTTCAGCTGACTTAAAAATCCATTTTGCGCAAAACAATGACCATGCATCAGCTCAGAGTGATTGCACAGTAGTTACTTAGCCTGGCAAATGGCAGCAAAATGTCAGCTGAAATGAAAGACACACCGCCCAGGGCTTATCAGGGAAAGTGCAGATGATTCATGTAACATCATAAATAAATAATGCCAACTTTGTGTTGAGGTAGGTTTCACAGCGGAATTTCCTTTACCAACCATAGAATGTTTCACAGCAACAATAAGGGGAGAGGGGCAGCTTACCTGGTGACAGTGACATGTGCTAAGATAAGGTAGGGTGTCGTTAATGCTCATATGTCAAGGTCACTAAAGATTATATGTGTGAGTACAGAGGAAAAAAAGATCCTCTGCCCAATGACAGGGTGAAATCAACAAAGTGATGATAGTCATGAAGGGAATGAAATTTCCCACCCAGTGCCCAGAACAGCCATATTCTTCTCAGTACTTCTATTTTCTTGGCTGGCTCTAGCTGAAGGAGTTGCACGGAGAAAGAAAAGGAGTTGCACTGGGAATGTAGAGTGAAAGGCAGGGTGAAAACAGAACTGAAAACCTGGTCTTAGCTTGTAAAGTACTAACACTGTAATGGTGCCCTTAGCCAGCTAACAAGGGTAGACGCACAGGGCCCACGCTCTGAGGGCCCTGTGCTTGACTCAGTGCTCTGAGGTCACTACCCATAAATCTATACTATTTTGAACAAGGGCCCTAAATTTTTCATTTTGCATAAGAGCCCTCAAGTTATGTATCTGGTCATGATCA
This sequence comes from Myotis lucifugus, assembly GCF_000147115.1. NCBI lineage: Eukaryota > Metazoa > Chordata > Mammalia > Chiroptera > Vespertilionidae > Myotis > Myotis lucifugus. Next base: position 5,311,971 of record NW_005871048.1, read on the forward strand.
AGGATAACCAGTTCTGCCTACGACCTTCACAGGCCCCACGTACTTGCCTACCTGGGCCCCTTCCTCCATAAAAACATGAAAAATTATATTTTACAACTGCATTGATATACAGATAAATATATTAAACATTCCCTTGACTTACTTTTTTTCTGATTTTAAAAGAAATAAAATCATTTTCATGGGTCCTAAAACTATTGTGGGCCCTGAACTCTGCCCTACCATGCCCAATGGAGAAGTTGGCCCTGGGTCACAGTGGCTGGAGACTGGACATCACCAGCCCATTTTGGTCACTGCCAACAAGTTGATGTGTGCTGGTGAGAAACAGTTGCTCCTGCTTTGTCACTGAAAGGCGGGGCCACATTCTCTGAGTGTAAATGCTAGATGCTACAGAACACATATGGGCCTTGTTGCAGCCAACAACTAAATAAAGAGCATGGTAATTACAGACACGTTTCCAGAGTCCTCAGTCTTTTGTGTAAGAGCCTGAAGAATTCTAAAAGTTGAAATCAGAATCATGTTTGCTCAGAGCTGATTCAGTTTGTGGAACCATATCGCACACTTGAACCTTTCTCTGCTATCATTTTAGTGTTAAATGGAAAAGACAGGCGCTAGCCAAAATAACGGAGTGTTTAGAATTAATCAGCAGATGACTGTTTTACCTCTAGACACATTTAGTTGCGTGTGCTTTTAACCCTACCCAAGGCAGCTGATGAGTTTCTTTTATCCCTCTGGAAACCCAGGGAACTCTATTGTAGAGTCCCCATGGGGACCCCAGCTTCTCTGGGGTTAAAATCCCTGTATTGTGTCTTTCATGTCCCCTTTTCACTCCCCTCCATCAAAGCTTCTCTGCCCAGGTGGCTCTGATATCTGACACACATAACGTGGAACTATGCATGATGAGTTTCAGTAGAACTGAGGAATTCTCCTAGCTTGGTGTTTCTCAGCCCTGGCTATACAGCATAATACTAGAGAATAGGAAAAAAAATCAAATATCCTGGCCTCATATCTAAACCTATTGAGTCCAGATTTCCAGAAAAGGTATCTGTACACTTGTGCTTTTACAAAGTTGCGTAGGTAATGCTAATGTTTGGGTCAATAACCTACACACTCGTCCAACTGGTCAACTGATGCAGAAATAACTTTTATAGATTTCTTGACCTTACTTGGTTTTGCATTTGGAAGAAAGACATACTAGTGAATAGATGTCAAATAGGATTACCCTTATGGGAGATATTCATATAATAAAATATTATCTTCTGTCTCTTAGTCTCATACTATATAACACTTGACATGAATTTTTACTGAATTTGAAGGGTATATTTGGGATGGTCGATTAAAGTCTAGGCTCTGTGGCATGTGCACAATTTATTTCGGGAGCCTCAGGGAGAATCTCGACTAGATCGGCACATTTTCAGAGTGGCTGAGCTGAAGTGCACCTGTGTGACTGCCTTAGGGGGGACATGAAACACAAATGAAGATGGTGTGGACAGAGAAGACCAAAAATGAATTCAAACACGAGCCTTAAATTAAGAGCCAGGAGGGAAAAACTGTTGAGTGCAGTCATTCATTTGTGATTAAGCTGTTTCTCACAAGAGCAATGTTATACAGTTTTGCTTCAGGTGTAATGTTAGATACTCAATAAACATTTATAGTAGATGCTTAATAAATGCTTTTTGCTTGAATGAATCATGATAGATGGGCTTTTTGAGATAAATCATCTGCAATAACATCTGCTTTGTTAAATGATCCCTTTTTTTTATTTGCTCCCAGAATTAAGAGAGAGCACATGTCTTCTTTTATAAATTTCACTAGAGGCTTGGTGCACGACATCTGTGCACTGGGCGGAGGTGGGTGGGGGGTGGTCCCTTAGCCTGGCCTGCACCCTTTCACAGTCTGGGAGTCCTCAGCAGATGTCCAATTGATGGGTTAGGCCTGCTCCCCACGGAGAGCGGGACTAAGTCATCAGTTGGACATCCTTAGCGCTGCACAGGCAGGAAAGGCTCCCGCCACTGCCACTGCGCTAGCCAGCCATCAGCCTGGCTTCTGGCTGAGTGGCACTCCGCCTGTGGGAGCACACTGACCAGCAGAGGGCAGCTCCTGCGTCGAGTGTCTTCCCCCTGGTGGTCAGTGCACATCATAGTGTCCGGTCGTTCCACTGTTTGGTCTATTTGCACATTAGCCTTTTATTATATAGGATTATTTGCAAAATGTAAATATGTTAAGTTTTACATTTCCTGTAGTTTCTACTGGACACTCCATGTTGGATTTCTGAATTTAAGACTTTCCAAGAACCTTCTTTATCACCCAGATTTTGCTGCACAGCTGGGTTCATTCTTGCCATATTCTTCAGAATGTCCTCTTTGGTTGAAACAGTAAAAGAGTTTTAATGGTACAAAACTTTTTAAACTCTTCTTCAAATGCCAAGATTATTTGCTGAAAGCTGGCTTCCCAGAGAACAGTCTTTATTTCAGATTGCAAATGTAGGCCCATCAGGAAAGTCCTTAGAGTGGAGTCTGCATCTGGGGTGCTTAGCAACTCAGTCTCTCTTGTCTGGCTTGCAGCAATGCAAGAGTAGGAATTCAGAACTTAATTTATGGAGTTAATATTTCAAAGGTAACTCACTTTACAGACCTCTGTTTCCTAGGTCTAGGTCTTAAATGCTTAAGTCCATTGTCTAGGATACTCTTGTACATGCAGCCATCATTCCTGGTGTGGTTATTTTAAAAAATTACCAATCTCTGGAGATCGCCTACAACCTCAATACTGCCCTGAAGTTTCCTTTCCCCACCTTTTCTGCTGTTTCCTAACTACTGCAGCTCAGTAGTTAGGATGTCTTACTGTGTTTTTCAATTCTCATTTCAACAATGGCTCTGATTTTTTTCAACAATGGCTCATGTTCCTCAAAATAATCACAACACTAGCTACAGTCACCAAAACACCCAGATTTATATAATCATCTGCTAATGTATACAAGGTATAAAATAACTCATTATGCAGTGCTTATGTATCCCATCCACATTCAAGTTTAAAGACTTTTCTACCTAACTCCAGCTATTTGCAGCACATTATAGAAAGTCAGGTAGGTAAGACAAGAGAGGATCGTGTATTTAAAACACAAGACCTTATGTTACACGTAAATTATATGCTTACCCTTCTTATAGTTCAAAAGGCTATTCCAGGGAGTTTTTATTATCAGTCCTTATGTTTTATGCTTAGCAGATAATAGAGAAAAAACATTTTAGAACCAAGGAAAAATGTGTGAACATATGTTTTTCTGAAGGTGGTTTGGAATATGGTATTTTAATTGTATTGGGCTTTGGCAGAAGTAAATCACATCTTTAGTCATGGTCTATGTCTCTACAATAGTTTTATATATTTGTGTGAGTGAATTTGATTTATTTTTCCTGTGTTCACTCAAATTATTCCATCCTATTAGTATTTATGTGAGCTAGGTTGGAGAGTGTTTTATACCTGGGCCCTACACTCTTTTCACATTCCGATTTTATTGTGGGTCTGCTAAAAGGTCACTTTAACCTCTCTGCAAAATGAAGAGCATAAAGACATATGGCTTTTCTGTCACTTTGCCGATACCCATCTGAAAACATTCAGCCTTGCTTGCGCTGTAGTAGGTTTGTGAAAGAAAAGCTGTCGAGATACAAAGGATGACATGATGAATAATCAAAATAATTCGGAGCCTTAAATGTAATCCTATAGGAAGTGTTTTGATGGAGCATCTTGGGCAAGAATCACATGATAATTTCTGTGTAGAAAACAATTGATACTGACTTTGCCTTCCTCCCCATGATACCACGCTGAGTAATGTCCTCGAGCTTTGGAGGCCTTCGGGTTACAGCCAAACATTGATTATTTGTCAGATAATGCTAGAAGACTTACAAAGACATCCACAGTGCTCCTGTGAGGAAATAAATGACTCCAGCATCCCTTTTGATGGAAAAAAGAGAAACACACACACACACACACACACACACACACACACACACACAAAGACTCACTGCAATAAGCACTCTGAGAGTCTACAATGGGTTGAAAGTGGATTATGATTTGATAAAATTCCAAGTCCATTGCCAATATTATTAAAAGGTGTTTTGTCCATATATTGAGACATGGGTTTTGCATTTCAGAGTGGGGAACATTAAGGACTTGAAGTGTGTTAACTGGGTACCTGTTGAAGGTCATCTGTAAGTAAGAAGTCTTTTGGCTTCAAAATCTATGGTTAGTCCTCAAAAATTGTGGTTATATATATGCTTATAGAAAATTATTACTAGTGTGTGCTCATTTCAGAATATTCAGTGCCAACCAGAATCGGGGCCAACTGAATATTTTTGTTGGGGGAAATCTGGGGAGACATATGACTTTGGGAACTTGGTTCTCTGGTACCTGATAAACTTCTGTGAATTTCAGGGATTTGGTCTTTGGTTCCTTTGGGCACTCATGTCTTTGGGACATTTTCCTCTGCTTACTCTTGAAGACAAAGCACTTGGGAGTGGTCCTTTGCTGTTTCGAGCCTCTCCCTTCATTTTGAGGTATTTACTCAAAAGGACCAGTCTGAGTTGTGAGGATTTTCTCTGTAGCTGGTCATAGCCAGGAGAGGTTATACTCTGCATTTACATAGAAATAAAGAAATGTTGTGATGCCCTGAAAAAAGAAAAAAAAAAGGTTCTTGTAAAAATAAATTTAAAAATAGCAGGCAGGGCTGACTGTTTGTAGCGTCGTTTGTCTCTTTAAAAGGTGGAGCATTTTCACCAATATGGAGCGAGGTAATGAGTGCACATCTTGCTTCACCGGAGATATTGATGTAAGAGCAGAATAAGGACACTTATTTTCCTCCAAGCATGAACAGACTGCCTTTTCGGCCATGCACTTCATGTTCACTTGCTTTAACAAGATTTACACAGCCCTAACTCACTTATTAAATGCTTCAAACGTGTTTTAAGGCAAAGATCTTCAAAAGCAAAATGCACGTCTCAGCCCTGGGTCTGAAGCCAGGTGCATCTCCTTCACCGACTGAAACACGTGCGCTGGCATTGAAAGGAAGCCCTTCTATCTCTCTCATTTTTTTTGTTCTGATTTCTGCCCTGTTGCTTTTATCCCTTTTATCAAATCCCTCCTCAGTTCTATTAAAATAATGATTTTTAGAAGTTTAGGGAGAAAAAATTTGAGAATTAAAGGATGTTGATGTTTTGGTGCCTGGTATGGGATGGGGGGCAGAAAGGGCGATGCAGGTGTGGGCTGAGAAGAATCTGGAAAGAAAGGAGTTGAAAGTCATGTGGACTTTAAGGCAGAGAGTTAGGTGTTGCCGGTCGCCCTGTAACATGTGTTCAGAGGTGGCAAAATTAATTCCTGTGAATAGCCGTCTGTCAATAAGGAACTCTGAAGAGTAAGGGTAATGAAGCAAGCAAAGAAACATTTCTCCAAAGAAAAGCACTCACTAAGCTTATTCCGCCACTTTGCTATTGCTGTCAGCACTTTAGAAAATCCTACATGGAGCGCTGTTTGTTTTTCCACCAGAAAAATAGAAGAGAGAATGTATATGCACTGAAAGATTCTTAAAATATTGATTTCAAGAAATATAGGGTAATAAAGACAATGAGCCAGTAAAAGGGGGACTGTCTTTTTCTTGGCAACTCACACTTCCACACTTCTGATTCTCATTACTGTTGGAGAAAATGTTTCCTAGAGATGGAATATTATGTAGACAGCGGGAAGGGAAAGACCCAGGCCATGGACGGTGTGCATACATTTAGCTCTATTAATTTTGTTAGGCAGGAGAGCCAGCGACATTGCAGCTAAAAGCTAGAGATGAACTAACCCGCGCTTCATCTCCCGTTGCCAAGGACTGCGTGATGAACTCTGCAGTGACCCAGATTTATTACAGAACAGTGCTCATTGCTGCTGTACCAAGCACTCTGCTGCAATTATTGCACATTAGGCAGAGGAACAAATCTCAGGGGGGAATGTCTAGTCTTTTAATCAAATAGTAGAAAAGTCAGGGTGTATAAAAATCACTGTATGAGATATATATATTTGAACATGTGCATCTCTTCCTGATAACAGTCCTAATTTTGCCCAGAAAATGCTTTTATTATATATAGGAGTCATGAACGTACAGTGCCCTCACTTAATCTTTTCTCTATTGCAGTTCAGTTGTTTCTTATAGTCTCAGTCTTCAAGAACCTAGAAGCTCAGGGAAATTACCCAAAATGAAATAAGCACTTAGAAGAATAATTTATTATGTGATATTTTTGCCTCTCTTCATTTTTCCCAAGAAGGGCTCCTTTATTTTCCTTACCTGCATTTTTTTTTAAATAGTAAGGACTTCTCTGGTTTTCAGCAATTTGATGCTTTAGGACAGACCAAATGGCATCATTTTAAAGGACACATTTTAGTATTTAGTGCAAACAGGAAAGCTTATGCTGCAAGCATGCTGGATCAGATAAGTCATTGATTAGTTGTAATGGATGAGAGGAAAGCTTGTGTAAACATAGAGTTAGAGGATACTATTAACATGTTTTATAGGAGAAAGAAGCCATTGTTTTATACAATTCCCTAAAATATCTTCCAGTAAAGATTTAAGAATTATAAATTTGGATCACAAATAACTCAAGTCCATGTAGTTAAATTTTACCAAGAAATTGAGTGTAAAACAGTGGGAAGAGGAAAGGAAATGGAAAGGAAGCAATAAGGAGAAAAGTAAAGACTGGAAGAAACATCCAGGTTAGATCTGCACTTGTAAGCCATTATAAAATAGTTACTTTTGTTGTCATTGTGTACGTTTTAAGTAATCTATAGCATACAACCGCATTAAAAATGGTGAAAACGGTTTCGTGGGTAATCACAGTCCAAAAAATAAACATTCAGCTATTTTATTTATTTATTTATTTATTTATTTATTTATTTATTTATTTATTTATGTTCATCCTCACCCAAGGATGTTTTCCCACTGATTTCTTTCTTTCTTTCTTTCTTTCTTTCTTTCTTTCTTTCTTTCTTTCTTTCTTTCTTTCCTTCCTTCCTTCTTTCTTTCTTTCTTTCTTTCTTTCTTTTCTTTTTTTTTTTAGAGTGAATAGAAGGGAGGGGGGAGAGACAGAGAGAAATATCAATGTGAGAGAGATACATCAATTGGTTGCCTCCCACATGCACTCAGACCTGGGGCCAGGAATCAAGTCTGCAACCCAGGTATGTGCCCTTGATGGGAATCAAACCCTGGGAACCTTCAGTCTGCAGGCTGAGCTAAACTGGCTAGGGCACATTTAGCTATTTTAAATTTATAGTGGTGGTAATTTTACTGATCATAACGTTTTAGAGCTCCTCATTGATATATTTTTTTTTTAATGGTAAAGACATTCACTGTCTCAAAAAGTTAGGGAAAAGATAATTTATGTGAAAGACCCAAACAGGGTAGGGCAAAAGTAGGTTTAAAGTCATGAATATGCAAAATAGTTTATTCTTGTATTATTATTTACTAGAGGCCCAGTGCATGAGATTCATGCACTGGGGAGAGGGCATCCCTCAGCCCTGCCTGTGCCCTCTCACAGTTCGGGACTTTTCAGGGGATGTCCGCCTGTCGGCTTAGGCCCGATCCCCCTCCAGGGGCAGTCAGACATCCCTCTTGCAGTCCAGGGCTCTCGCAGTCTGGGATCCCTTGCTCCTTACCAACCTCCTGCAGCAGAGGCAGTGGGAGAGGCTCCTACTGCCTCCGCTGCACTCGCCAGCCATGAGCCCAGTTTCTGGCTGAGCGGTGCTCCCCCTATGGGAGTGCACTGACCACCAGGGGGCAGCTCCTGCATTGAGCATCTGGCTCCCGGTGGTCAGTGCATGTCATAGCGACTGGTCATTCTGTCATTTGGCTGCTTTGCATATTAGGCTTTTATAATATAGAATTAATTATCACATTATTTTCCATATGAACAACTATAAACCTACTTTTGCCCCACTCTGTATTTGCATTTTAAGGAGGTGCATAAATAAGGAGCATCCAGCACACCCATAGCAACTCCTGTGGTAAACACCTGTGTCTTTTTGGTAAATAGTAATTTTCAGTCGGAAGTGCTGTATCATGCTAAGTTGTGATACATTTGGTTTATGTTGTTCTTGTGAGTGTGTCTATATATCTCTCCCACACTCACAGAACACACAGTAGCCACTCACGAGAATAAGCACATATGGAGGAATATTTAGAGGTTTCATTTATTACAATCACACTGCTAGGTTCTCCAAAATGCACACAGGGAGTTGGGACCCAACACTTTGATGAAATGTCAGTATACGATTTTAAGTCCTTAATAAATGCACCTTCATCAATATTTCTCTATTCCAGCCTATGGATTTATACCTCTCAGACCTGAGATCAGAGGCAATTTACATCGTCCAATCTGGTCAATTTTTAGTACCAATTGTGCATGTCTGATTTTGTGAGGTACTAAACAATATATTGACAAATTAGATCAGTAGAACAGCATATTAGTAGTAGAGAGATTGGTTCTTTCTATAATTCATAAGCTCACCCTCTCCCACTTTATACCCTTTCTGGAGTATTAAATAAAGGCATAGCGAGGTACATTGAGAGCAGTGAAAGAAAATGAGATGTCAGAGAGGTGGACAAGTCAGGGTTGAGGAGAGAACCTGAAAAGCAGAATAGATTTTTCAAAGTAAGATCTATGACAGAGCAAGGGAAGGTCTGTAGAGAGCATGAAATTAAATAAGATGGACTAACAGAGATGGAGAGATCTGCAGCAAGGAAGCTGCAGGCCCAGCAACAGGGAGACATTTTTCTGATATCAGTGGAAGTGGGAACTGGAGACAGGGCTATTACAGTAGAAAGAGAAAGACAAATGAAGCAATAGAAAATGACACATATATACAAGTCTCTGTGAATAGCCCCCCAAGAAAAATAGCAAAGTTGAAAAGCATTCACCAAAACACACAAGCTGGAGAGGACATTATCATTATTTAGTCTTTCAAGAGTGCTTTCTATTTGGAAAGAGCTGTTATTTTATTTTTCACAAATGTAAACCCTTGTGGAGCAATCAATATTGTTATCCATAGTTGAAGAATTTGAGACATAGTTTAAAGTGAATTACCCTAAAGCAAGAATTAGAAAGCAGTGCCAAAGTCAGAGACTGTCCATACAATTACTCTCTCTTTTTCTTGGACATTCAGTGGTTGGTCAAGTGTTAAACTGTTCTATATTAATCACCTTTTCCCTCAAAGAAGTTTATAGGCACCATAAAACATCAGAATCCTTGAATATTTTTTCTCCCCATTTTGGATTCCCTACAACTCTGTCTATCTATGTTGCAGCTCATTTGCTCTTGGACTTGAAGAAGCTGGGGTGATCCTCAGGAGAGCCCTGTAAGCGGGGTTCAGGAGCAGTTCTGCTTGAGCTGTGTGGAGATTTTACGTCATGTTGGTTTGCGTTCAGTTTAACGCTGATAGAATGACTGTGGGATGGATTCTTCCAGAAACTCTCTAGCAACTAGATATGCCCAAACCCCTCAGATTTTGGAAATGGCCCCGAGTGCTGAAGGCATGGTGGGAATTCTGGAAATGAGAATTACATGTAGGAGTAGCCCAACCAGTTCAGCTTCCGAGACGAACCCCAGTGGAGATGTTTCCAAGACTAACATCAACTCAGTTATACAATGTATTTACCAGAATCGCTGGAAGTTAATAAGAGACAGGAGGTTGTATTCAAATTTTTCTTGCTTTCCAGATCTCACCTGCATTTGCCTGAGTGTTGCATTTACTTGTATATCACCTGTTACTTATACCTCAACATATCCTAAACCTAATCTACCATCTTGGCCCTCTCGACAGCATCTAGCCATTTTTCCAAAACAAGTCTCCTTTATGTATGTATTATACTGGCAAATGATCTCCAAGGTTTAAAAAACCTTATATCATATTTGCTTTTCAAATTCATTCGATGGCAGCATCTCACTAATTCAACTCTTTACAGCCATTATATTTTCCCATTCTTTCCTGCTCTCACCATAAGTGTTCTAGTTGAGGTTTTTATTGACTTTTATTGAAACAAAATTAGCACTGTAGATGTCTTGGCTGGTCTCACTCACTGTCCCTCCTCATCCCACATCATATAACACTCTTCTCTGCTTGTGGAACTCTAACAGCACTATAAACAAACACTCTGGTCATCTCTCTGAGGATTTCTCACATTCTGTTCATGCTCTTTCTTCCAAAATTGGACTGACCTTTTCTCCTCTGCTATACAGCAAAGGATCTATTGGAGAGTCTAGAATTTCTGAAGGCAGGCGCTTAAAGGTAGCAAACTGGAAGAGAGGGCAGGGGAATGATTAAAACTGTACATGCATAGGAAGAACACCACTTTTACTCACATTATGAGTTCAGGCCAAGTGTGGGATTGCAGGAGATTATGTAGAGGTTAAAGCTGTCCCATAACTCCCTTTGGTAGCACCAAGTATGTTTTATACTATTTGGCTTATATACTATAAAACATATATTAAGGGCCTGTTCAGAACTGGGATGAGTTTTATTGTTTTATCTTTCATGGAATATAACAGGAAATAATGCTTTTCATGTAGTAAGTTTTTGTTGAAAATAGAAAGTAAACTTTGAGCAAATGTTGAAAACACTAATATTCTAAAACATTAACATTTGGTGTAAAGCATTAAGCTCAATCAAATTTTTGGCCAAGGGGATTTTAAATGTTTTCTATTTTATTCTATACTTTAACCCCAAATAATAGTCAATCTCTCTCTCTCTCTCTCTACCTTTCTCTCTCTCTCTCCCTCCCTCCCTCCCTCCTTTTGTTCCTCTCCCTCTCTCTTCTTTTTCTCTCTCCCTCTTTCCCTCTGCCTTCTTCTCTCTCCCTCTCTTTTTCTCTCACAGCCCCTCACACCCTCTCTCTCCCTCACACACTCTCTCTCACTCTCCATTTTAGGGCATAGGTCAGATAAAAGCTGACCCTTAAGACACCTTCTAGGCAGGACTTCTGAAGTTCTCAGGTCCACACTTTATTACATGGACAGACAGAGAAAGAAATGGATGGTAAACATTTTTTTCCATTCTAATTCACTACAAAGTAATATGGGTAGAGATATATCATAAACAGATTTTAAATAGTGTTTACTGTAATCAATTGTTTCATTTAATTTTGCTATTGTTCTCTTGGGCTGTTTACAGATGAGCCTGAGGGATTGTAATGTAGAATCCCTCAGAAGTTAATTTATCTTCCTGCTTCAATCTCTAGTCTGAGTCTTTGGATTCAATAATATTCCTAAGTCAATATTTAATATTATATGCTTTCTTTTAAATATTCATAAAATATAATCTCTATAACTATTATCTTTACCAGTTAGAAATTTGGAGGTCTAGACAATCTGCTATCCTCAAACTGGACAGCCAGAGAAGCTGGTGGTGTAAGTTCTAGGTCAAGCCCAAAGGCCTGAGAACTAGGAAAGCCATAGGTGTAAGTCCCATGCTGAGTCCAAAGGCCTGGGAATCAGGTGCGCTGATGTCCAATGCCAGAGAGTAAGAGAAGATGAGCATAGAGCAAATTTACCCTCTCTCAGCCTTTTTGTTCTATTTGGGTCCTCAAAGGATTGGATGATGCCCATCCTCTTTGGTGAGGGTGGATCTTCTTTACTTATCTACCGATTGAAACGTTCATCTCTTCCAGAAATACTCTCTCAGACACATCCAGAAATAATGGTTTACCAGCTATCTGGGCATCCCTTAGTCCAGTCATGTGAAGCCGGGATTGAGATTGTAGTTAGATAGTACAGCTGAGTTCTGGCTGCCATCACTATAAGCAAAAGAGGTATGGCTCTCTCATATCTGAATACTCAGGATATAGTCACTTGATCTGATAGTTTTTAAATGCCAGCTTCTGCTCCTGCTCTTCACTTATCTTCCCAAGCTGTAGGGATATCTTTACCTCTGATCCTAGATCTATCTTAACTGGGGCAGAAAATTAAACAGCAAACCTTTGGTGTAGGGTTTTAGTTAGTGTGGGGATTTAATCTGCATGCCCTTTAAATGGCATTTGCTGCCCCATGTGGACATGTAAATTTTTCATTTGCAATTACATTCATCACGTACTCAATGATGATCAAAGAGCAGCCATGTTGCACCCCTCACAGCACCATTCTGTTAAGTGCCTAACTTCCTGAATCCCTCACCCACTTGTGGTTACCTGTCGTCGTATATCTAACATCATACCAATACAGTAGTTCCTCAGGTTACATCAGAGATCCGTTCCTATGGTGCAACATAACACGATTTTTGCCGTAAGTCGGAACCCATCTACATAAACACCTACGTCACTCACAAGGAGCACATACACAGCAGTAATGAGGTGAAACAGTAAAAAAATTAAAAGAACGATAACAATGCCTGACCTTTACTTGTGGTAAATAAATAATAAAAAACATAAAGCACAAATGTACATACGTCGAAATGATGGAACTTTTTTTTTATATAAATAAATGGGAGATGGTGACGTAACCACGAAATGACGTACATTGAGTCAGACGTAACCCGAGGACTGTCTATGTTCCATCCTTTGTTCCACTCTATCACAGGATGTCTCAACTTCCTTCTGAGACCTTGCCTTGTATCTGTTGGTTTTACCTCTAGATACTAGAGTCCTCTCTTTGAACACTGGCTCATGTCAATGGGTTGTATTTCATTTGTTTTATTTAAGCACTAGAGGCCTAGTGCATGGATTTGTACACCGGTGGGGTCCCTCAGCCTGTCCTGTGGGGATTGGGCTGAAACCGGCTCTCTGACATCCCCGAAGGGGTCCTGGATTGCAAGAGGGTGGTTCTCAGGTGACGCACCCTGGAATTGGGCTCCCTCCTCTCTGGTTCCAGGTGCATCTGCCAAGAACTGCAGCTGCCAAGTCACTGCAGCTTGGCAGCTCCTGCATTGAGCATCTGTCCCCTGGTGGTCATTGCACGTCATAGCTAACAGCTGGATGGTCGAACAGTCGGATAGTCGCTTAGGCTTTTATATACATAGATTGCTGGGGAATCCTTTGTTTCTTAACTGTTTTCCCTTAACTAAAATGTAGGTACCTTGAATGTTTGGGCTTTATTTGTCTTGTTCTTTATCCCATTTGTGGTACCTAGAACAACATGGCTCAGTAAGTGTTTAGGGGATGAAAAAACCCTGTATCGGGAAAATAGTCAAGACGCTCACTGGCTCTCTGCTTGGACTTTTGAGTATTAACTTTCCAGATACCCTGGGGAACTATTACTTCATGGATTTGTGGTGCTAACAGATTGTATGAGCACTGTCTGGAGAGTGCAGTGCCCTTGGAAGCCAAGACAAACCTCAGAGCATCCACTGCCAGCTGAGCCTCAGCCAACTGGGTGGCTCTTGTGCCAGGTGCCTTTCTAGTAGGAAACATCTAGCTCAGGGTAACCAATTAAATGACATTGATGCCATCCCCTTCCCTCCTGTTCCCAAGAATGATACAACTAATTGTTCAGTACTCTTTCCCACTGAGCCAAGCACGGCCAAGTACATTCACGGTACTTCAGCTAGCCAATACCAACTGATCTGTAGTGACATCTCGGTTATTCCAGAGCTAATCCAACCTCAAACTGAATACAGAAAGCCATACAGATCACTCAGCACCTACTTCAGTAATATTTACAGAAGGAGCTCATCACTTTTACTCTTAGCATTTAGAAGAATACTAAATTTTAGGAAGAGCTCCTGAAGTGGACCCCAAATCTTCCTTCTTGATGGGCAAATAATAGAATTCTTAATTTATTAATTTTTTTATGATTTTAAACATCAAAAGTCTTAACTAATAATGAGAGCTGATATTTATTAAGCCCTTAATATATGACAGGCATTGTTATAAGTACTGAAAGGTATCTCATTTAATTCCCAGATCAGGTATATTATTATTACTTTACTGATAAAGAAACTGAGACACAAAGTGATCTTCCCATTAATTACTCTTTTTTCTCCCCCTCTCCTTGGCCTATTGTCCTATCTCTGTTCGAAAGCCATGTCATTGCATTATGATTAGGTGTGTACATCTTTCTTTCCTACAATATTAGATTGTAGCTCTTCAGTGGTACAGGTGACATCGTTATCTGATGCCCACCACAGTATCTGGGACACGGGCAGTGCTCTGTAAAGGTTTGCTCTTTAGTGAAAAGATATAATAACAATTTAAGAAAGAAATTCCAGTATAGTTTAGTTGAGATAATTACTGATTGAATTAAATTATTCTGGACCAGATGAACTTGAGTCAAGGATATGGAAGAATCATGTTGATGTGAACTTAGGGCCAAACAATTTTTGAAAGGTCATGCAGAATTGAAGAGGTTCCAGAGAATGAGAAAGAGACATTTGAAGTTCCTATTAAAAATATTTTAAAAAGTGAGTAAAGAATGTATAGAATAGTGAACTCAATATAGTGCAGCTCCTCTATTCTATGCTGAGTTTCACATTTGCTGTTTTGGGTTCCAAACTTGAGTTATATTGGCAATCAAGGTAAGAGCTAAAGTAAGATATCCAGAATTGTGAGGAGCCTGATGCTTTGCCATACAAAGAATGGAGATATTATGCTTGGAGAAGAAAAAAAAATGAAATGAGAGGTAATCTCTCTTTTTTGCAATTATCCTGTGGGCAGAATAAATTTCGAACTAGAGCTGATAAGTGGGAAATAGGAGGAAATTGTCAGGAGGCTATTCTGGGGAAATTTCTATCATAAGTGAGTCTGAAGGACTACTATATGAAAAGGGAATCCTTTTCAATACCAGGTATGGTACTCTCTTCTGGGTTTGAAACTTAGAAGATTAAATATAAAGGTCATGGTGAAGCTGTTATCAGATAACTCACAGAATTTGTCAGATATAGGAAACTTGAGAATGAAATGCTTCAGAGACCTCTTGTCCAGTTAAAAATACTAATTTCAGGTTTCCAAACCTTCAATAGCTTGGGCTGGGTCACTGTCAGGTATGACTATCTCTGGCACATGGGGTCAAGAATTCTGTAAACACTCTTCATTAGTTCTCCAAACATTGCTCTCACTAGTTCTCCAAACATTGCTCTCACTTGCCTAAAGTATATGGGTGAAAATTATTTTCTTTCACATCAGAGCTCTATTCTGTACATTCAAGCTATTGTTAACCATTTTTACCTTATTTTAAAGAGTCAGATCAAAATTTGATTGAGAAGAACAGGAAGAAAATTTGATTGAGAAGAACAGGAAGGAGCTAAATTCTTAAGTGGGAAGGGGACTTAGAAGACAGCATGGACTAACCAACAGGCTTTTCCACCTTTGGGCCTAGCACTGTGTACAGAGCTTGTACATTAGTTAACTTGAATTTGGGTTTTTCAAAGTGTATTCCAAAATAACAGTGTTCCTGCAAGATCTGCCACAGAAAAAGGGACTCTGAAGTCAAATAAGTTTGGGAAACCTGGATTCCAGGAAAATGGACAATTTGGAAAATCCTATTTACATCCATGCTTCCCAGATGATTCACTTTGGTGGGAAAGTTGAGCATTTGGCTAATACTTATTAACATCCCATGAGTTTTGTGTTCCTTGGAATACACAGTGGGAACACTGCTTATTCAACAGCATAGAGCTTATAAATCAATTGGAGGGCTCCAGCTAACAGTTACCACATTTCATCCATAAGGAACTCAAGAAGAAATTAGATTTCTAGGCCCTTGTTTGTGGGATTCTTTGTTCACCATAGTTTGGTCCAACCCTTGTCTAATGACCAGATTCTACAAGACTGTGAGGAACTAAAAGACACGTCTCTTTGCATTGACATCTTATTTATTTTAATATATGCCAGTTGTTGCTCTAGCTTTTATGCATTCTGATTGTTATGCCTTTGAACTTTTGCCCTGAGGCCATTTAATCATGATTGGTTCAATTGTGTAAATCCAATAAACAAGTCTTGGCCAAGGTCCCTCGGAGGTATTTTCCTGCCATTTCTCTAAGTGTGTTTACAAAGCCCTTTTACTCACTCTTCGAACCATAGCTTTGCCATGTGTTCTTGAAACCCACTATTTTTCAGAAAAAGCATCTTAGATCACTTAAAGGCCCTTCATTCCTAAAAAGAAGACAGAAGTCTCTAATTTTCTTTGTATTTTTACCTTAAAAAACAGTCTGGGCAAAAGGCATAGCCACAAGGAGTCAGTTGCTACAACCTCATTCAGTCCTTAAATGGAACTATGACTAGCAAAGTTCAATTTTTTTATGTCTCCTTTTCCAAAGGATAATTTCCATGTCCTTTACAAGGTCTAAGTATAGCCTAGTCTAGAAGGGTATTTTCTTCAACCTTTAAATAGTTACTCTTACTTTGAATATAAAGATGTTCTTTTTCCTTTTGGTGGAAGCTACCTTTGACCAAATGCTAAGTACTGCTCAAAATTGGCCTTGCACAATACATATGCAAACTAGATGACAATGGACTTATTCCGTATCGCCCCAGAGGATTATAAAAGCACAATGTGGAAGCTATATCTAAGACATGACTCTCCCCCAGTCCTTCATAGGAACTGTAAATATAGATGGGAGATTTTATATTATTAATTAAGAAACTTGAGGAAATTATCATTTTAATAGTCCTTGTCTTCTTTTTGAAAGGGAGAAAAATGAGCCACTTATGTGAACATAATTTCATTTCTCCAAGCTGTTTAAGATAGTTATTTTCATGTGCAATAGCCACATCAGCTTGTAAACTGATATATAAGAACTTAAGTTAAAATGTTTCCATTCCATATACTAATGTTGAGCTCTGATATTCATCCAAGAATCGAGTCCCTCACAATTATAGCATCTGTTTTTGTTTGGTTAATTTTATAATCTCAGATGTTTCCATAAATCCTGAATTAAAGAGAAAACTGCTGGGACCAATTTGTGTGGGTAGGCTAAATGTAAGAGTATGGCATCACTGTGCAAGGATGTTTTGCTTTTTTTTTTTTTCTTTTCCCTGTGGCTTGTTATTACAGATCTCACATTTCGGCAAATGCTTCCATGCCTTAAAAAAAAAGAAAAGAAAAGAAAGAAAGAACAAGGAAGAAAGAAAAAGTGATACTGCACAGAAAATGGTCCATTTTGTCTTGTTTCAATTACATTGGGATTTAGGCTATTTGTGCCATTTTTGAGAAGATGGTAACAAATGGGTTGGCCACTTTTAACTCTATCATAAAATTCTGTAGAGTTCATAGGTGTTTCTAGTTTTCTATGTTAGTTCAACACACTGACAAATGCTTTTTTCAGCAGCGAAAAAACAGGGTCAATGAACAGGATGACCAGAAACACAGAAAATTTTTTTTTTCCTAAAATGTACTTCAAAGAAAAATAGTGACAATGAAAATGTGGAACACTATAAAAAGACCAAAATTCTGGGTTTTTCCAAGGCACTGGTCAGATTCTCACTGAGTGATTAAGAACTCACGCAATATCTTTATAGATCTCTTGCCAAAAACAAAGGGCTAAGTTCTTTTCATTCTTTATTCACTTTATGAAGAATTGAACAGGCAGAGACTTTTGAAGCAGCTATAAGATTGCACTGAAATATAAAAAAAGTCTAAGATACACGGAAAATATGTTTACTGTTTTAAGATTCTATTAGATTGTAGGCCAGAACTTACAAGATAGTATCTGGAGTTTTTAAGAACATAAGCATTTATTTGATCATGTCAGGGTATTTTTAAAAATCTCATTATCATAGAAAACAATAGAATCAAATAAAAAGCAGCATTTCTGTCAACTACTGTTCCTTTGTTTTCTAGGTGAAATCCTCTGAGTTCTCATTTGTGGATGAATGATTTGGGGGGCTACACTGGAGGATTGATATTTTTAATTGAAGGCTGAAAATCCAGCTACTTCTATCTCTCAGATCATAATAATTTTTCTCATTAAAATGAAGTTATTTATCTAATTTTCATTTAGAAGACAATTGAACTTTTCCAAAATGGTTCTAGTTCTTTTATAAAAATTAATTGATGGCATTCATTTAATTCTAACTTCTGAATTTTTAATTTCGGAACTAATTTTATGCACTTTGGATAACATAGTTTCCTCTTTATTGAGAAATGTAATATAGTTTCATTTATCATTGTAGCTCTGAGGGATGCCCTTAAAATAATAAGTTATCCTTTATTAAGCTTTTCCTTACAAGATATTTGAATTTTGGTTATTTTAGATAAGGACTTACCATTTTATTTAGGGAAACAATCATTTTTGGTTATTAGACATAATGAAGAAAGGTATAAAATACACTGTAGGAGAAAGTAGCCATCTGGTCTAATTAGCATATTAGCTCTTTATTATATAGGAAGCTCTTAGTATATCTAGAAATGAATATATGTTTATTTAAGCAAGTATAGAAAAAAAGGTGAAAAATATCAATAATATTCCAATTAATATTTATACTTCATCTAATATAAAATCCTAGAATTAATTCTAATAAAAGGCCTGAACTAGTGTTAGGAAATAATTTATTATTAATAATTTGGAAATTCACAAGGAGCCATATTCAAAATTATTTCACCTGAAGCATATAAAATAATTTTAATGTTATTTAAATAAACACCTATGATTTTATTAAAACAAATACATTCAATGTTTCCTTTAAACTTCCTATTTTGTATATACATATATAAATATATTTTTATTGATTTCAGAGAGGAAAGGAGGGGGGAGAGAGAAAAACATCAATGATGAGAAAGAATCATTGATTGGCTGCCTCCTGCATGCCCCCAACTGGAGATGGAGCCCACAACCCGGGCATGTGCCCTGACGGGGAATCCAACTGTGACCTCCTGGTTCATAGGTTGATGCTCAACCACTGAGCCACGCCAGCCAGGCTACTTTGTATATTTTTAAATGTAACTTCCATGTTCTACCAAACAAAAGCCTATAAAACACAATTTAGAAACATTAGTATTTTAAAACTTTTTATAATTTATTTTTCTTGCAATACAAACATTTTATTTTAATTAGAGAAAAGCATGACAATAAACTAAATGATATTTATTCCCAGTATCTGTGGAACTATTTTTAACATTGTGTTTTATGTTTCTCTGAGGGCTGGTTCCCCAGGAACTATGCCTGCAATAGAATCAGGTGCACATGATTGAAAGCATGCTCTCAGGGCAAGAGAAGTAATAGGTTATGGCAGGGGACAATGCTGAGGAAGTTTGTGGAATCAGCTCAAGTCTCAAGTTGCTGATCTCTGGGAAACCCAGTGTATGGACTGAACTCTTGTGTTGATCACGAATTGAGGCAATGGGGCCAGGTGGTAGTACTGTGTGCAATTCAGTCATTGATGGCAGGATGCCATAGGAGGAGGGAATTGTAACTGGGCAAAGCTCTTCCTATTTGGTAAAGGAGAATTCTTCAGAGAAAGTGGTCAGTGGTGAGGTGTCTATGCTCATGGCAGCCCCGGTGTGGAGGCACTGGTCTAGTAAGAGTGGTAGTTACAGAAGGGGCACTTACAGTGTTCACTGCACTTTCCTAGGAAACACGGGAGGGGTGGGGGCAGTTTTTAAAAACATAATAGAAGAGACCCTATTATAAAGGAAGAACTCAGTCTTTATCATGCTCGTATTAAAATGTTGCCTGTGATAATGACCCCAATTTGCATAAGAAAAAATGTCTAATTAATAAATAAATTACTGGAGTCGGGGGGGTTTGAAAATTGGAACCCTATTCAGCAGTGGAGAAGCAGGTAATGCAGGTCCACTACAAGGGTACATAGCGATATGTTAGGAATGCACCAGTGTCTCAGATTCTGGAATTTTCAGCTAAAACTTTCATGACAAAGCTCCTGAGAAGTATTAAAGAGCTGGAGAACTGAAGTACTGTTAGTATTATTCTCAATGATGACTAGGCCATGTTCAATTAGGTTTCACACCTTTCTACTGCACGATCTAAGAGATAATAGAGTTCTGACAAATATTTCTTGGTTTTTTTTTAATTTACTTCTGGAAGTCAGTGACACCACCACCTAGTTCTCCTCTGCCTCTTGATAAAGCCATATTCTCCTTCCCTTTCTAGAACTAAGTAAAAGAGCAGATTTAAGAGACATTAAAATAATTCATTTCTTAGGTCACAGGAAATATTTCTTCACAGCTTAATTGCATTAGAAGACAGTGTAATTTAGTACATGCAATATATAGATTACTTATGTATTCATTATATAATCATATTGGTGAGTTTATACAAATGACTTAAAGCATTCCACACACACTGTTGGGTACATTTACAGAATAATATCCAACAATTCCTTTCATCTCTCTATTTGTATGCCTACTCCATCAAGGTTACATACCTCATTTTTAACTTTTAATAAGTCCTGGTCAGCTGTTGACATACAGAGTGCATTGTTAGAAAGCAAAAATGGTACACTAATTGTGAAATGGTGTGTATGTCTTTATTTGTGATGAGAACAAATAATGGCTCAGAGGGCAGAGCAAAGAGCCCAGTGTATGAGCCAAGAGCTAAGAGAGCCATGAAGCAGAACATTATTCCCAGAGGAAAGTGCTGTTCCCTTATCAGGTAACATTCCCTATTCACAGAGTAGGGGTCCCTGGAAAGATGTACCTAACCAGATTTCAGAATTGCTATGGATCAGTGGTTCTATACACCTTCCATTTCTTGAACAGGGGAATCTATTATAGTTATCCTATCCCTGTCTCACTATTGTATTTTGTATGCATGTATGTGGGTGAGTTGAGGTGAGATGACTTGTCATTTTAGTTCACAAATAAAGAAGAGCTGTGCCTGAGAAGCTGCATGTGAATAACTGAACCTATGAAGCCTTTTCCACATCTTGAATGATTTAATGATGAAAATCTAGACTTCTGGACTTTGAGCTAATACTGTAATTGAATGAGACTTTTGGAACCTCTGGAGGGAGATAGTGTATTTTGCATGTGCAAGAGATATGCATTGTTGTGGCCAGAGGCTGAATTACAGTTGTTTATCTTCAAAGATGACCCTCCAACAATTCTTATTATCTCTCTATTTGCATGCTCCTCCATCAAGAAGTACAGTCCATTTCTTCTTGGATTTGGGCTGGCCTTTTGACTTACTTTGATCAATAGAATGCTATGAAAATGACACTATGCATTTGAGAACCTGGAATTTAAAAGCCCTGGGATCTTCTGTCTTTGTTTATTTGGTATATTATTGCTACTCTTAAAGGGATCGTAGCCTAGTCTACTGAATGATGAGAAACTGTAGGAAACAGAGGCCCAGCCATTCCAGTCTCCCAGCTACATGAATTCAGCTACATGAGTAAGCTCAGGGAGGCCAGCAAAAGAAGCACCCAACCAGAACTGTGAAAAGTAAAACATCATCATTGTTTTAGGTCATTAAATTTTGGAGCAGTAGGCTACACAGCAATGAGTAACTGGAACACTAAGTGTTCCCAACTAGATTTCAGATATTTTCAGAAAGTTTGGGAAACTGGTGAAATACACCTAACATGATGCCATTTTAAAAATACTCTTTGGTTAAAAGAAAATCAGACCAGGGGTTTGCAATATAGGGAGAAAACAAAGAGAGAGGCTGGAAAGAATGTCGCCCCCCCCCCCCCCCCACACACACACACATAATACAGCACTGTCTGACCCAGACTTTGGGTTGTAAACTTGGACTCCTGACAAGGTCCTGTGGACACAGAGGGTTACAAGAGGAAACAGAGGGGAAACAGAGGGCACTTAGAAACCCAGCCTGCTGCCAGTATAACAGAGTAAGTTGGAAATTGTGCCAATTGGACAGGCATTCTCTAGCTTTGAGTGCAGGACAGGAGCAGAGCAGCACTCTGGCTCTTTGGACTTGGACTGCTTTTTGGTGTTGGAGGATAGCACCGCCTGCAGAAGTCATTCTTGCCATGTGTGGTGGGCTGTGACATGGTGGCCAGGCTCCTTAGCTAACTTCATGAAAGTATTAGAGAGCAGGAATGAGAAGATTCTCTATGAACTCACAAAACTTCACTCCCCTTCCCTGTCCTAGAATAAGCTGGGTCAGATTTTGAGGTGGTTTAATTAGCATGTGGGCAATGGAATGATGAAATTTGTTAATTATTATTAACATGACCTTATTTAAACCCATAGGTTAGTTATTCCTAGAAAACTTCAGGCCATATAATACTTATATTTGTACGTATAATTATATTTCATTTATATTATATATTTATACTATAACATACAATTATATTACCTTTGTGCAATATCAAATTTCTTTCATCCACATTATTTCTTTAAAAGGCTTCCTGACCACCCTGTAAAGTATGTAGGACAATATTATTTTCTTCATTTTAACTGAGAAGTAAAATCATCTTAAATAAGAGATTAAGGGGCTTTCCCAAGATTATAAAATGAAAGTGATAGAACCAGAACTTGAACTTAACTCTCCTAATTCCAATAACCAGTGTAAGATCAGTGCTTATATGCCAGGTTGGATGTGTTTATATGATATATAAGTATTGGCTTTAGAGTTTTTATCTATATGCATATCACCATATACCAATACATTTTTGTGCACTTATCCACACATGTAATTTTTTTCTGAAGACATAGTCTTACACCTTATCACAAACTTAAAGAAAAATAAAATATAAACAAAATATTATTGGGGTTTAAAACACTATTTTATCATAAAAAACATACCCCCATAAAATCTCTCATTATATATGCTATATTAAAAATATTTTTGCTTACTCTTATGTACTCATTTCTCAAAATTTTTCTTGCAAACATTTCTAGTATGATACTTTTAGGTATAGTCACTACTGGTATAATGTTGTCTAGCAAAAAGGTTATGCATCAACAGTTTCCACTGAAATAAGCTGTCATCAGCACATTTCCTCTGAAATAATATTCATTAAAATAGGGTATTCTTTTAGCTAAAGTGACAGCTCATCACCTTGTCAATTCTCTATAATAATATATACTTTACAATACGGTGCTAACAAGACACAAGGTAGCATTTCAGTCATCCACTATAGTGTCAAAGGAAACTAGATACACTGCATTCAAAGAGAGATGCCAACTAAATGTACTCTCTACAGTCAGTGTTCCAGTACCATACAATATGTGATCTGTATTCCTGATATCCAATATTAGATACTAGTGTTCTACCACATTTACTCTCCCTCTCTCTCTCTCTCTCTCTCTCTCTCTCTCTCTTAAATATTAACTCCAAGCATACTGTCAAAACTATTACAAGACTTAGCGGGAGGATTTACCAAATGAGGGAATGCTGAGACCTTGAGCCTAGGCAGATGCACAGCAATGGAGAAAAAAAAAGCAGAACATTTATTATATAGGAGAAAGCAGAATATGTATATTTGGAGTCTGTCACAAATAATTGAAATCTTTATCACTGGTTAGCTGTCTGATTTTATGCACATAATTAACTTTCAAAGCCATGATTTCCTTTTATTAAAATGGGATATTAATTCTAATTCATTGGGAGAGTGTTTGTAAATGGTTGAACCTAGAGCCTGGCACATAACAGGAGCCTAATAGATGCTAGCTTTATCCATGTATCTCACTTTAAAGATGTCATTCTGTCGAGAAGTCAGTTCTCGGTATTAATGTTGCTCCTCTGCCTGCTTTAAGAGGTTTTTGGTTTTGTTTTTCAACAGTTTAACTAGATGTATCTAGTTGTGTTTTCCTTTGTATTCAAAGGAAATGCTTGTATTCATTGCATTAACTGAATATGTGGCTCGAAATCTTTTATCTACTTTGACCAGCCAAGATGCATTGGTCCTGGCTCAGGGGCTGCCACTAGGAGCTGCCCCAGTTGACGTCCTTGCAGTTGCTCTGACTGGAGCGGGGCTGCCTGCACAGCAGCACCGTGACCAAGTTGGCCTGGACAGGAATAAAGTCAAGGAGGAGACTATTGTGGCAGCCGCCACTGGAACACTTCAGAGCTGTCTCCCCCAGGAGCCCTCCATGTGCATTTTGCCCTCACTGGGCGATTCAGAACGTGGCTGGCCGAAGTATATCCACTTTGGTAAAGGACTGCTCTTGTTGGTGATACAGTACATGATGCAAGCCGGCTTGTGCATTCTGCAGTAACTACAGGCATGAAAAGGAGATCCTTCATGTCATAAGTATATGTCATTCTGACCTCGCACCAGCAGATCAGGGACATGGGTAGCATGCCAGTGTGTGTGTGTGTGTGTGTGTGTGTGAAATCAGTGAACCAAACTCAGAGCCCTGCTTGTTGGGGCTGAGCCGCTCAGCCTCCTCCGTGTCCAGAAACATGAGCATCTGGGAGCTGAGCTCTTGCATCTCCACGCTCCTGGTGCCTCCAGGTAGAACTCAGGCCTGCCTGCTCCTCCCCTCACCGGAGAGCCAGCCATGGGCCAGGGCCTATGCCTCTGCCTCTGCTCCCGCCAAGCCCCTGGGAGCTGCCCTCTGCTTGCAGCCCTCAGCAGAACCACCACCATATTTTGTGATTTTGTTTATCCTGGTGATGTCAGGTGACCTCTATTGCACGTTTTATTTCAGATATTATTATTTTTTAGTTTCAGAATTGCCATTTTATTAATTTGATATAAAATCCTGTTTTCTGGTTTATTTCTCCATCTTGTCTATAATTACCTTTATTAATCACAGCTATTTTAAAGTCTGTCTGAAAACCAATATCCAGATCACCTGTGCATAATTTCTATTGCTTTTATTTTTCTTATCTTTTTAAAAAATATATATTTTATTGATTTTAGAGAGGAAAGGAGAGGGAGAAAGAGATAGAAACATCAATGGTGAGAATCATTGATTGGCTGCCTCCTGCACACCCCCTACTGGGGATCAAGCCCGCAACCCAGGCATGTGCCCTTAGCCAGAATCGAACCTGGGACCTTTCAGTCTGCAGGCCGACACTCTATCCACTGAGCCAAACCGCTTAGGGCTTGGTAACTTTTTTTAACTGACTTATGGAAATTATGTATAAAGATGATAGAGGTCCTGGAAAATGTTATCATTCTCTAGACAGGATTTCTTTAGCTTCTGGCAGGCAATTAGAATAGGCATGGATTACTTTAATCCAGACAGACTGCACTGACTCTCAGCTGGATTTCACTCTTTGTAAGGCTGCTCTCTTTTTAGCTTAACCTCACTCTTAGACTGTAGCCCTTCTGGTGTCCAATTGAATACTTGAAGGTTTTAATCAGAACCCCATCCTTTTGATGGTCCTTTAATCCCATTTTTTAAATCTCCGAGAACCATGAAACTGACAAAAATCCTGCATAGATTCTCAAACTCATAGCAGCTACGTTCTGTCATGCTTCTATACTTCTTGGCCTGCACTACTTACAAATTGGCAAACACCTCAAGAAGAAAAGAGGCTCAGATGTTGAGCTCAATTATTTGAACTCTTCTCTTTAGAATCTTGACCTCTTAGGTCTTGGCTGTGTTGATGCCCTTAAACTCTAATTTTAGTCTTCCCAGGCCAATGAAGTTCTTTAAAAGATTATTCACTGTTTAAAGCAAAAACAATAATACTAGAATATGTTGAACTGAAATATATGGCTAGGATACAAAAAAAATCAGTGGGAATTAAATGAAATTACACCATTATGTAGTTCTTGGATTTTTCCTTAAGTAGAATCATATTATTTGAGTTGAGACTGTGGTATATTAAGTGTGCATATTTCAATCTTTAGGGTAACCACTAAAACACACATAAGCAGAGAAACACACACACACACACACACACACACACAGATTGCTAAAATGTCAATAAACTGGATAATATTGAATGATAAAAATTACCCAAAAGATAAGAGGAATAAAGAAACAATGGTATAACTAACAGATGGGACAAATATAAAACAAATTAAAAATAAATAAATAAAAAAGATAGTAGAATTAAACTGATCTGATCAAAACCATAATTACATTAAATGCAAATGGACTAAACACTCCACCAGAAATAAATAAATTAGAAGACTGGATAAAAAGCAAGATCCACCTACATCCTATAAGATCTAAAATCACAAGTTAAATTTAAAAGAATGGAAAAAGATATGTCACAAAAATACTAAGCATAAGTAAGCTGGTGATAAAATGAAATATAAATCTATCCTATGACACAGCAATTCCATTTCTAGGTATTAAACCAAGAGAAATGAAAACATATGTACATAGAAACATGTATACAATAATGTTCATGGCAGACTTTATTTGTAACAGCCAAAATTTGAAAACAATGCAAAGGTCCATCAATATAAAAATGGATAAAGAAATTGTAGTATATTTATACAATGAATACTACTTAGCAATGAGAAAGGATAAACTTTTGTTGTTGTTGTTAACTTCACCTGTGGATATTTTTCCATTGATTTTTTTAGAGAGAGTGGGAGAGGGAAAGACAGATAGAAACATCGATTTGAGAGAAACATCGATTGGTTGCCTCCTGCATGTGCCCAGGCCAGGGCTCAGGCCGGGGAGGAGCCTGCAACCAAGTTACATGCCCTTGACCAGAATCGATTCTGGGACCCTTTGGTCTGCAGGCTGATGCTCTATCCACTAGCTAGCGCAGAAAGAATAAACTTTTAATTGATGAAATAGTATGGATAAATCTCAAAAATATTATTTGTGTGAATAAATCAAATTCAAAAGAGTACATATGTACTCATTTTACATGAGTTCCAAGAACAGGCAAATCTAGTCCATTTTAATAGAAATTAGATTATCTCTGGGGAAAAGCAAACTAATTGGAAAGGATGAAAGAGGGAACTCCTAGGGGTGATGAATATATTCTCTATATTAATTTGGATGGTTGTTATATGGAGATATAGAATTGTCAAAGTCATGGAACTGCACACTTAAGACAAATGCATTGTATATCACGTGACTTATACCTCAACAAAAATTTAAAATGCAGCATCACTTCAAAACAAATCTGGACTAAGACATTATTTTGTTTTTTTGTAACAGAAGATAACAGGTATATGCAACTTGCATAAAAAAAGAAAATAAAATTCTGAAGGTAGAGTGAGGCTTTCTTATTTTAGTGGGTTAATCAGTAACATATAATTGAATATATGTTCGAAACCACATTGAAATATTTAGTATATCAGTGAGTTTCTTCTTCCAATGGTGGTGGTTCTCGCAAAACTTTTAACTTTAAGCGTGGTGCATCTCATATGTTCAAATCTTCTTACCTAATAATAGACAAACATGTAAATTGACTGTCCCTCTGCTATGCTCACCAGCCAATCAGGAGAGTATGCAAATTAACCCAACAAACATGGAGGTTAATTTGCATACATAGGGGGCGAAGCGGCGGAGCGAAGACTGAAGGCTCCATCTGGAGTGAAGGCCTGGGTCCCGGGTGCCGGAGGAAAATCAGTGCCAGCAGCCAGGGGAAGGGAAGGCCTTTTGCACGAATCTCGTGCAATGGGCCTCTAGTTAATAGATAAATGGGATGGAAAAGGTTTGGGTTTGAAGACTAGAGTGTTTGTGCTTTGAATAGTACATCAAAACTCCATAAAACATTAAGTGAAGGAGTCATCTACTCAGACTGAAAAAATGTGTATTTAGATTTGTTTTGTAATTGGAACTGAAAAAATTTTAACTAGAGACTTTTGGCTAAAAAGAATTTAAGATAATATAAATACTTTCAAATATTTAAGGTAAAGATAGATGCAATTTATGAGCAGATAGGAGTTCACAGTAGAGAAATGCAAACTAAAAAAGGGTAAAATGGAAATTTGAGAAGCAAGAGGACATTTTTCACTGGAGGTCATGACAACAGATTGGACAGTAGGCAAGATCAGTGAACTTGCAGATAACTCAATAGAAATAAGCCAAACCATAGTTCAGAGTGAGAAAAATACAAAGAGCTGTATTGACCATTATATTGTGAGACAATATGAAGACATCCAATATGCATAGAATTGATATCATAAGAGGGGGAGAAAAATGTATTAGAGAAAAATATTTACAGAAAAAGTTTTCCAAATAAAAAATATGAAAGCTTAATGACTTATTGAATATAAAAGCTCAGTGTGACTTGCAAAGTAAACTTTTCTTCTCCAGCAAACTGCTTTGCCATTTGAGTTATGATTTTAAATTTTACTGAGATATAATTGAAAAAATTAACTGCACATATTTAAAGTGTACACTTTGGTAAGTTTTGACATATGAATATACCTGCAAAATTTCCTTATGTCCATTTGTAAATTCTCTTCCTGATCCTCTCCCTACTCCCAGACAACCAGTGATCTGAGTTATGTCACTAATGTTTAGTTTGCATTTTCTAGAAGTTTATGTAAGTGGAATCATACAATATGCACTTCTTTTTTGTTTGGCTTTCCTTTGTTAGCATATAATTATTTTGGGGATTATTCATGTTGTATCTATCAATAATTTATTCCTTTTTGTTGCTAAATAATATAATTTTTCTCTAATGAATTATTAAACCTGGTAAAAAAATGTATGTGAGAGAAAAATTATTGCCTTAAATAGAAGGGTGAGGAGATTTATTGGAAATCTCCTGAAAAGAAGTTTCTGTGATACGGTGCTGTTTATAGGGTGTACACATTTGTCAAAACCCATTGGAATATATTGTTAAAATAATGTGCACTTCTTTGTGAGTAATTTATACCTTATGAAAAGAAACAAAGGCAGAATCTGAAAAATAATCAGGAATACTATCCAATTGCCATCCTAATTTGTTGATATTCTCATGTGCTTGAGTCAGTGATTTGTTTATGTTTCTGGTTATTCAGAAGTACCATCTTCAGACATATTTTTAAAGCATTTCCCTCTGATTTAATTCTTCTGTGAAGGCGAATTGAAGGAAAGTGTATTTTATGATAGGCTTTATCAAAACTCTCTAAATCAATCATTACTTCCCCAAAGTTGACTTTATGGAAGTAAAATCTCTGCCCCAAGCTAAGTATCCTATATAATAAAGAGGGAATATGCAAATTGACCATCACTCTGCCACAAAGATGGCTGCGCCCACAGCGGAGACAGGGTTTCCATAACACAAGATGGCTGCACCACAGTGGAGGCCAAGTTCCCGTAACAAGCCTTGATGAGCAATCAGCAGGGACCTGAGGCTGCACCCCCCACCTGCCCCTATGGGGCTTGACAGGGGACCTCAGGCCACGCCCCCCACCCTGGTGCCAGGCCGGGGGACCTCAGGCCATGTCCCCCTGCCCGGTGGGGCTTGATGGGGGACCTGAGGCTGAGACCCCCTCCCAGTGGGGCTTGATGGGGGACCTGAGGCTGTGCTCCCTGCCCGGCAGGGCTTGACGGGGGACCTCAAGGCGCGCTCCCTGCCCTGGTCCAGGCTGGGGGACCTCAGGCCGCATCCCCCGCCTCTAGTGCTGGGCCAGGGGACCTGAGGCTGTGCCCCCCACCTGGCAGGGCTTGACAAGGGTGGGACCAGCCGGGTCTGGATCTAGCCCCATGCGGGGGGGCCAGCCGGATCTGGGTCTCGCGTGATTTTTGAGGCGCACGTGCGTGGGCAGGGACTTGACTCGGGATCCCGTGGTGTGCCTTAGACTCTGACAGGAGGAAGATCTTCATATACATTTTAGTAATTTTCTTTCATCTCTGACACTTCTATTATAGAGAAAGGGCAAATAGCAATATTAAAATATTTCCTCTAATTAATCCCATTTTAATGTGCATGAATTTCGTGCACCAGGCCACTAGTAACTATAATAATGCCCAACATATTATATATTAGAATGGAGTTGCTAATGTTAAAGCCTCATTTTTATAATTTCTTCTTTATCAATAAGTATAATAAAATATCACACATCCCTTATATCATATAGACTTAGATTTTGTCATAAAATTAAGAGACATTATTCAAACTAATTTGTAACTCGAATAATTTCAATTAAATAGCACATTTTTATTGAGTGATAAATGATTGAAGTCTAGGTGTTCATTTATTCATTCATCATTTATTAACTACTTACTATAACAGTAGGTGTAAGATTTTATGTGCGTTACCTACTTCTGAATATCTTTTGTCTTCTCAGTAATAAATATTAGCTTAAATAGAAAAGTGATTGCATTTTTATATGATGTGGTATACAAAAGTCAATATTAGGTTGTATGTAATAAGGCTATACTCAATATGGGAATAGTATTGAATATACTCAGTACTCAATACTGCACTCAAAATTAAGTTATATGTAACACAAGTATATCAGAGCCTACTGGTGCCTAGACCATCTCCTGTAACAGACCCTTTTCTGACTATGTTCAGTCTTCTATTTAGTTTAAATATCATTCATTATGGCAGAGCAAAAATGTACAATTTAGTGTTCAAGTGTCTTTGGAAAATAATTACTCAGCCAGACAAACAAATCTATAGTGTTCCAGGCCTGAGTTCCACCCCTGTAGGGTTTGGATCACTATGACTTTAAAGTTAGAACATCAGTACAATAATCATCATTGAATTATAATTTATCTTTATACTTGTTCTTTTTACTTTCAAATTCCATCATCTGATGCTCTGCATCATCTAGGATGAGAGCAGGAGCCTCAATCTGAGCTGGCTATTCTCTTGCTACTCAGAACTTTAACTCATTTTCCTGAATGGAAGGAACTCTCCATTTGTCTCTGGAAAAATTTCAAACTCCTGGGCCCATCAGGCCCTCTGCATGTACCCTGACCTGGATCTGCCTCTTTCCCTGTTGCTCACCACTCCGTTGGTTGCCAGGCCTTCTTGCTAACCCTGGAGAGTGCCAGTCATTCTGTCTGGGTATTTAGAACATTCTTCCTTAGAGCTTTGAGAGTCTGGATCTTTCTTCTTTTTTTAATATATTTTATTAATTTTTTTTAACAGAGAGGAAGGGAGAGGGATAGAGAGTTAGAAACATTGATGAGAGAGAAACATCGATCAGCTTCCTCCTGCACATCTCCTACTGGGGATGTGCCCGCAACCAAGGTACATGCCCTTGACCGGAATCAAACCTGGGACCTTTCAGTCCGCAGGCCAACGCTCTATCCACTGAGCCAAACCGGTTATGGCTGGATCTTTCTTATCATTCAATCCAGCTTACATGTTACTTCTTTTTAGTTTTTCAGCTTTATTGAAGTATAAGTAACAAATAAAATTAATATTTAAGGTATCCAATATGATGTTTTATTATATGTATACATTGTGAAGTAAACACCACAATCAATCTGATTAACATATCCATTACCTTACATGGTTACCATGTGTGTGTGTGTGTGTGTGTGTGTGTGTGTGTGTGTGTGTGTGTACTCTCTTAGCAAATTTCAGTTGTACAATAGGGTATTTTAACGATAGTCATACTGTGCATTAGATCCCCAGGACTTATTCTTCCTGTATTCTTCCTGCATAACTGAAAGTTTGTACTCTTACTGATATCTCTCCATTTCTTCCAACTCCCAGCCTTTACCATTCTGTGCTCCACTTTTATGAGTTTCACTTTTTTAGATTCCACACATAAGTGAGATCATGCAGTGTTTGTCTTTCTGTATCTGGCTTATTTCACTTAGTATAATATCTTCCAGGTTCATCCACATTGTTGCAAATGGTGGTATACCTTTTCTATTTTTGGAAAGACCTTCCCTGAAATTCCCATATGTGATTCTCTTTCCCTGCCCCCCCAGTCAGTTTTGAGAGTATTACCTGTGTTCTTATAGTTATTGAACTTATACTCTTATCTAATTTGCCCGTTAGTTTCCTTGTACATTTTCAGTCTCCCTCTGTTGGACTGGAAGCAGGACTGAGCATTGCACACCTTTAGGGGTGTTCTGAATGCTTTTATTCCTAGTCCCTAAAATAGTGCCTGGTACAGCAGTTGCTCCAAAAATACTTATTGGAAAATGGACTACTTAATTTAGCGGTTTTGAGAGGCTAAAGGAGCTACTGAGTTTATTTGAGCCACACTCTTTTCCATTTTTATTGCTTTGCTGATTTCTTGCAAAAAAAACCCCACCCCTAAATTGAAAACACAAATTTCTAATATAAATTACAAAGAAAAGAATCAGTTACTTAACTGAATTGCTTAAGAAAGATATTGCTTAAAAATTATGTGCACATGTTGCTGATATTTTAGTTTAATATTAGTGATTACAGGTAGAATGTATTTCTTTATCTTTGTCATTAACATTTGGATCTGTATTTGTGTATTAACCATAAATAACTAATGTGCTACCAGAATGGGAGATTACCCATCGTTATAAATCTTTTGGGATAAGACTACTTTGCGAGGTAGATTAGATTTCATAATAATTTATATGAGTCTTTGAACTGAAAAATATTCCTCATTCTCAAACACTAAATATGTTGATGAAAAGTAATACCACATTTTATTTAAAAGGAAATAGAACATTTTCCCTCCAAAATGTCAAGCAAACACAGTGATATAGTTAAATGAACAAGATCTGGATTTGTGAATTAACTTTTAAAAAGACCAGGATTATAAATTTTAAAATATATTCTCTATCATGTAGAATATATTTATTCACATTTAGCATAAAGATCATGCATAAAATCTTTTCCTTTTCCATTTTCAGTTTTCTAAGTGTTATTTAAACACTGCAGGGTGAGGTTTTTTTTCATTCTGCCTGATCTTTGGACTCAAGGATGAATGGACATGAGTGCTTTGGTCAGGTTAGGTGAACTTGGCCTTTCTTATTAGTAATTGATCCTGAGTACATACATTTCATTCCCTGGAATTGATAACGACCACAAAAAAGCCAACCCCTTTGCCTTCCAAACCCATCTACAAAATACAAATGCTGCAGCTAGTGTCTTTAAAAAATGGCCATTTTATTACACCATGGCATTTCCTCCTTTTTCTCTGTGGTATCATTTGAAGTCTGCTTTTTAAAACAGAAGTTGAACAAATGAATCCTTCTGTCCTCACTTTCAGTTGTCAGCAGTGCTTCAGTGTGAGATGAAATAAATTGCCAAGGCCTTTCATCTTCTATAATCAGCTCTGCACAGCTGAGCACACCCACAGCCCTGCACGCTGCCTCTGCCAGCGCGGAATTCTGTGCGGAACAGGAAGTCTTTGTTACTGCCACAGTTCCAAGCGCTAGCGGGAGTGGGTTTATTTTGGTTCTCTCCTCCCTTTCTTGCTCCCTTGCCTCTTCCCCCTCATTCCTCCCTCCCTGCATGCACAACTAAGGTGCAGTCCATTTTCTGTAAGAAAGAACTTTTTAGGGAGTAACATTGTTTTTAATAAAGATATGTCTGATGTGGGTGTTTGTTTTTTTTTCAGCCTATAATTCAGTCATAGGTAGCATCATTGCTTTAGTCATATACATATTGACAAGATTTACAAATTGCAATTTACTTGCAGGAGCCTTAAATCATATCTCCACCTTGTCAAAGTGCTTCATTTTTAAAAGCAGAGAAGCAACATGTTTGTGTTTCTATCACCAGGGCAGGGCATCCCCAGAGATTCACTTGCTAGATGTTATCTTTCTAGCACTTGGACCATGTAGGAGTCTGTCAGGGAACAAAGCAGAGGACAACAGCTTGATGAAGGGGCTAGAAACAAGAACCTGCTAATTTGGGGGGATATCTTTGGGGCCTTGAACCAATTCCTTTCAAGACTTTCCTCCCTCTATGCCTTGTGAATCTGATGGGGGCTTCAGTCGCTGATTCTTCCTTCTTCTCCTCCTCTTTCCTGTCATCTTCCTTCCAGTTAGCATCGCTGCTGATGCTTGCTGCGTGGTTACAGTCACTGTTCTGTATGCCTTACATGTATTACCTCAGTTACTCATGCAACAAAATGGTGAGATAGGTACAATTTATTGCTTCCATTCTCCAGATGAAGAAACAAAGGCACAGCTTGCATATGGCTACACAATTTGACTAACGTCACACAGCTAGTAAGTGGTGGAACTGAGATCCAAACCTGGGTGTCTAGACTTCTGCTCGTATCTAGCAAACTCTAGTGCTGCTCTAAGGGTGGCAGATGAGCCCAGGACACAGAGATTTGTGCAGGGCTGGGCTTGCAGCCCAGGAGGAGGGAGATGGTTCAGGTAGAGAGGTCTGTCTCAGGAGTTACACAGCCAGCAGGATGGGACACCTGGACTGATAGGGGACATCAGGCCTGACACATGCAAAGATGGAGCTCTAATGATATGTATTGAGTGCTGGTCCAGCTGCCCCTGAATTCAGTTTGCCTAGGATGTTTCTGGATTTTGCTTTAATGTGGGCCACTAAGTTCCTTTTGTTTGCTTAAGCCAACTACATTTGGATTTCTCTCACTGAGAGAAGAAAGGTTATGGAGTGATAGAGGGGAAAAGGAGAAGTTCCAAAAATTCCCAAATGATGCTGGGTGCTCCCCCTCTACTGATACCTGCTCTAGCCCTCAGGGCCATATTCAAATCCAAAGTAGCCCTGCAAAGAATGATAGGGGCCACTCCACTAAGCCACTCAATGCTTACAAAGAACCTTTTTGAAATGAGAAGATATGTTGACCTGGAAATGTGTATTGATCTTTTAAATTTGAACTTCTAAATTTTAATTTTATCTCAAGTGTAACAGGACTAAAAATGAATTAATGTTTCCCATACACTTTTTGGTGAAAGGAATCAATGACACTTGGAAACCAATTACAACACAGACCAGAAAAGGCAATTGCCAGCGAACATCTTTCTCTGGAGGTCTGGTGGGCACGAACAGAAGGGAGTTATTTCTCCTTGGGCTTTCATTCAAATGAGCTCTTTGCTCAAGACCAAACTCTCCCTATTTCTTACTAACTGTATGCAAATGAGATATGTTGGAAGTAGAAAATGAATTATCTCATTGTTTCCTCTTAGTACTCTACCCAGAACACAGCCTTGGGATTATGGAGAAGATCACAATGATGACTACTTGTCTGAGTTTTGCAGACTTGCCTTGTTTTATGAGAGGGAATTGTGTTGTATTTATGCCTCATCCCAGCATCAAACACAGTGCCTTGTCCACCACCACAACTACCATTTATGTGGTGGTTAATTTCATGTGTCAACTCAACTAGCCACCAGGTACCCAGATTAAATATTATTTCTGGGTGTGTCTGTGAAGGTGTTTTTCGATGAGATTAGCATTTGAATTAGTGGACCCCGTGAGGAAGACTGTCCTCCCAATGTGGGTGGGCATCGTGCAATCTGTTGAGGTCCTGAACAGAACAAAAGGCAGAGGAAGGAGGCATTTGCCCTTTTATCCTGTCTGCTTGAGCTAGACATCTCATCTTATCTTCCCCTTGGACTGGAAGTTGTACCACTGCTCCCCTGGTTCTCAGGCCTTTGCACTTGTATTGAGTTACACTACTGGCTTTCCTGAGTCTCCAACTGGAGTATGGGGGTATTTTCCAGCCTCCATAATCATATGAGCAGATTCCTCCTAATAGATCTCCACAGATCTATATCTATTGATATACATATATCTCCATTTATATAGAGAAATGTCTCTCTCTATGTATCCTATTATTCCTGTTTCTCTGGAGAAACTTGACTAATAAAATTTATTAAGCACTTCCTAATTTAGGACTTTTAAAGACTTCATGCACATTATTTTGTTTAAACTGTGAGATGGGTACTGTTATTATCAACCCCTGCCCCCCATTTTACAGATTAGGAAACTGGGGGGCAAAGCTATGAAGTAACTTTAGCAGTCACCCAGGTATAATGTGATAAAGCAAGGATTTGCTCAGGTTCTTCGCTCCTAAGGCCACACTGTTAATTATTGTGTTATGCTGACTCCTCTTATAGAAGGTATCTAACACATATTTGTTGAACTGAACTGAAATTGTTGAATTTACTTTGTGCTTTGGCTAGCAAGAAAACAGGCCTTTTGTGTTATGAAAAATAAATTGCAACACCTCCCACCCCTAGTTATTCTCCATTCTCCTGCAGCTTTGATTATCTTAAGATAACTCCAGTCTGCAGAATTATATTACTATCATCAGCATACATAGTTAAATATTTATTAGTAAAATTAATATATTTAAATTTGTTTAAAATTAAGCTGACCATTAATAGCTTCACTCATCAGTAAAGCCTTTATATGTTATTCTACAGCTTAAGAACATTTTAATGGCCAAGGAAACTGCTCCCTAGAGCCTAGCAGTTTTCAGATTTTAAAATTATAGCTGAAGATGCTGTTAATCATTCTTAAATTACCAACTGCTCATTACTGACCTCTGAATTGTCTAGTTGATTTTTGCATTTGATAAAAACAATAAATATAACTTCCCCAGAGGTAGATTATATACAGGGCAGGTATGCTTTCTACACTTGTCTATACATTTAAGACACAGATTGCTGTAGAATAAAAGCCACTGCACTATGTTTATATGGATATATTTGATTATAAGTCTATGTATTTAGCTAAATTTGAGGGAAGAAATCAGAAGCTTTTACCATGGTAAAGTTGATTCTAATAATGGTATTATTAAGTGTTTCCCTATATACATAGCTTTTTATCAAGTTTCCAAAATATTTCTATCTATTTCTATTTTATTTCCTCATTGTATGTATTTAAGGACAGATGTTTAATTATTCATTCTTACCTGTAAGATGTGGTAGAACAGTGGGACTTCGAATAGATCTCTGATCATTTGGAGATTAAACATCAATTAAGTCTGTTTATCTAAACGCAAATTATTTCATCACACAATTCCCAGCTATGAGCCAAAATGGAAGCACACACAAAAAGAGACAGTAATTGTAAACAGATGTTATGGCGACTGTGTACAAATATAAAGTAATATATTCTGAACTCTTAGGATGAAGAAGATGATGATGCTCTTGAATCATGCATTTCAAATACCTTTAACTATACTGACAGTACTATGTAGTCATCATTTGTTGAGCTTATAATCTGGGTAGATCCATGCTGAAACTGGGATAGTTCTAACATCCACTTTGGGGATATTTTTATGACTTCAAAAAATCAGACTACAGCCCTAGCTGGTTTGGCTCAGTGGATATAGCATTGGCCTGCAGACTGAAGGGTCCTGGGTTTAATTCCAGTCAAGGTCACATGCCTGAGTTGTGGGCTCGATCCCCAGTAGGGGGTGTGCAGGAGGCAGTTGATCAGTGATTCTCTCTCATCATTGATGTTTCTATCTCTCTCTCCCTCTCCCTTCCTCTCTGAAATCAATAAAATATATTTTAAAAAATCAAACTACACATTATTTTATCTGGCTAACTATACTCTGAAAACTTTATGCATTTTTATAGCTCCTTTAATTTCCATGGACTAAACTTTGTAAAATGCCAATTTTGTGCAGGATGGTGTACTTTGTGCTATGAAGATACAAAGATAATCAGACATGGACCTTATCTTTAGGAGTTTAATCAAGGGAACAGACAGGTAAAATCTCATCATGAGGAAATGTCTATGTGCCAAAAAAAAAAAAGGTGCAAACTCTATTAGGAGCAAAGAAGAGGCAGAAAGTAATTATTCTGATGGACTGAAGACAGGGTGCCTTCAGGGAAGTAGTAACATTTGGCAAAGATTTTGACGTGGAAAGAGGTGGTGATGAGGACTTCCCAGGAATGTGATATCTTTTCATATGAACTCCAAAGATCTTCTAGAGATGATGAGGGGTCACATGGTGTACAGATTAACAACAGTCTGGACTAATATAGGGGGCCCACATATCAGCAATTTCTTCTTGTGTGATTTTACTTACAGCACCTACTATTTGACTCCTTTCTATGACTTCTTTAAATCACAGTAAATAGATTTTGTTTTATTTGGCTTACTAATGTCTCCAAGCCTCCTCTTCTGATATTGAAAAACGGAGATGAAGCAAGCACTCAGTGTAACAGAGAAACTGTCTGCCATTATTGCTTGCCATTCCTTGTAGACATGACTCAATAATGCAAGGGCAGTTTTTAGTTTAGTTGTTAGCATCATGTGGCTAGAATTGGAGTCTCACAGCTGGAGGTCTTCACATCTTGACACCTGAAGTGGATACAGTCCAAGCTTCTAAATCCAAGATTATTTCCTTCAAACTCTCAACTGTTCTCCCTTAACTGGCAGTGTTATACTAGTGAGTCAGAATGAAAGTGTGGTGGAGGTAGAACCCACTTTGGCATTGAAAGAGGGACATATTTTGACCCTATCCACTTCCTCCTTGTGCTGAAGATGTGCTCCATTTACAGAAGATTTTAATTCGGCTATTTTTGTAAACTTGGCCTTTATCTACACAATCTCTTACTTAGTCCAAAGAGTCCAACATTTCTATTTAACCTATAGATAACATAAAATTATAAATACCCATTAGGTTATTATAATACTAATTTAATTTAATTTCTGATGACTGAGAAACTTGGTATAAAAATTAAATAGTCTTTGGAGAGTTGGACAGATGCAGCTAGATTCTTTGATCTTGGTCATTGCCACCTTTCTTTAATCCTCACAATTTGAGGTTCATAAAGGCCCAGTAATCTTTGGGGATTTTTCTGTTCAATGTGTTACTCACACAAACAAACATTACATTATAAAAACAATTGTTTCAAAGACAAAATAGGAAGGATTCAGGATTATGATCATTACACTTTTTTCCACCACAATGCTTTACTAAAAAATATTTTTATCACTAGACGTACATTTTGTTATTGCCATGTAAAAATAATACTTTGGTTCATTAAAACTGAAAAAAACACACCTGGATGCTTTTTCATTCATCCTTCATACCACTTCTCAGAAGTCCCTTGGTTTTCTTGGTCATCTTTGAATGTGACCTTACAATTCTGTTTATTGCTCAATTCACACAGACAAAGATAAACAGAGTATAAAATGTTGCCCACAACGTTTCTAGAGTCAAACAATGCCAAAGTAGTTTCTTAATGTCATGAAATATATTTTGCTGCTCAGGTGGGGCTAAATAAAGATGGAAAAACCCATAGCTTTCAAATCTTGGTATTCATAAGAATCATTAGGATATTGGTCAAACCTGTAGGCTTCCAGCCTCATCCTAATGCATACAGTACGGTGGATTAGGGTAGCAAGTAGGAATCTGCATTTTAATTCTCTTACAACTTCCCCAGATGGTTTGGTACAGTTGGTTTGCAGAACACTTTGAGGAAAAAAGTGCAAGAGTGGCAACTCATAATTAACCAGCCTCGTTATATCCACTTTGAGTTTTTTATTCATTAATGCTATAGGAGAAGAGCAATGTTGTTTGTCTTTTGTGACTTGTAACATAGATCCAAATCTGCAGTTAGAAGGACATGTAAGTGCTCACAGTGTCCTGTGATTTGTCCTTTCAATGACTTTATGAACCATACGAAGCTATATGAAGATTTCCAAGACCACACTTTAAGAATCACTTTTCACAGCTGTCTTAAAATTATGGAAGAATGCCCAGAAGCTGATATTTAACAACCATGGAAATATATCTACTTGAAATCTTACAAGTAAAAACAACTTTGGGAGGCCAGTTCCCACTTCAGTATTTGGCACTGGATAAAAGTTTCACATCCACATTGAAAGACAGAGACACTTTGGTATTCACATTAATTTCATTCACCTAAAAATAACAGCTAAAGAATGTGCAGCTGATGTTGATCCCTGGCGGCATTTAGTTTGTTTACGCTCTGTCTTGGCTGTGCCCATTATCACGTCTACAGCCTTTGGACATACTTAGAGGAGCCGCACAGACTACAATCTAATTATAGAGAAGTATAAAAACAAAAATCTCTGCAAGTAAACACTGAAATATTCTTAAGTACACAATATATATAATTGCTCGAATTTAAAAGTAGCAAGTAAGCGAATACATATAAAAATATAAAATGATGTGACCTTAGGTGATTTTTGTGTTTCACTTTTATATTCTTAAATTTTTAATTGCAATCTAATTGACATACAATAAACTGCACATATTTAGAATAAATAATTTTATGTTTTGACATCTGTGTACACCTGTGACACTACCACCACTAGTAAAGTAATGAACATAGTCATCATTTCCACTTGCCCTTTTCTAATCTTTTCCCCTTTTCCTTGTCCTCCACTTCTCTGTTCATCCTCAAACAAGCACTAACCTGCTTTCTGTCTGTACACAGTAATTTATATTTCTGGAAAATTTATAGGACTGGAATTATACAATATATGCTCCCTTTTGCCTGACTTCTTTTACTAAGCAACTCTTCTCATATACTTATACATGTTATAAACCCTACACTATATTCCTTTTATTTTTGAACAACTATCAGCTAGAAATTTAAATAAGAAAAAGTATAATTTAACCATTTCCAGATTTTTAAATTTTTCCTTGAGTCTTCTTTTTTGACCCATAGATTATTTAGTACTGTATTGTTTAGTTCTCACGTGTTTAAAGATTTTTCTATTATCTTTTTGTTATTGATTTCTAGTTTTATTCTATTGTGGTTGGAGAATGCATGCTATGTAATTTAAATTCCTTTACATTTTTGGATCCGGGTATATATTCCATGGACACTTGAGAAATATGTGTAATCTATTTTTGTTGGGTGTCGTGTTCTATAAAAGTTGATTAGATTCTGTTAGTTGATGTTGAAATTTTCTAGTTCCTTGCTCATTTTCTGTGTTGTTGCTGTATTAATTGTTGAGAGAGTGGTGTTGAAATGGTGTTGATTTGACTATTTCTGTTTAGTTTTATCAGCTTGCTTTATATATTTTGGAGCTCTGTTGTTTGGTGCATACACATTAAAGAGTGCTATATCTTCTTGGTAGACTGACCCTTTTATCACTATAAATATTCCTCTTTGGGGCTAGTGATTTTCTTTGCTCTGAAGTGAACTTTATTTGATATCAATATAGCCATTCTTGCTTTATTTTTATTAATATTTGTAAGATATATTCTTATATCCTTTTATTTCCAACCTGACTATGTCATTTTATTTGTACTAAGTTTCCTGTAGATAGCATATAGTTAGGTGATTTTAAAGAAATCTACTCTGCCAACATCTGTCTTTTAATTGATATATTTAGATCATTTAATGTAATTATCCATATGTCCGGGCTTAAGTCTGCCATTTTATATTTTCTTTTTTGTTGGTTTTCTGTTTCATTTTTCTGCTTTATTTTTACCTTGCCTTTTCATGGGTTACTTAACAGTTTCTTATGATTTTCTCTTGATTTCTTTGTTTTGGAGCCCATCTTTTTATTGGGCTTTTTTTTGGTGATTGGTCTATAGATCTATA
Source organism: Myotis lucifugus (assembly GCF_000147115.1). Classification (NCBI taxonomy): domain Eukaryota; kingdom Metazoa; phylum Chordata; class Mammalia; order Chiroptera; family Vespertilionidae; genus Myotis; species Myotis lucifugus. The sequence continues at coordinate 5,353,127 of NW_005871048.1, forward strand.
AATATATCTTTATATCTATCTTGTTGCAGTTTACTAGTGTTGTCATTTTATCATTTAGAGTAAAGTATAGAAATCTTACCTCCCTTTATGCCCCTCTACTTTTTTCCATTTATAATAGAATTATCTTAAATATTTCCTCTATATGCATTTAGTACCACATCAGACAGTACTATAAGTTTTGCTTCCATCATGAAGAATACTTTAGAAAACTCAAGAAGTGAAGCAAAACCTCTTGTATTTACCTATAGCTTTGCATATCATGTTTTTTCTTCTTCCTGGTGTTCCAAGCTTCCTTCTTTTATTTGGTGAATTTTTTGTTCAGTGAATTTTCTTAGTCACTCTTTTAGGGTAGGTCTGCTTGGTGACAAATTATCTTCATTTTTTTTCATCTGAGAATGCCTTGATTTTTACCTTATTTCCTTAGTATATTTGTCCTGGGTATAGGATTCTAGGTTGATAAGTATTTTCTTTTAGCACTTGAAAAATATTGTGCCACTTCCTTCTGGCCTCCATAGTTTCTGATAAAAAATTTTGCTGTCATTTGAATAGTTTTTCCCCCCTATAGATGAGATATCGTTTTTCGATGGCTGCTTTCCAGAATTTTTGCCTTTATTTTTTTGAAGTTTAATTATGATGGATCTTTGCCTGGATTGATTTTAACCTTTTTGGAGTTCACTCTCCTTGAATGTCTGTTCATGTATTTTTGTATTTTCAGCCATTATTATTTATTTTGAGCATTTTTCTAGTCTTGCCCTTCCAGACTTTCTCTTGTCCTTCTGGGACTCAATGACATGAATGTCAGATTTATTGTTAAAGACCTATAAGTTGTGATGCTCTCTTTATTTTTGTTATTCAGTTCGTTTTCTCTCTGTTGTTCAAACTGGGTAATTTCAATTGTTCTATCTTCCAGTTCACTGATTACTTCAGATGCCCCCTCCATTCTGCTGTTTAGCCACTAAGCTTTTATTTCAATTATTATATTTTCACTTCTAAAGTTCCTATTTAATTATTCTTTATATCTTATAATATTTTTGTTGAAACTTTTTTTAGTGAACCTTTTTCTTCATTTGTTTCAAGTGTGTTCTTAATTCTTCTTAGAAAAAAGCATTTTTATTAGGGCTGCTTTAAAATCTTTGGCAGATAATTTTAAGATATGTGTAATCTCAGTATTGACATTTATTGATTATCTTTTAAAATTTAGTTTAATACTTCCCTGGTTCTTGTTATAATTATTGATTTTCATTGAAATCTGGATGTTTTTATATTATACTATTGGAATTTGGATATTATTTAAACTTTTGGGTTGGGTATCTTTCTTTGACACCACTCAGGTAGGAGAAATGGCAATGTTGCTTCATTAAGGTGGGAGATGGAATTTTAACTTCCCACCTGGTCTCCGGTGACACCATGGGAGAGGGGAGACTTGTTACTAGTTGGTGGTGATAAAAGACCTGGCTTCCTTCTTGGCCGTCTGTGATTTCCCATACCCAGAAGTGGTGCTATGGTGCCCCATGAGGGCCTCAAAAGGGTGCAAACCTAGGCTCTCACTGGCCCTTTACTGGCAAGGATGGGATGGAACTGCAGTTTTTATCTGCGATGTCTGCTTGGAGTAGAGAGGCTGTTGTCTAAAGTTTTCTCCCTTGTTATGTTGCTCCTTTTATGGTCCTTTGGTTAGAAAAAAAGAGATTTTTGCTGAAGATTTTTTTGTCTGCAGATGTTGCTATTTTTTTGGTTGCTATCATTATCCTATGATGCTATAGTTTGAAGTTCAAGTCTATTGCACTATTGTTCAGCACCAAGTCTGGGATTTGTGAGGCAAAAAGAAAACCCAGGGAACTCATCACCATATTGTTCCTTGGATCTTGAGTTCTCTAGCTAGTCTGCCTTTTTTTTCCTGCCTTCTAGAGTCTTCTTATGTTTGTGCTATACATAATGTGCAGACTTTTTAGTTGTGCTTCGCAAAAGGAATTGGAAAATGTCTGGGTCAGTTTTGATTGATTGCTTCCTTTTAATTATTATGGGTCATTGTTTCTTTTTGCATACATGATAATTTTTTATTTCTATATATAGTCTTGAACTTTGTTCTGGGACTCATTTAAGTTACTTGGAAACAACTTCAGCCTTTTGGCTCTTGCATTTAAGATATTTTAGGCAGGGCCAGAGCAGTGTTCAGTCTAGGACTGATTATTCCCTACTATTAAAGACAGTCCCTTTTGTGTCACTTTACCCAATGCCCCATAAATCTTGATTTTTTTTTCCATTCTGGCTCATGGGAACAGGCATCATTCCCAGTCCAGGGTAAGTGCTGGGTACTGTTTCCTCTTATTCTTTTGAGTGTTCCTTTCCCCAGCCTTGGAAAGTTTCTTCACATCCATGTAATACTTCAGGGGCCCTCAGTTGATTTCCAAAATCCTGTCTCTATGCTCCTCTCTTCTCTCTGGTACTCTGACTTGAAAACCCTAGCTGCCTTGAATTCACAGGCCTCGCAGCTCCATACCCATAACTCAAGGATCCTGCTGGGCTCTGCTTAGGATTCTCCTCCCTGTGGCAATCATAGGGCTCATCTTATTTGTTCCCATCTCTGTGGGATCACTGGTTTTGATTGACTAATGTCATAGTGAAAACTGTTGTTTTATATATTTTTTAGTTATTTCAGATGAGAGGTTAAATCTGGTTCTTATTACTCCTTTATGGCCAAGAGCTCAATATCTGTTTTTGACATTTGCAAAATGTGTGACTGGAATAAATCACCTCTCAGCCTGCTTTTAGCTTTATTATCCTATGATGCTATAGTTTGAAGTTCAAGTCTATGGAATGGCTAGGATCATTGCTCTCCCTTTCTATATGTGGGATTCCCAGTCACAGGATAGACTTTAAAAAAAAACCCATACTTAAAATAGACTTGCTAAGTGCTAGTTGTGTTCTAAGTTCACAATCCCTTATCTGCAACCCTTGGAGCTAATTTTGTGTTCTCCTATTTTAGAAAGGTCAGCATACCCCCATATAACTGTATATAGCAAGCTGAATCTGAGGCAAATACATTCATATATCTGAGGCAAAAATATGAATATCAACATGCAGTGGGACAAATAAGGATTATATATTAGCCTAATTTCAGTTTGGGTCAAGTTTTACTGCCAAATAAGTTTGACAGTTCTTCAGGTTTTTAGCTGTCTGGTTTGACAATTTTGGGTGACGGATTATATACATGTATTTTGGATGAAGGATTATATGCATGTACTAATTTATTTAATCCTCATAATCAATCTTTGAACTAGGCAGTACACTTATGACCATTTTACAAATGAAGCATAGGGAGTAAACTGTTCAAAGTCATATAGCCAGAAAGGGGTAGATCCAAGATTCAAATCCAGATATATTGACCTCAGAATCTGGGGTCTTATCCATTATTCATTACTGCCCACTCCTCAGGGAGCCTCCAGTCAGGGCAATCCTGAAAGTCAAGCCTGAACCCCAGTATTTTTCAAGACAAACGTTTCTTGGAGGCTAGATTAATCTTTACGAGGAGGCACACTTTGTGCTACCATGATCTAAGGGTATGTGTGTAGTTAGCTCGGATCCTAGGCACACTCTCGATTACCTTAAGGAGGCTCCTGCATTCCCTCACACATACATCCGGGTGCTGATCCGAACCTGAGTCTGGTGTAATCTGAGTTCTATGTTTATATAGAACATATAACATAGAGCATGACAGATTACCCACTAGCTGTCTAACATGAAAGTTAGATTTTTTAAGGTTGGTTTTTATTGTATCAGTATTTGAAAGTTAGCTTCTGATTATCTTTGCTGAGGCTCGCTTGTTATTACTGATGTCCCAAGGTGCCACAGGCTCTTGTAGATTCGTCATATCCAGTTTTTGGTTATACAAATTGTGCCCTGTAGAAAACTAAGAGGTACTTCTAGGAATATATCCCAAGAAACTAGAAACACCAATCAGAAAGGATATATGCACCCCTATGTTCATAGCAGCACAATTCACCATAGCTAAGATTTGGAAACAGCCTGAGTGCCCATCAGTAGATGAGTGGATTAAAAAAATGGTACATCTACACAATGGAATACTACACTGCAGTAAAAAAGACAGAGTTCTTACCATTTGCAACAGCATAGATGGAACTGGAGAGCATTATGCTAAGTGAAATAAGCCAGTCAGAGAAAGATAAATATCACATGATCTCACTCATTTATGGAATATATTTAACAACATAAACTGATGAACAAAAACAGATCCAGAGACAGAGAAGCATTGATCAGACCATCAAACTTCAGAGAGAAGGTAGGGGAGGGTGGTGGTAAGGGGGAGAGATCAACCAAAGGACTTATATGCAAGCATATAGGCCTAACCAATGGACACAGACACCAGGGGGGTGAGGGCATGAATGGGGGGATGGGGGTAATGTGAAGATAAGGACACATATCTAATAACGTAATCAATAAAGAAATTAAAACAAAGGGGGGGCTGTAATTGAAACTGTGTCTCACTCCACAAATTTGGTGGCTGCCCACCCTAATGCACAACATTAAGACCACATCTGCTGCGATGAAGGAGTGCCTTGTTCTAGTGCATGTACAGGTGATCCATGAACTACATGTGGTCCTGCCTCAATGGTTTTCTAAACCTGTGATGGATTGAATTGTGTCCCCCACAAAATTCATAATGTTAAAGCCCCAACCAAAATGAGACTGCATTTGTAGATAGGGCCTTTATGGAGGCAATTAAGGTCAAATGAAGTTATAAGAGTGGGGCCCTATTATGATAGAACTGTTGTCCTTATAGGCAGAGGGAGAGATATCTGGAATCTCTCTCTCTTTCTCTTCTCTTCTCTTTTCTCTTCTCTTCTCTTCTCTCTTCTCTCTTCTCTCTTCTCTCTTCTCTCTTCTCTCTTCTCTCTTCTCTCTTCTCTCTTCTCTCTTCTCTCTTCTCTCTTCTTCTTCTTCTTCTTCTTCTTCTTCTTCTTCTTCTTCTCTCTCTCTCTTCTCTCTCTCCTCTTCTCTTCTCTCTCTCTCTCTCTCTCTCTCTCTCTCCATGCACAAAGAAAAACCCATATGAGGATACAATGAGAAGGTAATTATCTACAAGCCAGGAAGACACTTGTCACCAGAAACTTACTTTACTAGCATCTTGATCATGGCTTTCTAGCATCCAGTATTTTGTAAAAATAAGTATTTATTGCTTAAGTCACCTAGTCTGGGCTATTTTTTCATGGAAGCTGGAAGAGACTAATATACTCTTGCTACCATATGGAGGCAAGGTAGAATGACCCTGGGAGGGATTCCCCCAAAATATCCATAGCTTGAGCACCTGGCACATATAAATGTGGCAAGCTGAGACCGCTCTTAAAATTACCCTGACTTTTCCTTATTAATGCATTGAGCTAATTCTTTAAGCTCAATTTTATGTCTCCTTTTATTCTGATTTTCTCAAATATCTAGATAAAGATCAAGCAGGCTCTTACACGTCATATTCCTAGAGTTCTGTCTTTTGTACAGAACTCTAGTATTATGCCTGATCCACATGTAATATTATGCATTATCCATTACTGAAGAGAGAAGTAGAGAGAATGTGGACAGCTAAAATCAATTTACCTTTGGAGGACTACTTGGATTTGCATTTAATACGTTAAAGAAAAAAGATCTATATTCATCTCGCAAAATTTAAAATCAAATAACAAGGCCTACTGTCCTTTTGTCTTCATCTCTGCTAAAATTTTTTAGTTTGGACACAGGTTTTTATAGCTACTGTTTTGCCATAATTTTCTCTTTGCAACCCACTTTTTAATTCTGTTCTTTTAAAATTCATTCAACAACATTTATTTCCCTTTGGTTCTTTCTTTCTGTACTTATGAGGGGGAAATATCTTTTTAGATCCCATACATTAGGAAAATGTTAACCCTACATTCTGTCCCCAAAGAACATGTCACATTGTCATGCAAATACCAGGATTTCTCTCCACCTGTGGGTTTGTATATAAAGTCACACCTATCAGAAATTTGGATGATAATGGCATATGTGACATGTTGTTGGTGTTAAGATTTCTTTATCTTTTTTAGTAGAACTATAAATGTCTATTAACTGTTTATTTTAAAATTCATCTGCAAGGTTCTTGATAAAAACACACACACCAAAAACAGATTTCTGAACTGGTCAGTGGACTGAAGGTTCAGATAAGAGTCCAAGAATCACTGATTTAAAATTCTCATTCTGGGAAGGCAGGTGCATTTGTTTACTGTTCCTTATACCTCCTGATATTGGAAACAATACTATACACAGGACAGTTGCTGAACAAATGTTTTTGTTTGAATTTCCTTTTACTACATTAATGTTAGATAAGGGGGAGCTATTTTTGTTTTATGAATAAACGTTCTTTGCTTTCAGATGGAGTTTGAGGACTGTTAACTTCCTCCTGCATAATTAGTGCTAAAAAATAACCTTTACCAGCTTGCCATTATTGACAATGACAAAGAAATTTGCTTTTCAATCATGCATTATCACAGTATGTGGAAGTGTCTGGAGGGTGGGGAGCAAACCGTTTTCTATTCTAGACAACAATGCCTTGCCATAACCTTGACATGGTGCACATTAATTTTACATTATACCCAGGAGTCAGGGAGAAAATTAAAGCTTCTGTTATTATCTCCCCAAAAGAGCTGATAACCTTCTGGCAGGAGGCTCAGGCTTGCCAAGACTATGCCTATCTCATTCATCTCATTATGATCTGTCAACCAAAATGCCAGCATTTGGACTGAAAAATCCCTTTCATATCCAGAACTCTGGCTTCCATTTTAATGAGCATTTATTTAGACTTTGGTCAGAAAGTGTCTTCAGGAGATCAGAGCTATGAAATTGACCCTAAAATAAATTCTGACTTATTTGACACGATTTCTTATGTCTAGATTTAATTTTTACCTAGGAATCATACAGTATTGGGGAGATTGAGAAATAGCTATGATTGGATTTCTAAGACTAAATAAGTCAACTTCATGAAATAGAAAAATTGAGTATCCTATGCTTCATTGATTCACCAGCCAAAATGTCTATAGTTAAAAATGAAGTAAAATAGACAATGGAGAAATTCAAATCTAAGCCTAGATATTTGCTAAAAAATAGTAATGCATACATGGTAAAGGGAAATAGTTAATATTTTACAAGAACTGAACCAAAACAATTAACAGTTGAGAAGATTGTAGCATTCTGCAGTTTTCCACTAATTATTCAACTGACAAAGCTCTCTTTGAGTGTCTGTTAGTAAAAGTCCTGTGTGAGGTGTCATGGATTTCTGAATGGACCATAACACTTATCACTAAGAGATGAATCATTTCTCAGAATAAAAAGGAGACAAAAATATAGATAAAGAAAACATGTTTATCTATTCCTTCCAGTTTCCAGAGTTAACATATTATAACAGCATTCTTTTTGTCTAATTATTTTTTGGTTAGATGTTTCTATTATAAACATGTCCTGAATCATTTTGTAATCCATCCAGAGATAACACATTATCAACATGGCAAAAGTTTGGGCCAAGTTTGTACGTACTTAGCCTGGGAATAGACAGAATGACTCCACCAAGAGAAACAGTGATGGTCAACCCCTCAAAAGGCATTTCAGCTTTTATAAGTTTTAGGAGACACTTCTTAAAATGAAATTCTTCATGAAATTGAGTTCTTCTTTACTTTTTTTCTTAACTAATGAGGTTGTTTGTGTCTATAGTGGATGTGCCAGATGGAAAGGTTTACTCATTAGAGGCAGCTGTTTTAGCAAATTACCTCACTACAGCATAATGACAGAGTTACAACAGACTATTGAAGAAAATCCTTTCTCTTCCCAGTGAGATCATGAAAACGAGAAACAATTTCAATCAGATTTTTGATTTACTTTGGAAATGGCTCAGTTGGACACATGGGTGATAAGATGAGGTATTTTTTTGTTCATATTTCATTCAATATTTATACATAAGAGTGTAAATATAGGACATAGATTTACAATTTGATTTCTTTTTCAACTAATGGATTCATTATCTTTGGCGGATGATCTCATTAGTTCCCTACGTATGAATGATTCTACTGGGGAATATTTCTCCCTTTACAATATCCCATTTAAAATATACGTCTGCCTTGCATATGATCATAGCTCTCCCTTTCATGTTGGAGCCTCACATTATAGTGTTACTCTTGAGGTTCTTATAAGGTAGAGATCTCCCATTCAGGGTTTCCTTGCCTAGCAAAATCCTTTTAGTTCTTCAGATAAAATTTTTTCAGTAGGATGTAGTTATATTGAATTTCCACTGTTGCACATACAATTTTAACAAGGATGTAGAAATAGTATTTATATGTATATAGGATATTATAACTTATCAAGTGCTTATGTGTATCTGTTTCCTCATTTTATTCTCCTAATAAGATTGTAAAGTAATTATATTTCCTATCTAACAGAGGTGGAAATTTCAAGGTCAGCTATATTTGAAGACTCAGTAAGTCAAAGAAGCTCTTAGATGGTGAAGCCATTCTATGTAATTTTCAACAATGATCAATATCTAACTTTATCTGGAGGCATTTAATTAGAAACATAATATCAGGAGATGTAAAAACACTTCTTTTTTTCTCTAAGTAACAGACATGCATATGCATATTACTGCTATGGATACCTTGATATAATGAAGTTGAAGAATCAATTTTTATGATTATGGTCCATTTTGTTTTCCTAACACCTTGAGGGCATCCATGATGAATATCACAGAGTTTAGTGAAAGGGTTGAAACCTGGGTGCCAGAACTGAACATCATGCATACCAGGGTTTATCCACATGGCTTTAAGTGCTGCAAGTTGGCTTTGAGAGAACAGGTTGTCATTCAGAGTACATTATTTTCCCCAAAGGTCAATTATTGTTGTAAAAATTTAGACTCTAACTCTAGTTACTTTCTACAATGGCCTTTAGTAGAATTAAATTTTATAAATCTTATTTTAGAAGGATTCAAGTTTATGTGATCTCTCTGCATTTATAGAAGCTTCCTTCTTACTCATCTCCTAGAGAAATATGTGTGTATACATATATACACATATATATTTGTATATATGTGTATATTTGTGTACATATGCATATGTATACATTTGTGTGTGTGTAAATATATATATTTGTAATAGCCAGAAGATGACTAGCTTAGGGTATTAAAATTCTATTATCTTCTGACTCCTTCTTAATGGACATTAATCTTTTGGGCTCCCATCCAAAAAATGATAGGTATTCTCCAGAAAAAAGTGGAAACCCTGCCTCGACAGGCTCTCTGGGGCATCAGCATATCAGTAGGGAGCACTAGTTCACTAAATTTGAAGAAGCAATGGAGGTGGACAAAATCAAATAATTTTCCCATAAGCCACAAAAGTTCCCTGCAAATCAGGGTGAGTTACAGGAAGAAATTCTCAATCACTCCTGAATGACCCTTCGTGCTATGTCTCTCTTCCCATGCTTTCACGTTCTCTTAAAATATAAGAGAGCGGCTAGACCCCACAGTCCTGTGTCAGCAGCCATCCCTGGGGATCATAGTTACCAGTGACAACAGAGGGACCAAGAGGGAAAGATGGCTTCGAGACCCAGTGGTCACTATGGCTAAAAAGGGAAGGAATAACTCCATCCCTGCTAGCAAATTCTACTGCTGGGAATATGAGCAATTTCAGGAGGCTCCACAGTCACTCACAACTTAAATTTTCCAAGAAATTTTTCAAAATGCAAGGCAGCTGTACATTCAGTGCACCAAACACGTTTTCTTACCTGTCTTGATCATTCAGAGCGAAGGAGGTCCATTCTCTGATCCCAAATTTCTTCAACATGTCTTGCATGTGAAGGGCATAGCGGCGGTGCACCCCTTTGGAGATTTTTAGCTTCACTTGGTTCCGGGTGTCTCATTAAGGCACAAATTAGCCAACTGGGGGGAATAGAATAAGAGTTTCAGGGAAGTCCAATGTGGTGGACCAGTTCTCAAAGACTGGAATTGATTTACTTTCATCTTGTACAGAACGAATGCCTACTAGTTCTGTTTGTGCTTATCTATTAACAAAGTTATTCACAGCCATTGTCTGAGTCCTTAATCAAATTTAGTCTGCTCTTGAATATTCAGAAAAGGTTCTTCCTGAATAATACAGTTTCTCTCATCCTTTTCTTCTTTTTTTCTGAGAGACTCCAATCTTTTTGGCTTGTTCTTTAGTTCAGTAGTGGTTTCCTTAATTTTTTTTCCTACAATAGTTCACTATCTTCTTTCAATTTTGTCATCAACAAATTCAACTGCTTCTCACCTCATCCATCTTCTGGGCTGTTAATAAATATATTGGAGAATAGTGGTCTAGTATTGATTGATCCCAAGGGAGCTTTCCTATTAATCACTTCAATCTCGATGTTAGCCATTTTTTTTCTTACTCTTTATGTTCTCGCCATTATTCTATGTTCAGTTTTTAAATATTCACACCATACTAGTTTAATTTTACTATATTCTCAGCATTTCTCATCAACAGTTGTCCAGCAATTCCATAATTTTCTTGGATCTTGTGAATCTATACCTGTGTGTAATGAGGGGGCTGGACTGGATGACCTCCTTACTCTAATATTCTCTGATCTATCTTTGTCCCAACTAGAAACCAAACAAGTGCCAGGGTCTGTCACAGAGAAGAATAATTAGCACAGCCATTAATTGGGTCCTGTTAACACCTCCAGTGTTAACTCTAATTACTGATAGAGTTCAACCGAGCTGTCCTATCTATCAGTGACTATTAGTAAATGTTAATATATTTGATTGGACATACATCATACACGCTGAAGATTCTAATCCTCGGTCAACCTTCACACAGCTACTGATAAAAAGCTGAAGGTTCGCCCTAGCCGGTTTGGCTCAGTGGATAGAGCGTTGGCCTGTGGACTGAAGGGTCCCAGGTTCAATTCCGGTCAAGGGCATGTGCTGGGGTTGTGGGCTCAGTCCCCAGTAGGGGGTGTGCAGGAGGCAACCAATCAATGATTCTCTTTCATCATTGATGTTTCCATCTCTCTCTCTCTTCCTCTCTGAAATCAATAAAAATGTATTAAAGAAAAAATCTGAAGGTTCTAAATATATATGCATGATAGTGATATAAGAACATGAAATTAAAGCTTTGTTGTTGCTGGTTTTGATGTCAGAATGTGGGACTTAGATGTAATAGTTCACTTTTTACAAGTGTTTATTAAAGTGGTTCAATTTGTCATTTTTTAAGAAGCCATTCACTGTAGTATTAGTAACACAAAATTATAGACTGGACAAATATATGTATTAATAAAAAATGCAAAACCACTTTTCCTTATCAATTCCAGGGATGGTATATATGTTTCTGCTATCACATGAAATTCTCTTGTCACCAGGTAGCAGAGCGGGTTTCTGTCATGACAATGCCATGTGTTTCCCCTGCAGAAAGGCTCCTGCTTACTGAATCCTGACATGACACAGGGTGCAAATTAACAAACCAGGCCACCTGGTCAAGAAACTAAGGGTCTCTTAGGGTCACTTCCCCAGGCAAATGACAGTGACTGCCAAATTCAAAGTCACTCATGCCCTTCTCTCAGCAACATAGTAATTTTTGGAAGGGTGACCGTTGCCCCACTGTGTCTACAGCTCTGACTTGCCTGTAGTGTGCAGATTATTCTAGCTACTAACAGTATCATCTTTGGTAGTTATTGGGAGTAATAAAGTACTTTCTTCGTCTTGGTCTGCTTATTTCATGACACTAGCTGGCTAGGCCTTATAGTTATACCGCTATAAAGTCAATGATGTTAATGATAATAATAAACATCAGGTATTGATGCCTATGGGCTAAGTGCTTCTATACATTATTGCAATATTCCTAATAACAACCTTATTAGCAAAGTACTGTTATTCTCATTACTTAAAGTTGGCTACAGTGAGGCCCAGGAATGCTTAATAACTTGTTCAAAGTCTGAAAATGACCCCTCGGTGGGGCTGGTCCTGGACATCTAGCCAGTTTGGTCCTAATGTACATCCTTGACACGCCACCAAACCATGTGGGGCTTTTAGAAAAATTCCTCCTGAAAAGGCTGACTTTGCACAGTCATCTGGCATGCACAGATGTCTGAGAACTCTCACCATGGATATGGCTCTGGAGCCCTGCTCAGTAACCCTCCCCTGACCTCTCCCATCAATAGCCATTAACCTGGGAATAATAGCCCCAGACCTGGCCTGTCTTTAATGGCTCCGTCTCCCCCAGTGCCCTCTCTTCCCTGTTGTACACACATTGTGCACAATTTCAGTTCACTTGCATTTTAGACTCAATCTAATTCTCTATGCACTTCTTTGTCCCTCCTCCACCCAACACATCTCCCCCTCTGTTGTATGTGTGTATGTTCATTTAATTAATAAACTTTATTTTTTAGAGCAGTTTAGAATCACAGCAAAATTGACCAGAAAGTACAGAGCATTCTCACATACACTTTGTCCCACACACCACCTTCTTTTTTTGAGGCTAAGATAATGCAACTTCCCTCATGGGCTTCTGGTACATGAAATGCTACTTCTCGAACCACCATAGTGCAGTGTGATAAAGGATCCATAACAATAGCTGTTGAACTCTACATTACTATTCTAATCATATATTTTATTGGCAGCCATATACCTCTTAAAGCCAGCATTTTATTAGCCTCCTTTGCCTTATAGAAACCCTGCTGCTGTGACAATGGGTAGTAGTAAAACTAATGGTCTTTTCCCAATTCCTTCTTCCATTCAGAGCAAGAAAGACAGAAAAATCACAGTCATTTCTGGCCATTTGTGTTAAAATACAAAGAAAACAAGGCACATTCGAAAATGGTGTGCAGGCCAGCCTCCATTAATATTTATTTTGGCATTAATATTGATAAGAAAGTACTTTGTAGCTGGGCTTCGTTGCCTCCCCCAGTGTCCTCACGCTCCCTGTCTTGGCGCTGGTGGCCATTAGCTCGCGTCTTCCTCTGTACCCAGAGCCTCTGAGAGGCTTGGCGGGCCTCCAGCTCACTTACGCTTAAATGGACACTCAAGCTCCGACGGACACACAGCTAAATAGAGGCCAATAATTCAATACAGTATGACTGTACTGGGGCTGCTAGTAAATCCATCAAGCAGTAAATATCATCTGAAGCCAATGCAAGCTTTTATCTTTCCAATTTTTTTTGTATGTCTGAGCGAAGCCCAGGCATTCAGCGAATCATGTAATTTATTCTGCAGCGCCGAGCCTGGGCTGTCTCAGACATCATATTGACTTTTTTTTTTTCCATCTGTCAGGGGCAGTCGGCAGCTCTGCTTTTGTGAGAGCGCATCACATTACATCTATTTATTTATTTATTTCTGCTGCCGCTTTGTAGAATGATTGGGCAAGAACGCATTATCTCAGATCAACGAATACTAGGCAAAGCATCTGAACATCATTATGACAGCATGTTAAACATTTGTCCTCTCCAGTTTGTTAAATCAGCAAATGTATTTCCAGCAAATGCTTGTAATTGTTCATAAAGGGTTTCCTACTGCAGGGTTTTATTAAGCTGAAAATATGGCCTGTTATTTTCTTCAGCTCTTTAGGTCAGCTGTGATGCCAATATATTGTAAATAATGCTGAACAGCTGTTGTATTGATGTGTGTGTGTGTGTGTGTGTGTGTGTGTGTGTGTGTAGTCACACACCTAGCTGTATCTTTGAATATTGCACACATAATATTTGGTGCATGTCTGCAGGCAATGTTAATGGAATGATTAGGTTAACGATCAGGTTAATGATCAGGTTATGGCTTACAATGGCTAGGAAATCTGTTTCCTAATCAATCAAAATTTAGATGGAGAACAAAGCTCTTTAAGTTACTGTTTTACTGAAAATGTAAAAACTAAAGACCTTAAATTTGAACATTATTTAGGGCTCTCTTGGTCTTCCTTCTATGTAACTCACAAACTGAAAAGAGGCAAGAGGGAAATGGATGACCCACGAGTCCTTCCTTCGCAGTGGGATCTGAGGTTTGCTAAGGACAGACCTAGCCAGCTGTACATAGAATGATTGGATGACGACACCCCAAGTATAGCCTGCTTCCGCCTGAAGATATTTCCCAAAGCCACCAGCCCCTTCTCACAAGCCAATTGTTTTGTTTCTAAGATTCAGCTTGCCTCGGAGTTGATCCAGCTTGGATTTGATTAGTGTCCCACTCTGGAAGTACGCAGCACAGAAACGTGTTCTAAAAGTAAGTTTCTTCATCTCCTCTAAGTAAATATACATTATTTACTTATTTAATCTATTTACTAGTAACTAGTAAATAGATTCCTAGAAGCACCAATGTGGAAGGTACAAATAGAGCAGTGCCTTAGAATCAGCTGTGTTGTTTGCCCAACTTCTCCTTAAAAATAGTGTTCAGAACAAAAAGAACAAACCTTTTTATATATGGCTGTGAGTGAGGCAATTCATATTTTTAAAAGCAGCAGCATCAACATTGTTTTGAGAAACTGGCTCCTCCATATGTATGATCAGATTTTTTAAAAGATAACATTTCATTCCTCTGGAAGGCTCCGCATTCTTTGAAAAGATCCTCATGCGTTGTACTTGAGAGAAAATATCTCCCCACGGACGGATGGTGAAAAATGACTTTGTATTTCATGCTCCATTATTAGTGTCACTACCAGAAAATATCAAATTGGTTTCTACTGCCACATCCAAGCAGAAGAATCTGGGTAAACATGAGTCTTATTCTGAGATGGGATAAAGTCATTGCTCACACCCTGGGCTGCATAGTGAGCGACATCCCTTTTCTCCACACGGCAGGCAGCCTCCGTGCACAGGTGCAAGCCCCCTTCGCTAACCTCCAGTTAGAAAGTCCTGCACAGTACTTGCTGCGTTTAGTATTCCAAAGAGCAGCCGCACCGTCTTTCCAAAGAAACACATTAAAAGGCAACTCACTGAGCCATTTTCTAACACCTGAGAGCAATTAATGTAAGCAGAGACAGGAAACATCATCAATTATTTAAAATAAAATGAATATGTAATGTTGACCTTTTCCAACTGCCGTCAGTTTTATACTTACACCTGAGTAAACTCAGGGGAACACAAAATCCACAAGGCTCTGCCCACTGCAGTCTTCAGTGAGGCGGGCGCGGGCCAGGGAGCGCTAGCAGGCAGCCTGCGCTCAGCTCAGAGCAGGCGGTGCAGGAGCTCCCACCACCTGGTGAGGGTTGTGGGGCCTCCACTCCATGAACGCATAGCCTCCTGGGACCAGCAGCTTCATGTGTGAACACCCCCTGCCCCCAGCTTTCCCAGGGATTTTCACTTGTTTCCAATTTCTCTCTTTTATATTCCTAACATCTTAAGGGAGAGGGCTAACATTTCTGTTATCATATATGTCTGCCTATATATGTGTATATACACGTGTACTATTACATCTATTTGTTTATTCATATGAACTCATTGGCTTTTCTTTTTTAGAGTTAGCCTTCTCTATCCTGGAGAAAATAGGAAGAGGTAAAGGTGGGCCATGCATATTTGGAAAACCCAAGAGGTGTGTTTCTGTAGCTGCAATAGCCAGTTGCTGGAATTACATGAATCATCTTTCTGGGCAGAGGGCCTTTCACCAAATAGAAGGGCCTAGCCCTTCTCTGTGGGCAATGTCAGTGACCAGGGGCAGAGAAGGGCACATCACAGGAACACGAGTTTATTACCTGATGTAATTGCTGCGCATGACATATGGCATGAGCCAGGGTTTGGCAGAGTGATGGTGGAAGATTTTCAGAGCAAAGCCTATTAGAAGACAAAGTACAAATACTCCTTTGTGACTGTTCAAGCTAAACAAGGCTTGAAGTGCTGGTATGTCTCCCCCTTGTATTAGTGACTTGCCTTGGTGACTCCAGGGAAACGCAGAGGGTCTCATGCCCAGTGATACAAACTTCTGACTGGATCCTCTTCGTATGATCCTCCTACAGATATTCTGAGACCTGGACTCATAGTGGCAGTTGCAAGACTCAGTCATGACTACAGAGGCAAAGTTGATGATCAGTTTCTGGGACTAGATTTATCACACACCTACTCCTTGGGCTATTATTATTCAGACTCTTCCTTATTTTCTGTTATAAAGCTTTTACTTTTCTAGGAGGTCATTCATTCACATTGGCATGGAGCCTAATCACAAGCAGGTTTTATCTGAGAGGCTTAACAAGGGGAATCATTTGCTAATGCAAATTATGGACAAACAGTAATGAGTTTTTAATGCTATCTTCATAATCCTATGGCCAAAAAGGGTTTTGATCCCTTTCACATGACATTATACATCTTAAACTTTAATGTGAATAAATGGCTTCCTAGTAAGAGGAGAGTTAGCATGAAGAATGGTTTTTCCATTACCTTATCATCACCATATCAGATTTCCCTTCTCACAAATGCTAGGTTTTAGAAATCCATGCTAAGAGGAAGAGCTGGGATGGGGTAAACAAAATTCACAGATAGTACAACAATATCTTTCCACCCAGAAATTCCTGGTTAATTATCCATCTGTGCAACCAAGGAGACACGGATATCTACCACTGCAATGCTATGAATTCCCTTTTGCTTTGGATCCAGGCACAGCTTCAGGACAAATGATAGATTGTTAAATATTATAAATCCAGTTATTTCAGTGACTTATGCATGCCAGTGTTCAGATCTGGGTATGGATGGTTCAAAACACCCAAAATAAAAACTTGTATGTTATTTTGGTTGTGGAATAAAAGTAGAAGAGGAAATGCAGTTTAAATATGTTAGAAACAAAGTAGTATAAAGTTTATGATTCTGGGAAATTGAGGGGGGCGGGTTTCAGGATAAACAACTAGGAAGTTGTACCCTTATCTAAAAGCCAGAGTTTAAGATAGGATTTTCTCATAGATCCTGTGTCACTCAGAGATACTGAGCCCAGAAATCATGAAACTGAAGAGGCATTTCCCTGGTCATGGAGTCTCAGCCAGAATTTTTAAGGGGATAATAAATAAAACTCAGCTTTTTAACTGCTGTCATTGCAGAAATCTCTGCAGAAAGCATTACTTAAAAGCACAGTCCCTTAGACTATGACCTTGAGTCAATTTAGAACAACTTCAGGTGGAAAGACCAAATTCGTTGCCCTCAGTCTTCCCAATGTAGAGCTTGTACCTGGAAGGCAGATGGTGTGCAACAGAAGCTGGTGATGTGTGGGTGACAGACAACACTGGCATGGGATAGACATTCCCCTAGTCATAGCAGGGAGAAACTTTTCCACAACGAGAAGGCGTCTTGCCAACAGTCTCTTGCCAACCAGAGCAGAAACTTAGCTTTGTCTCAATATCAGGGGAAGTAAGACTGGGCAGGGGGAAGGGGTGACAGAGCTATCAGGGACGAGGGCCAGTATCATTTGCTTGACATTATGGAGGTACCTAAGCATAAAAAAAGACACCATCCTTTGCATTGCCTTTAGATTTGAACTTTCAATGGTGCATTTGATTCTGCCTTGTGGTATTTTGGTTATCATAGTCTTCACATCACATCTGCCTTGTTTAATTTTTGTTCCGTTGATTTTGAAAAAAATGCTGTTACATTTGAAAAGGTATCCCAGCTTCACTACGCTTCTGTCTAAGGAATTATATCCCTGAAAGTATTCTGGTTGGCAAAATCACCTTGACAAGTTCAGGCTCTCTTAGAAATTAGTAGATTGAGAGAAAAACAAAAACACATACAAAGGTCCTGGAAGGCATCCAATACAAAATCGAAGAGCTTCAGAGCATGTGAATCTCCCACTCTCCTTCAGCTGTTCAGGAACTGTGGCACTGTGGTGCCATCAGCCCTCTCCCCTTTTATGCTCTATGCAGGCTAAACCACTTCTTCAAGTGTTCACGAATAGGATAACTTGCACATTTAAAAATTTTGATGTAAAACTACATTATCTGAAAACCACCAGTAGCAACACTTTACTGGGTGAGAGATTACTATTATTGGTAGTAGTGGCAAATAAAGCTATATCCTATATTCATACTTATATTAACTATTCATTAAATGGATGTAGTTTACTCTTTTCAAGATATAATTTAATCACTCTTAAATAATGATGCTGTCTTTATAAAATTCTGAGTTGGAGGCCCCTTCTAGGTATTGCTACAGATTGCAAGATCCACCTCTATATAGAAGTATTCCAGGAGAGGGAAGTAAGTAACATGGTATATTGGAAGAATTGAAAGGGAGCAATATGGAATAGAGATTCTAGACAGAAGGACAAAAGTTGAGATTTGAACAACAGGCATGTCAAGACCTTGAAAAGTCCAAACTAGACTTTTAATAGCAATGAGAAAGTATTGAAAGGATTTTAAGCCTGGGTTGGAAAGTAGGTACATACTGATAGTACTTGGTGATGGATTCAATATGGAGATGAGGGAGAGAGATATTTCTGCTTCGTTACCTATATGTATGGTATCTTTATGATACAATAGAAAACCTAAAGTAAGCTTTCAAATAAAGATCATGACGTTGGTTTTGGAGGAAATGGATAGCTTCGGAGTATCCACATAGAGATGTCAAGGAAGCAGTTGGAAAATAATGGAGTCTATCGATCCGCATGACACACAGAGCTACACATCATCAACATGCTAGGCACATAAAGAAAAATTCTCCAAAGGACACAAACCCTAATTTTTGACCAGTCCTTTGGATGTTTTCAAATGCATATCAGCTCCCCTTTCAAGTAGCTCTTTTGAAGTTTGCTAATGTTCTGCCTTTCTTTCCCTCACTACTGTGTTTTATCAAATTTTTCTCTTCAACTTGAGTTTCACAACCCTCTGTCTTCCCTTGCTTACCTCAAGCATTTTTCAGAGTATGGCTTTTACCTGATAAAATAGAATCTGTCATTTTAAAGAAACTGAGGTATGATAGTCATAGGACTTTTGGATGGTGAAGGTCTCCTTTTATTTAAATTTATATTTAAATTCTAAAGCAAATCAGGTCTTGAGCTCAAAAGAGACATAATGTTTTAAATCACTTGTATATAGGTGGTAATTGAAGCTGTGGCCATAGATGAAATAGCCTAAAAAAGAGACTACTGACAACTTTTAACCCCTAGACATAAGGTTTCCATTTTGAATTTTACCAGTTACTTAAGCTGTTGGCACCACATTTTGAATTTTACCAGTTACTTAAGTTGTTGCTAGCTTAATAGCTTTATTGGTATTTTATAAAAAGCATCAAACTATTTATGTATTTTATCAAAATACATATTTTTATACTTTGGTCTCCCATTTCAATGAAGAAGAGGAAGCATATAGATGCCACAGCTGCCATAAGACCTTTTAAATGTGGGATTTAGAAACTAGTATATGCAAGGGTCCTATTTCATACAATATGAGAACTGCTAACATTAAAGAATTGACTAGGAAAAAAAGTATCTCTTTTCCTCGCTGCTGCATCCTTCTTTATAAAACAGAAACGGAGAGCATGGATAATCTGAAAATTATATAATCCATTACAGGATAATCAAGAGGTGACTGTATAAGCAAATATTAAGGATTTTATACATCATTACCCATTCAAAATTCTTATTCTCTGAGCTTTTCAGTACATACACTCTCTTCTGTACACAGACTCACACGGAGGTGAAGGCTCCTATGAGGATCCTGTGCAGAAGCAAATAGAGAACGCCTCATTGGTCACAGGGAGCAGATTCTTTATGAATGGAGGCCAAGGGCATCAAAAGAACTAGTGCTGTATGAGAACATTAAGAGTCACTTTTACATACACCAAGCCCAGTCTATGATACAGTTTTATTGGACCTGGATTTTAGAGCTGGGTCTGCTGAAAACTGTGTGAATTGGGTTCTTACACATCATTTCTGTTTGTGTTTTTGTCTGTCACATGATGGGTTTTGTTCAAAAGACCCTTCCGGTCTTGATGTAGTCCAATGCAAAGACTCAAATGTGGAGGATAGTTGGAACATTCTAATGACCTCATGGATATTGTAGACCAACCTACCTGCTCTTGTTTATGCTCCTGTCTAATCATCTTTGTCCTCAAACATTTGTGCAACTGGTAGCTGAATTGGCCCATTATGTCCCTAACTAACCATGTTCATGGTCTTTTTGGTTGATATTAATTTCCAACTTGGAAGATCAATTGTAATTTTAAGATTTTAGGATGATTGGCTAAGATAACCATAGTTGCCATTCTTTGCTCTGATTAGTTGATGTAGCCTGGAAACATTTTTATTCTTCTTTCTGGCTCCATTCTTTCCATACTGTCTCAATTTTCTCTCTAACCCAAATATTATTATTCTACTCAAAAACTTTAATCAGCATCTCAACTTGGGAAAAGAAAATGAGAAAATTCTTGGCAGGTCATCCTAAGTCCTTCACTCTCAAATTCCAATGTACTCTCTAAGTTTCTGACACTCTTGACTTTAGGAACCCTTAGGGACAAACTACACTGGGCTTCTCAGTTTCCCAAATAAGGCCCTTAGCTGTACGTCCATTCTTCAGGCTCTGCCTGGACTGTTCTTCTGTTCATGTCCTACAAGCAAAACTCCGCTTCTTCCAGGTTCCCCTCAAACATTGTCTCTTCTGGAACCTTTCCTTGCTCACCCTGCAGATTACTTTCCCCTTCTGCAGCTGGATATCACTTCGTTCCTATGTTCATCCCTCTGGTCCATAATGTATCACAGTCGGAGCTGTCTTATACTCACTGTGCCATGACTGTCTCTTCCAGTGGAGTATGACCTCTTCGGAGACAGGATTGATGTCTTCACCAAACAGGGCTCACCAAAAGCAACTGTATTGAATTAGTTCAGGTATCTAAAAGAGCACTTAGAGATGGGGCTGGCATTTTATTCTCATTTTTAATGGATGCCACAGGAAAGCTGGAGGATTTATCTTTCTTGGGGTACTTAACTAATTCTGTTATTTTGTGCACGTTATTTATTGCTAAAGTTCAGTTTAATCATGTGTAAAATAATTTCAGGCTAATGATTGTTGTTGTTCACTGATTTTCTGATTCTTCTCTAATTCTATGGGTATAATTGTACTTAATTAGCCCCTGTGTAGGTCAGTGGAGTCATGTGACGAATTCTGGACAACAATCTGTGAAGGAAGGTGCATGTGTTGTTTCCATTTTATTGTTGGTGCAAAACCCCCAAAGCATTTGATTGTTGATGCAAAACCCGCGAAGCTTTCCTTTTCTTCTGTCACAGCGACTGGTAGTATTCAGATCTGGGACTCTGAATAAATAAAATAACCACTTTCTGTTAACCACATGCACATACAGCAGGAGCGAGAAATAAATCTTTGGGGAACACAGTTTAGGTTGCTACTTGTATCTACATCTCCCAGGCAGCGGCTCCTTTTGCTCAAATAAATGCTTATTATTCTTTCTTACAGGCTAAAATTAATTTTGGTTTAAAGTCTACTGAGGCAAAATAAAGATGACTTGCTCAAGGTTAACTAACTAAAAAGTGACAGGGTCAGGATTTAAACCCAGGCTCCCTAGACCCAGAGTCTGGGCTCCCAACCATCACACGCTAGTTGAGCTGAAACATCCTTTGCTTTTTACCCCTGAGTTCTATGGACTGAATTGTGTCCCTTCAACATTTATATGTTCCTAACATTTATAGGTTGAAAGTTGTGATATTGTGACTTATAATAAGAAATATGTATTTCGCCTTTGTCCCCATTTCAGGCACAGAGCTCTTAAAACCCTTGGAATTTCTGAGTGAGAACAGTCAAAGTGTCTTTTGTTATGTTAATAGAGCGATTTTTAGAATACCCCTAAATCATCTGAGGAAACCCTAGGGACTAGCACACGGAATCATTGGTTTAGGGAGTAATCAGGACTTCTCTGGAGGGGGGAAAAAGAAAGAAAGAAATGTTTGTTATTTTTAAATCACTGAAATCTAATCCTTGGAGGTCAGCCTGATAGAGATCCCTTAGTCAAGGAACAGTCCCCTTTGCCCCCACATCCTGAGCTCCTATCAGGAGACTCACACTGTATTGTAAGGACTCGTTCTTACACATATGGATATGTGGTCTTGTTGGCTTTACTCTGTGTTTTTCTCTGGACCACCTGTATCTGTATCATCTGGGAAGGTTATAAAAAATCAGATCCCAGGGCCCCAACCCAATACTAGTGAATCAAACTCTTAGGAGTCTGGCCAAAGAATCTATATTTTCAATAAGCCTTCTCACTGATATTATATGTTTCATGGGGAACCATATACCTCACTGGTTGAGTTGAATTAAATGAGAATGTCAGCTCCTGGAGGATGGGGACCTTCTTTATCTTGGTCACATTCTATCCCAGCATCTGAGCACAGGGCTGAGAACATGGGAGCAAGGCAACTAATACATATTTATTAGATAGAGATAGAAAGAGTACTATAATTCCTACCCCTCTTATCTCTAGGGCATTTTGTGAGAATAAAATGACACAATGTATGTGAAATCACTTTGCAAGTGCAGAAAAGGAATATGTTATCACACCAAAACACACACAGTAACTAATCATTTCACAGCATCATTACCTTAAGCCTAGAATAACTTACCAAGAACTAACACTCATTGGCCACTTATGCTATGCCAAGCACGCTTCTAAGGACTTTACATTCATTTGACTTGCTTTTTAAAAATCTTTTCAAAAACTCTTTGAAAGGGAGAGAGACTGTTATTCCCTCCTTCCCTCCATTTTACAGATGAGAAAATAAAGACTCAAAATTATCATAGTCAAGGTCATACAGGTGGTTAATGCTAGAACAGTGGTTCTTAAACTTTCATAAGCACTGGGAATCAGCTGGAGGGTTTGATTACTGGACACCATCCTCAGGGTTTCTAATTAATAGGTTTGGGGTCAGGCTTGAGAGTTTGCATTTTAAGCAAGTTCCCAGATGTTGCTGTTGCTCTTGATCTGGACCACAGTTGAGGAGCATTATATTAGAGCTAAATTCGAATCCAGGAATTTTAACTCCAAGGCCTCTATTCTTAGTTAATATTTTCTTCTACATTAAAAAAATCATTCTTGTCCTTGTGAACATGCTCAGTTTTTGTATGATATTCCTTTCTTAATTGATTTTTGATTATACATAATAAGTTTGTACAGAAGCTGGAAAGTCTATTCCAACTACAATTGGACATTTCTTATTACTGTTTTAGAATTGGTAAATGGATTTCTTCTCTCATGAAATCCCTTCAGGTGAACTACCTTGGAAGATTTTTTAAAATTTTATTTTTGGAAGTTGAAAGACGGGATCATTACTGGAAACAGATTTTTAACCAGGATTTTCCATTATATTTGTTGTACCTGGTCTGCCAGGCATAAGATGCCTTCAACCAAGTTGTGTTTCTTTTTTCTTTCCCTTTATTCCTTCTGTGTGTCCTAAGCATGTAAAGGTTTTATGTTCTATGATATTAAGGAGACATTAATAATGTAGAACAAATTTTCTAAAATTTGCAAATCCGCCCTAACCAGTTTGGCTCAGTGGATAGAGCGTCAGTCTGCGGACTGAAGGGTCCCAGGTTCGATTCCGGTCAAGGGCATGTACCTTGGTTGCGGGCACATCCTCAGTGGGAGGTGTGCAGGAGGCAGCTGATCGATGTTTCTCTCCCATTGATGTTTCTAACTCTCTATCCCTCTCTCTTCCTCTCTGTAAAAAATCAATAAAATATATTTAAATAAATAAATAAATAAATAAATAAAATAAAATTTGCAAATCCTTTCTGAATCCTAAACCCTGAAATAGTTGAGGTAGGATTTATTTCATGTTTTCCCTTTTCCTAAATGAAACAATGAAAGCACTATTAGATGAATAATTTATATGTTGACAAAATACACAGTTGGAGATAAACATCCAGGGTGACCCTTCTGCATTTAATGCTTATCAGTTGGCCCTTGTTTCTTGCAAATGTTGCTGGACTTATGCCAATCCAACTTCCAGGTAGAGCTCTGGGCTTCTTTGCAGTGAGTATAAAAGAGACTCATAAAATGTATACATGTCTCCTAAGACGGCCATGTTGGGTCTGGCCTTTATTGTTTGTAGGTTACAGTGACTATATACACATTCCAAACTAAACACCCAAGAACAGTAGTTTCCTTGAACACTTTCCCAGGGTCTGTTATTACTCACTACTGGACAGCAACTTTCTGACATAGAAGCTATACTGCTCTTAGGTCGTAACCCATTGCTCAG
Source organism: Myotis lucifugus (assembly GCF_000147115.1). Classification (NCBI taxonomy): domain Eukaryota; kingdom Metazoa; phylum Chordata; class Mammalia; order Chiroptera; family Vespertilionidae; genus Myotis; species Myotis lucifugus. The sequence continues at coordinate 5,377,320 of NW_005871048.1, forward strand.
TAATGGACAGCAACCTTCAAATATAGCAGCCACTCTGTTCTTATGTCCTCAGATGACACTCAGAAAAAGCCCTCAGTGGTTCTAAGAGAAGACCATAGAATTTGCCGATTTTAAAGCAATTGCAAACATGTTTCATAATAGGTGAAGGCATTGAAACTCTCCTTTAGAAGGTGTTTTAAGGGAAACCTTTTTGATCAAATAACACTAGAGGTACAGGAATCGAAAAAGTTAAATGCTTTTTATGTATTCTTTCTTTCCCCTTCAAAATGACCAGGCTTATTCATATTTTCTGAATCTTAGATGTTGCAAAAATAACCCATTTTTCAAGTTAAAACTTGTTTCTACAGTAGTTTTGACCATAGCTTCTTCCAAGTTAAGGGAGAAAATGTTTTAAGAGAGTCTAATGTAAAAAGAATGATAAATCGCCTATCCTGCCGATTTAGGCTGGATTATATGTGAGCTAAGAGGACTTTTTGGCTTATCTCATTCAAGTCTTGCAGTGATATTTGTCAACTTTTGACTGCACTGCCCAGCATATATCTATTTGAGAGAATGTTATCATGGGTGGGTTTTAATGCAATTCAGAATGCTGACTCCAGTAAAAGGGAGTTGGAATTCTGGGGTAATATTCAAAATGCTAACCAACTCATATAGCACAGGCAGCTCTCCCAGTGCAAAAACACCCTGGCGGTCTGCTGCACCAGTGTTCACGGCAGGAGTCCAGCCTTGGGGCAGGGGCTCCCTACTTCTCCCACATGAGGCAACTGAAAAGTGAGTACATGATTTTGGTCAGCCACCTGGGTCTTCCTGCCCAGCACTTTCTGTTTGGAGTGAATGATAAAAAGGCAGAGGGCTAGTTCAGATTTATCCAAGCATAGCCTCAGTGTCCAGTGGGGATCGTATCCAGTGGTGGACAGTGATCCTGCAGCCACTGTACCAGGCCCAACATCTGTCTGTCCAGGCCAACCTATTCTTGTTGAAAAAAACCATCTCAGTGTTTCCTGCCTCTTGGTTCTCCACAGCTGCCTTCATTCCTGCCATTTTCCAATCTTGTTTCTCCCTGCCCATCCACTCTGTAAATCCTGACACTTCCTTAATAAATTACTTTGCTCTTAAGATAACCGGATATGTTAAGTTTGTGATCTTGCCCCCAAGAATTCTGGCTGATAATTAGCTGAAGACAGGCCTACACTGCCTGCTTATTGCCTCTTTCCTCCTGGGCCCAGCCCTGTTCTTGCAAGTCTTTGGGGAGTAGGAGGAACATCTACACAGAAGGAGACAGAAGGCTGTCTTTCTGTGCCAGTCACAGAGATTTCCAAGAAAGTTATTCCTCACTGCCTCCCTCCCTCCCGTATATGAGAGAGAAACTTCTGTATTTTTTTCCACTGAAAGCCACATATTGTTTTTGGATGATGTAATAGGGAGATTTAATTTGAGGTCCCCAAAGACATTAGAGTATGTCATTAATAGAAAATAATTCTTTTTTTCAGGGTTGATTAGTTAGAAAATATTTACCCCAAATTTGGCTGGAATATCTTATTTACAATGGCACCCAAGTGATGTTCTGTATAAAATAATTTTATTTCTATATACTCCCATTGTGACAGAAAAGATGCATACACTCCATAAAAATAAAATTAATTTGAAATAAGAAAAATGAACTTAAGGAAAAATGTACACAGGCATGAAATTGGGACACAAATTATATGCCAAGAAATCTGATATTTACTAGAAGTGAGCCGTGAGTTCTGCAAGTCGCTCTTATAGAACAAGGCATAGCGTGATATATATATTAACCTATCAAAATCAATTTGAAGAGTAATAGACGTTTCCTTAAATAGACTGGGCAATTTGTTTTCTCTCCCCTACAACTAGATATCTAATCACTACCAGCCCTCAACATTGTCTGAGCATTTTTCAGCCCTGTAATCTTTAGCTTTCTAAACTATTTGATGATTTAATGGTAGTGACTAGAAATAACTTTAAAAATCATGAATTAAAATGTGTTGTTCCACTGTTCTTTCACAGTCATTCAGTCCCGTTTGGTTAGCTCTCTCTGAGGTTTTGGAGAGTCTAATTGACTAACACAGCCTTCCCCGCCTCAGAATCCCGTAACTTAAAGATGACAGTTGCCAAGTCTTAGGCAACTATTGCCTTGTGTTTAAGGAGCTGTCAGTTAAAAGTTGTATTGACTTACGGAAAAATTACTCAACTCTGAAGAAGCAACCTTTTGCGAATGTTGTCATTTAGTCTAATTCCACCTGCCTCATCATGGGGATGGTTACAACACTCCTCACCAGAAGCGCGCGCCCCCGTCATGCCCAGGCGAACCAAGGCACACAGCCCTGTGAACAAGTTCCAATCACTTTACCCTCTGAGCCTTGGTTTCTTAATCTGTAAATGGGGATAATAACATGTACCTCAGAGAGTTGTGAGGACTGAATTAAGTAACATATTTTAAAAATCTACCCTCTACATTTCTGGCACATAGGTGCTCAAACTAACTCCTCGGCAACTTGATTTACACCTAATACTGTGATTCTGTTGTGAAGAGATTTTAATTAAGAACTAAATTATCAAAAAACAAACAAAACTCAAAAAGCCTCTTTTGAGAGTGTCATCAAATTTGTGGAGAAAGTGTTCAGGTTTGATAGTATAACTAATCTCTTCCATTAGAAATGTGAACTAGTTAGCACAATAGAGTGAAAAACTTATATGAGTAGTGAAGAAAGACACACCGTAGCAATAAAACGATGAAATTTTATTCTATTTTTTTGTGTGAACTTTATATGTGTTGCTCCACATGAGGTAGAGTCCTTGGGTTTGTTCTCTCTCTCTCTCTCTCTCTCTCTCTCTCTCTCTCTCTCTTTCTCTTCTCTTCCTCTCTTTCTCTCTCTCTCCTCCTCCCCGAACTTCTCTCACTGTCTCCTCCACTATCCCCCCTCTCTCTGTTGTGTATTTTATATGTCTGAAGAATTTGGAAATTTTAGATAATTCTAGCAGCATTCTGAAGAGGAAAGATAATACAGGAGTGACTGGGTGGCAATACTTTATTTAGAACTTCTTATTTGCTTCAGTACTGATCTGTGCATATGGATCCACTGTAGATGTCAACCTTGGCTGCACATTAGAGTCACCCAGGGGCCCTTTGAAGAATGCTGATGCCTGAGTGCTCTCCCCAGGGATTCTGATATAAATGGTATGGAACCAGGGCATTTTAAGATTTAAAAGCTCTTCAGAAGTTTCTGGTGCATAGCCAGGATTGGAACCACTGCCATATATGTTTGTAGCTGATTAAACTCTCATATCTCTTGCTTCCCAGATAATCGATGTCCCCTTTCACACTCCCCTCCCAATGGGACTGGCTAGATACCTGTGCTCTGTGCTTTCCTAGGACCCTGCACCTCCCCTTTCATAGCAGGTGTTATATTTACTGTGGTTGTTTAGCCCCACACTAGACTGCAAGCTCCACAAAGGCAGGAGCAGGACTGTCTTTCACTATCATCTTCCTGGCATAACTACTTATTGACGTTTATTGTTGAATCACTCTGTCAGTGTATTTTTCTCAAAGGGGTCTAAGTACTTCCTCATGTCTTCAAATATTTTTTGTGTGAGGATGTTCAAAGACCGGATACCAAAGAGAGTGAAGGAGAGGCAAAGCTGGGGATGGGATGGGGAGGAGAGGAGGAGCACCTGCAGTGGCAGCCATGGGGGGAAGAGGGTGGGGGCAGCTCATGCTGATGTGTCTAACTTAGAAAAATAGAGACATGGGCATGAATTATTTATTAATTTATTGTGCTGGAAACCATGTTTTATACTCAGCACAATGAACCCCGCGGAGAGTCTCCAAGACTTTCAGAGTTGGTATGTCTGTGGTGAATCAGGATAGAATGAAGTTGGTGAATTTTTCATTACCTACCTGGGTGCCTCTCAATACATTGATTTAGAACCTTAATTAAATCTGTTCCACTTTGCAAAGGACTCACCAGGGACACCATTCATTTGGTTTATTGGGAACCTTGGTGGTCTATTTGCAAGTCAACTATTGACTCTACCTCATCAAGGGCTTGAATTTTCAATGTCTCAGTTTACCCATTTATAAAATAGTATTATCTGCAGTTTAGCTGTGCAAATCCAATTCACTGTTGGCAGGATACCCATAGAACTTCTGACAGACTCATTTAAAAAATGAATAACATTTGACTGATTTGATTGCAGTTTAGCAGATACACATTCAACACTTCAATTATATTAATCAAAATGAAAGTTTTCACATGACAGTTTCAAGCCAACAGTCTCAGTATTTGAACCTATTTCACCCTCTTCATTAGAGTGTAGAGTTTGGTAACTGCATAATTGTAAAATAAAACTAGAGAACTCTGTTTCAGAGATTTTTATTTTGCTTTTATTCAGGCCTTCTGAGCAAATGAAGAGTATTTCTATTTTTGTCTATGGAGGGAAATGATTCTCTCCTCACTTTTGCCACCTTTGTCCTGCGATACTAGTATACTGCTTTGTGTTATTTCTATGCATATTGATCTTACTGACTTAACTCACAAGTTTCTCTAAGGCAGGAACCATGGCAATGGTTCTTATATCTAGCTACTCACTTGAGTCAAACCTGGAAGTCCTTTTGGACTCCTCTTTGCTCCTCGGTTCCTATATCCAATCACAAAGTTCTGCTCATTTAAAAAAAAAATTGGCCACCTTCTCTCTCCCCTTTCATTCTTCTAACAACCATTTTAGTTAAGTACTTCATCATTTTTCTCATCCTAAATGATTTCCTTGCTTCTGTTGACCTTCATCTTCCACAGATAACCCAGACACTGATCTATGATGCAAATTGTAAAATACACCTATGGATAGCAATTACTTGAACATTCAATATTTGTTTTTACTTAATGGGTTTCTGCATTAGCTTTTGTGTGAACAATGGTTGTTGAGCTCAAGGCACTTTATAATCCCATCTTCTTGAAATGGCACACCAAATTGTCCAATGGACTATCCGTCCAGGTTCCTAGCTAGACAAGTGAACCTCCCAGCTATACAAATTGCCTGTAATTCCACACACAGCCCCCAAGACAGACAGTTTACACATTCTCATTTCACTGCCTAGAAGACCCTTACTGTTTTTCTTTGCTTAATTTCTACTCCCCTTCATTGCCCAGCTTGATTATGTCTTCTAGAAAGCTTTTGCTGTTTACCTCTCCCAGAACTCCAGTCCAGGTCAGGTGAGGTCAGGTTATGCAGCTTTCATCACACAAGTGCATGCCATTGGCTGCACTTGACACATTATATCAAAGGTACCTGGTGATAGATCTGTCTCCACCATTAGGTGATACCACTCTTTAAGGCCCTGGAAGCCAGTTTTATTCCTTTCTGTATCTCCAGTGCCGAGTATGTGGAGTTACTAAATGAGTGTTGAAATGAATCAGGTTTCCTATTCACAGAGTCTAGTGTAGTATGTGAGTTTGTGTTTAGTAATTATTGAAATTCTTAGGTCTGCAGACTTTTGCATAATACTAGTATAAGAGCTCTCTTGTAAGGAAGCAGCATCTCATCAGTTCTGTTCAATTAGAATCTGACATCCACTTCTAAGCAACATGGGGTGGATTAGAGAAGTTTAAGGAAGATTAATTTCTGAGCTTTCCCACCCTAAGATTCTATTGTCTTAGAATATTGAAAATTGGAGGATATATAATCAACCAATTAGTCTGTATCTTTCACTTTAAGAATGATATTAAGAAAGCGAATATCAAAGAAAGTACTTACAAAAGAAGAAGAAAGTGGACCCTCTCTCCCTTTCCCTTGTTGGCCGATCTTCCATCACAGCCCTCGGTAGCTCTTCAACCCATTGATCTTCCTGTTTCAGCCGTTAGTGGGCTTCTTCCAGCCTCTGAAATGCTATCCCCTCTGTTCAATATACCTCCTACTTCAATAGGTTCTCAGCCATTCTTCTGGCTTCAGCTGACACTTACACACTGGCAACCCTTTAACCTAATCCCAACCCCAAATATCCAGCAAAGCACACCATAGATATTTAACTGTCTATGTCAAGTCTTTACTTGCATGTCTCACAAGCTCCTCAAACTCAACATACCATAAAGTAAACTTTCATGTCTCCCTAGAATTTCTCTCCTTATTCGGTGTCCTATTTTTTGTGAATGGGAGCAGTATTCATTTAACTTATTTGTTTTTTCTCATATGCTACACAAAAAACCATTGATTCTAATTCCTGAACATTTTAATTTTATTACTGCTTTATTATCCAGGGGAGATAAACTGGTGACCCTCTAGCTAGATCTGGCTCATAGACAAGTTCATTTTAAAATTTGGATGTAATGCATTCAGGTGGGCATATACTCTCCAGCTTGCCACTGGCCCGGTCGCTCTTTGTTGAGTGGCCCCAGCCCACTACCTGCAGTGATGTCATCTACCTGGTTTCTTTTTATTTCCCCTGGCTTATACTCACACTATCACTGAACGGTCTCTTAAATAGACTTCTGGACACCAACAAAGTGATCAGGTCACCCTACTCTCCTATTTAAAACCTGCCATAGGCTTCCCAGTGCCCTAAACAATCGTCTCAGCCCACTCTGCCCATCTGAATTATCTGGGGAACTTAAAAAAATAATCTCACCCAGACCAATTAAATTAGAATCTCTGAGGATGGAGTTTAGGTATCTGTATTAAGTGTTCAAAGTTATTCTCATTTTCAGCCAGGGCTAAATCACTGGCCCATAAAATTGACTCCCAATTTCTTAACTGACCTACTGATTGGCCAGGCTCACCCACACATAGGTTCTAATATTGTGTTGGGATTGCCCTCACCCACACTGACTTCCCTGTGGTTCCCAGGAGCACTACATTGTGTCAGGCCTCTAGCCAGGTCACAGTTCATGCTTCCCTTCTCCCTATATTACCTTTACTTCTTGTCTCCCTTATGACATCAATACATGTCATAAGACAGGGGTGGGCAACCTTTTTGTGAGTGTGTGCCAAAACCAGCAAAATCTCTGACTCAAAATTCTTCTGCGTGCCAACCCTAATTTTTTGAGAACATGTTACGCCTACTTGATATCTCTTAAGGTGTATGTATTTGAAGAACCTTGAAGATAAAATTCATTTGAACGACAAAAACACAGTATATGATGATGAAAAATACATTTATTTTTTAATGTATACATGTACACTGATAGTCTGACAGAAAACTTTATGCCTCCGTTTGATATTATCAGTGGGACTTTTGCTGTTGCATCACTGATGACAGAGATTTTACATCAGGTTTATATTTCGTGACCTTCAGAGATATGCACAAGCTACTACTTTCATCCATCAGGCTACTCCTATTATGAGATTTAACAAAATTCATCACTGACAACTAAGATTCACAAGCATATGTGGATGAAACCAAAACACTGGTCGGATCTAGGAAGGCAGGGAGAGTTAAGGCAGAGGCATAGAAATTGCTCTTCCCCTCTCTCGTCAATCCATGTCTATGGTCTTTAAGATAACTTGTTATGTAAAATTATTTATTTATCTAAGATGCACCTACACTGAATTTATCTGAAAAATAAAAAAGTCGATATTAAGAAAAAATTGTAAATGGAAGATTATAAGAGAGGGTTTCGCGTGCCAGCAAAAGTTACTGGCGTGCCATGTTTGGCATGTGTGCCAGGGGTTGCCCACCGCTGTCATAAGACCTAGCTCCTCCCCTATGAAGCATTTCTGAGAAACCTGCTCTCACTCCTGAGCAGTGACCTCTGCTACCTTTGTATCCCATGATGATACTGGCTGGCTCCACATCTATGACAATATCTTGCAGGGTTGCTCAAGCTTTAGTGAGCACACAGATGCACACTTGATAAATTCAGATTGTGATTCAGTAGGTCTGGGGTGGTGCCTGCCATCTGCATTTTTAACAAGGTGACCCACACATTGGGTAACAAGACTTCAATGTATTTACTTGTTCTTATACTTACCTCTCTTTGTTTTCCTGTATACTTTTTACAAACAGTGACCACACTATAGTTATCTTTTTATTTAAATTCAATGCTTAGCACATAGTAGTCACCCACTAAGTTTTACATAAATGAAAAAAAAAAGCATGGTGAGTGATTGAGTGAGCTAGGGATGGATGAAAGGAGGGAGGGAGGGAGGGAGGGAGGAAGGGAGGGAGGGAGGGAGGGCGGGAGGGAAGGAGAAAAGCAGGTGGTTATGTATGCCTCTCAATTCAGTCAAACAAGCACACCTTCTCTCAAAGCAAATTTTTGCGTATTTCTTTTCAGCAGTATTTTGACAATCATGCCAGAAATGATCCTCTCTCAGAAAGCAGTTTCTTTCTGCCCTTCAGAGGAAATAGTAGCAATATTTCTGAAAAAGGACTATCCTGGATTAAGGAAATCAAGGACATTAAAACACAAGATATTTTTATCGCTCTGGAGGAAAAGTATACATTGCAGAAAAATGTGACCCGTGACAAGGTCTATGATAACAACTCATTGCCAGGCAATTACATGGCCGGTATTTTGAAGGAAATGTCTGCAATTTCCCCAGAGGAGTTCCTCGCCCACTGTATGTTCATCTGGTCAGGTGGAAGGCAGTGAGGTGGGGTGCCCAGGGCACCAGCTTTGATGCTCCTGCATGATTTTTGATTCAGTGAAATATTAGCTATGTGACTTAGACCTCTACAAGCTATAATTTCTTTATGTGTATAATGGGATAGTATAAAATCAATATTAGAAATTTAGTGTTAAATAATTTAATAAGGATGACATAAGATACTGCATGCAAAGGACTTGTCACAGTGTTGGTATATTTTTTAAAAACTTTCAATAAATGTTAGCAGTGGTAACTGTAGTTCCAGAAGTAAAAACTACCCTGGACACACTGGGGGATACTTCAATTGAAGAAATACAAGCATTAGTACCAGGAAAATACAAGTTAAAATACTAATTTTTGCTATTTACTCACTGGGTAACCATGAGCAAGTCACTTGAATTATCTTAACCTCAGTTCTTCACCTCTAACTTGGGCAAAATAATATCTCCCTTACTGAGTTATTGGAAAAAACAGACAGCTAGCATTATACAGATTTGATTTATTTGTTGGACTTGAAGTTATCATTGGAAGAGCTGTTTTCTTGCTATTTACAAGGAAACAACCTTGTAATAAATTCATTTTATAATATAGTGATATACTACAATATGATGACAAGAAGTATATGTTCAATAGAAAAAATAAAAACATATTTTAGTAATATGTTAGGTAAAACAAGTTCCAAAAGATTACATACACCATATTTGTTCATAATGTGAAAACCAAAATATAAAAATACTATTTTTTTAAGAAATAAGGTTGGAATAAAAATCATATAATGGGAAATTGAGGGACTGATGATCAAAGAGTTCAAGGTGATGTTTACCTTGGTTTCAGGGAGTTAGGGTAATGAGCTAGGAGATCACATAGCTATTTTTTGTTATTGTTATTGTCCAGAAATTCGCTTTTGTTTTGAATAGTGGAGTTATTGGTGCTTATTTTATTATTAAAAGTAAATAACCCATCAAATAGGTAAAAGCCAGCCATGTCCAGGCTCATACAATAAGAATATGTTGTGAATTAAGAATGATAATTATTTATTCTGTGCTCTTGAATTACAAACAACAACAAAAACTGTAAAGTGATTAGAGTGCTGCCTTTGGACTCCACAAGTAGCAGCTTGCCACTTTCCAAGCTAAAATTTTTTCAAAATATAAAGTATTTTGGCCCTAACCGGTTTGGCTCAGTGGATAGAGCATTGGCCTGCGGACTGAAAGGTCCCAGATTCAATTCTGGCCATGGGCATGTACCTTGGTTGCGGGCACATCCCCAGTAGGAGGTATGCAGAAGGCAGCTGATCGATGTTCCTCTCTCATCGATGTTTCTAACTCTCTACCCCTCTCCCTTCCTCTCTCTGAAAAATCAATAAAATATATTTTAAAAAAATAAAGTATTTTGGATCTGCATTTGGAATTACATTCCCCACCCTATACCTACTGTCCTACCCATTTTCTTGCCAAAGACAAAAAAAAGCCAATATAATCTAAAGTTGAGGGAATTCATGCAGACCCATGTTAATTCTTTTGAATATGTCTGAAGGCATTTCTATAAACCCACTAATGATGATGAAAGTTAAAATTGTCTGGACTCCTGACCTCTTTCACATGCATATCCCAGAGTAATCAGAATAATGCCATTTTAACATCTGTCATTTCAATCAGGTTCAAGGCCAAGGCTGCACCGCAAGGTTTTGTAATCATTGCTGAATGATGTCACTCCTTTAGCCAATAATGACTTACATTGGCATTCTATCAATAAGGATACAGACAGCTTACGTCCGAGACATTGATAAATACTTCCCATAATAATCACTTAATTAAGAATGCAGCCCACCTTTTTAATTTATGAGATATTCCAAATGTTCTCAGCTTGAGTTCAACAGAAATCTGTATGCATCTGATTGAAAATGCAGCTTGGAAGGTTTTGATCTTTAAGTTTCTGGCTTCTCTTCCTATCACACAGCACTACAGTATCTTACATGTGATAATGTAATGGCTTTTAAAATTAAAACAAATGTCATCATCAAGACAGCAGATTTAAAAACAGTGAATAGTGGCTAAGTATGAACTTGACAGCCAACCTGATTGAGCTCAGATCCAGAATCTGCTGCTACTAGCTTTTGATGTGGAGTCTGTTATTTAACTCTCTCTACCTGGGTTTCTCATCTGTAATATTGGATAATAATACCAACTTCAGCCCTGGCTGGTTTGGCTCAGTGGATAGAGCGTTGGCCTGAAGGGTCCCGGATTCGATTCTGAGTCAAGGGCACATGCCTGGGTTGCGGGCTCGATTTCCAGTGGGGGGCATGCAGGAGGCAGCAGATCAATGATTCTCTCTCATCATTGATGTTTCCATCTCTCTCTCCCTCTCCCTTCCTCTCTGAAATCAATAAAAATATATTTTAAAAAATAATACCAACTTCATCCAACTATTGTGAGGACTATGTGACTATATGTTATTATATATGTTTACCTATACATATATATTACATATTTATATATTGCCTCCTATAAAATATACACATTTAATTGGATATATATTATATTTTTACATATTCTAAATTAATATCTGTATCTATCTTAGAATAGTGCCTCATGTTCTATAAATTTTATATGTTTATCATTATTGTTATTGTTAAATATATGGTTTCTGTTAGCTTCTAACATATAGCTAAAAACAGAAATATAAGGATAGGGAAGTGCCATTGTTTCTAGTAATCACTGAAATGCAAATTAAAACAATAATGAGTTAATGACCACTATCATATTGATTGATGGAATCATGAGCTAATGATAATGTGAGACAACAGGCAGCTCCACATCTCTATAGATACAATTAACAGAGCCATTTTAAAAGAAAATCAGTGGTATCTATTAACAGTTGGAGATCCTGACCCAGAAATTTTTCTTCTAACAACCTCCTCTATGGAAAACCATGCACTATGAGCATATCCACAAGGCTATTCAGGTGACATCACTTGTGTATTCAGAAACCACTCACATTGGCAAAGAATTGGAAAAATTATAAATATATCAGTGGGGGTTAAATACATTCAAATATTTCTAATAATAACATTTCACCATTAAAATAATGACATTGATTTATATGTGCTGATATAAAAAGACAACAATGATATTAAAATTTAATTGACAAAATGTCTATGGTATGATTACATTTTTTTTTAATGGTGAAGCTTTTGTATAAAAGTGACTTCAGAAAAGACATGGCAACCGAAAGCATTAGGTTGATGGAGAGAGGTGTGAAGGGTGCTATTATGTTCAAAACTCTCATGGGGAGAGGATATTTCTATAATTTATGCCTAATATAACTTACTAAATGTTCTCCACAAAGCCCTTTACTCCAAAACTAGCATAAAGGACAATTTCTCCGTAGCCTGTAGTAAAGCTAAGACTATTCCAGCTAGGTGGTGGAGTTGGGGAGTGAGAAGGTTGTGTGTCTCTCTCTGACAACTCCATTACTGTGGAAATTATGGATTTGTGTTAACATCCACTGATAACTTTTTTTGGACTTATTAATTGCAAAGTAATAATTTTCTGCCCAATTTAGTAAAAGAGACATGTATACCAAATGAGCAAACAAGCATGTCTAAACCAAGGGTCTTTATGTAGGGATTTTCCAGGTGTTTCAAGTTTTCCCTCAGTGCAAAGATGCAGGTTATATCTTACCAAGGACAAGGTGCTTAGGTATATTTTACTTAAAATTAGTTATCACGTTTTGCTGTCTGTCCTATTTCCAGCTGTGTCATTTCTACATGGTGCTGCTGATTGTTTTAAGAATTCTCCATAATAGTATATTTTAATAAATGTAGATCAGATGTATTATTCATCATTGTCTCTCTGGTGCCTAGTAGATACATAACAAATATGTTGAATACATGCTAAATTAATGAAAAACTGAATGTATGGGAAGAGGTGAATAATAGAACGTTAAACAAATTTATTTGTGGAATATAATTCAATAAACATATACATATTAGTTCATATGTAACTGAAGACATATTAGTTTACTATGCTAGGTGAACTGTATATAGTTTCTTTCATATGTATTGTCTTAAAAAAAAAACACCTGTTAAAGAATTCCTTTAGGTAGTGTTGAAGATAGCTCTCTCAGGTATTTCAAAGGGAGAAGTGTAAAGCGAATTCTCATACCCAGAGAGAGTAGACAAGATGAGCAGTACCTCCCACTGCCAGAAATTATTAGACCTTACAAATCATCTTAGATTGGTTACTTTATGCTTGAAGGATTTCACATTTTAACAATATGAATGTCTCCCAGATTAATGTAAAATGCCAGATATCTTTCTGTTTTCTCTTACTCATTTGTAAAAGTTTAACGAGACAGTATTTTCTTTTTCTAAATCGGCACTGGCAAAAAGAAATATGGGAAAAGCAAATAAACATGATTTCTCACAGTTTTATTTTAAGATGACTGTGGGAACCACTTATAAGAAGGGGTGGGTTTCATTATATTCCCAATCCCCTCTAGTTTTAACATTATATGGCCACTTCAATTGATGGACAGTACAATCAATTAGGCCACTTATTGCTTACTAGAGACCCAGTGCACAAAATTCATGCGCAGGGGAAGGGGGGTGTCCATCAGCCAAGCCTGCACCCTCTCCAATCTGGGACATCTCTCTCACAATTCAGGACTGCTGGCTCCCAACTGCTCGCCTGCCTGCCTGCTTGATTGCCCTTAACCACTCCCCTCCCAGCCTGATCAATGCCTAACTGCTCCTTTGCTGGCCTGATTGCCCCTAACTGCCCTCCCTTGCCAGCCTGGTTGCCCCTAACTGCCCTCCCCTATAGGCCTGGTCCCCCCCAACTGCGCTCCCCTGCAAGCCTGGTCCCTCCCAACTGCTGCAGCCTGGTTCCTCCCAACTACCCTCCCCTGCTGGCCTAATTGCCCACAACTTCCCTCCCCTGCTGGCCATCTTGTGGTGGCCATCTTTGACCACGTGGGGGCAGCCATCTTGTTTGTTGGAGTGATGGTCAATTTTCATATTGCCTCTTTATTATATAGGACAAAATTAAAGCCTACCTAATTCCTTTTTTATTATATATTTTGCCCCTAACAAACCATTCTCAGGTGTTCATTTTAATGGTGGACCAATATAGGAATACAGTGGGGCCTTGACTTACGAATGTCCCGACTAATGAGTTTTTCGAGATACGAGCCATCTCTTGGCCGATTTTTTGCTTTGAGTTGCGAGCTAAAATTCGGGTTATGAGCCAGCTTTAGATACCCCACTGCAAGTTGGCGCAGCGAACGTCACAGTGAACGCCACAACATCAGCCCAGCATCACGTGTCTCACTCGTTCACTTTTGATTTGACATACGAGTAATTTGAGTTACGAGCTCCGTCACGGAACGAATTAAACTCGTAAGTCAAGGCCCCACTGTAGTCTCTAATTGGGATGCAACCTGAAAAATTCTGGATTTTTTCTCAATTAGGATGCAGCTCTCTGCGCTGGCTAGACCAAAGCCCTGTCATTTAGAGGAGTCTAGATTCTAATTCAGGGTGCACTGTTTATTACATATGTAGCTTCTGAGCTTCAATTTCTCGTCCTATAACATGGAAGTGGTGGCATATCTCATAGGTTTATTGTAAGCATTTACATAACCCTGAGAAGCTTTGAAGATCCTTGGACAATGAGTGTGAAATTTAAGATTTGTGCTCTTGTTCTCAGCACTCCCCAGGCTGCAAGAACACATGGTAGCCAAAGAACCCTATAGCAGTCCCATGCCAAGCCCACCCAGCAACAAAAAGTTGAAAATGGTCACCCTCAGCGACTTGTGTCATTAGTTTACCTTGATATTCACTAGTCCATAAATAAACCCATATGTCTCTGCAATATAGATTCATCTGAAAACATTAACCATATTTATATCAGCAATATTTTAGTTTTGAGAAACTCAATAAACACCTCTTTTTTAAAATTTTATTTTATTGTTTAAAGTATTACAAATAGTACATATGTCTCCTTTTTTCCCCCATTGACCTTCCCCCGGCCTCCCCTACCCCCCGGCACATGCCCTCACCGCTCCCCCCCACCACCACCAATGTCTTGTATCCATTGGTTATGCTTATATGCATGCATATAAGTCCTTCGGTTGATCTCTTACCCCCCACACACACACACTCCCCAGGCTTCCCGCTGTAATTTGACAGTTTGTTTGATGCTTCTCTGCCTCTGTATCTATCTTTTTGTTCATCAGGTTATAATGTTCTTTATTATCCATAAATGAGTGAGATCATGTAGTATTTTTCTTTTACTGCCTGGCTTATTTCACTTAGCATAATGCTCTCCAGTTCCATCCATGCGGCTGGAAATGGTAAGAATTCCTTTTTTATAGCAGTGTAGTATTCCATTATGTAGATGTACCATAGTTTTCTAATCCACTCATCTGCTGATGGGCATTTAGGCTGTTTCCAAATCTTAGCTATTGTAAATTGTGCTGCTATGAACATAGGGGTGCATATATCCTTTCTGATTGGTGTTTCTGTTTTCTTGGGATATATTCCTAGAAGTGGTATTACTGGGTCAAATGGCAGTTCCATTTTTAAATTTTTGAGGAAATGCCATACTGTTCTCCACGGTGGCTGCACCAGTCTGCATTCTCACCAGCAGTGCATGAGGGTTCTTTATCACCGCATCCTCTCCAGCACTTGTCATTTGTTGATTTGTTGATGACAGCCATTCTAACAGGTGTGAGGTGTTACCTCATTGTCATTTTGATTTGCATCTCTCAGATGATTAGTAACTTTGAGCATGTTTTCATGTGTCTCTTGGCTTTCTGAGTGTGTCCTCTTTTGAAAAGATTCTATTTAGGTCCTTGGCCCATTTTTTGATTGGACTCCATCCCCAGGAGGGGGTGTGTAGGAGGCAGCCAGTCAATGTTTCTTTCTCATCAATGTCTGTCTGTCTCTCTCTCTCTCTCTCTCTCTCTCTCTCTCTCCCTCTCCCTCTCCCTTCCCCTTCTTCTCTCTCTAAAAATAAATAAAAACATAATTTAAAAAAGAATATTGTTGAACATTAACAAGTATTGTATATAGGGCTATCCCTTTAGTAAAACTATACAAGCAATAAATGTATAATCACACCTATTAATAATAATTGTATGCTTTTTTTAGGCATGTTTAATTTAACAAGACAGAGGCAAATTAATGCCATGAAGCAATATTGCTAATATTAACAATAAATAGATTTTTACTGATATGATATTATAATATTAATAAGATTTAGATTGCATAGGTAGTGAGTGGATAACTGATCTATGCAAAAAGTAATGAAACTCACCTTTTAAACAATAAATAACAACAGAGTGTTTGAACTTATTAGATGTTATGTACAGCTGGTATAGTGTTTTTGTTTGTTTGTTTTAAATATATTTTTATTGATTTCAGATAAGAAGGGAGAGGGAGAGAGAGAGAGAAACATCAATGATGAGAGAGAATCATTGATCGGCTGCCTCCTGCACACCCCCTACTGGGGATCGAACCTGCAACCCAGGCATGTGCCCTTGACTGGAATCGAACCTGGGACCCTTCAGTCCGCAGGCTGATGCTCTATCCACTGAGCCAAACCTGCTGGGGCCAGCTGGTATAGTTTTAGCACGATGCTTTAGGAGTCTGTCTCAATTGAGCCCTTAAAAATGCACAGCACAGTACCTTTCTTCCCTTGGCCAATAAGCTCATGTCACACTAATAACTGATAATCCTTGCATAGCAATACAGAATATACAAAGTAGTTTTTAAAATTTCTTAATTAAAATCTTGTTATGTAAACAACACATAGCATTATGCATAATGGATATAGTACAACAAAAATAAATGTTTCCACTAAAATATATCAAGCGATAGTAATTCAAAAGTATTTTATGTTGTTCTTATGAAATTTGGCTTTGTTTTATTTATACAATATATTTATCATAATACTGTACTCTCAACCTTTCTTAAAGGTCATTTAGGGATTCAGACTTACTCTGCTTGGCAACTGTATGGTTTTTAGAACAGTGTCTTCCAAACAATTGGAGTTCAACAAGTAGTTATTGAGTTGAATAAATGATTCAAAGTATCCTATATAATAAAAGTGTAGTATGCTTGACCAGGAGTTTGGCCAGGAGTTCGGCCAGGGACGGGGCTGGCTAAGGGAAGGGAAGGAGTACCTGGCCAGCAGCCGGCAGCCACTAGGGACCCTAAAAGTGCATGAATTTTATGCATTGGGCCTCTAGTTTAAGAGATAAAGCTACATACACATGTGACTGTCCAAGCAGAGCTAAGCACTGGCTACTATTTAATCAGTGCCTAAATACATGTGTCTTTCATGGGTAGATTTTATGATTCCTTTAACATCATAATTGCATCTGAGACATATCTGAGGCCTGCCTCCTAATGGCAGCCCTGATTCATTTCCAAAAGTGTGTGTGTGTGTGTGTGTGTGTGTGTGTGTGTGTGTGTGTGTTTGGTGTGTCTGTGCACATCTATAAAGTCCAGCAGCTCTGCTGGTTTCTGCTAATGAGGGCTCTGAATACAGAAGAAATGCTGTTCCTATAAATCACACTGGAGAGTGATTTATTTGGAATTCATGCCGTGTTTTGATTCTTTTCCTCTACTATTGAAGGCATTGCCTTTTGTAAGATGCTGCTTCTTCCCATTGACTGTCAGACATTCTCATGAGACTGAACTCTCTGATAATTGTTGAGAGAAAGTTTCCCAAAAGTAGAGGAATGTGTGTGTAAAAGAGAGTGGGGAGAAGGTGGAGAACAAGAGAGAACTTATCTAGCGGAATCTTTCTAATTAAATGGAAGACTCTCTTTGTTTATTGTAAAAACACACAATTAGGCAAAACCTGTGAGCTGCATTCACACAGTACTGATATTATGGGTGCATTTCTGATAAGAAGGATCACCATCTGACACAAAGTTGCCTGAGGTCAAGATCCTCAGTAATTATGTTGAAGAAGACTTTCTGTCTTCTTATTGCATAAAACTTACTAGCATTTCATAATCGACCATTCATTTCAGTCACAGTCTTAACATGCACACATTTTCGTGTTATCTGCCCAGCAGGAAGGTGATTACCATAAAACTACAGAAAAAGTAAATAGAGTGATTATAAAATGCATCACATTCTTTATGAGATGAATAATAATACACACATTGAAAGTCACCCCAAAGGAGAGAGTGGTGTTAGCAGCAGTCTTGGTGGACAGATTAGATTATTTGCCGAAGAGTGAAAATGGTAATCGGGGCTGTTAATGCTATGTACTCACACCCTCTTCACAAACAACATGTATGTGTTGTTATTAAATATCTGCTCACCTCTGTTTTTTGTCTGGTTATGTATAATCCTAGATGTTTTCACCACTGAAAACTACAAAGCATTTGGGGAAAAAGGTCCTTAAAAAAGAAGCTATAGGCAATCCTAGATTAGGTCCAGCATTGTTCCATGTTTCAATGCCTATGGAATAATATCAAGGCCCCATAAATAGGACAAGCTCCTTTAATGCACAAAATAAACAGAGATGAGAACCTTTTCCTAATAAAAGCCGTGGTTCAGCTACACTTGCTGAAACCAAATAAACAATCTCAAATTGACAGTCAGACAGAAATGTGTATAAATTATTCAGAATGAAATGTTCAAGTAATATTAACCTAAAGGTATAGTCATCAATTTTGTCCTGACGGATGGCATTGGGTAGTTAGTATTCAAGTGTTACTACATAAATAAAATTGATTTATGCTAACTGAGAAGACTGAGAAAAAATTTTATCAGGATGCCCAAATTCTGTTCCTTCTGGCTTGATCAATCACCTCTCTACTGAACTGTGTATCGTTTTCTTGCAAAATTCTTAGCTGAGAAATTGGGCTATGGCAAAATGAATAATACATTTGCTGCAGTGTTAGACTAATGACCCTTAAGTGCTTTAAAAACCATGAGCAGCAAGGACTGCTTCCCTTCTGAACAGATTCAGCCTCTTTTCTCTCGCTCTCTCCCTCTCTTTTTCTTAGAAAGAAAATAATTAAGTCTTGAGTTGGCTGACTGTTTTGGAGGTAGAAGTGATGAGAGGGTGAGGAATCAATAAAGCCAATCAAATGGTATAGGGAGCAGCATCCATTTGGTTTCCTTTCTTCCTCTCCCCCCATCCTCTTACTTTACCCCACTTTTCAGGTTGCCGAGTTCTCATTTGTGTTAATCATCTTCATATTTCCTTGTACTGTTTTCATAACGCTATTGTGTTGTCATCAAGACATTGATCAAATGGTGACAGGCAAGACGGAAAGCTGTTTGCTTTACAAAAGTAAGAGGGATCTCTGACAGGGCTGCGTGGTTAAAATCTGCTTCGGCTGGCATTTGTAATGCATGAACAGTTTTTTATCTCTCCCCAAGTGGGTCCCTAAAGAGACAAAATAGTGGCTCAAGTTTCTGTACCCGCATGTCTTTTTAAAATTTGCATAAAGCAGCAAAGGAAAGACAAATGCCTACATTAGACATGCTTTGATAGGAGCTTGCACAAGGATAATTAAAGAGAAAGGCAAAACCTTTGGCTGAATAATGTAGGATTATTTTGAATTAACTTCTTCTAAAACCATTGAAACAGCACTTGAGAGGAAATCAAGTATTTCTGGATTTAGAAAAGAAGAGAGGTACAGCCACTGTGTGTGTGTGTGTGTGTGTGTGTGTGTGTGTGTGTTGTATGTGTGTTTTTGAGAATGTAATTTGTAGACAACTGCTGAAAATGGAATTGTTCTCTAAGAAAGTAGTCATTTACAAACTAGTGAGGGGTCAGGTAACCTCATTGTTCCCTTTGCAGTTCCCATTAGGTCAAAATAGCAATCCTCCTACAGTCACTTTCATCTTAAGAAGCATGGGCTAGTTTTGCCCTTTTAACTTGAGCTTTTTATTCTCTACATCACCACTGTTTCTTTTTTCATCTCATCGCCATTCTATCTTTAGGGGAAATCAGCCTCTTATTGTGATAATCTTATGTCCCTAAGTACTGTTTCTTTAAAAGAAAAACACAAAAAAAACTTGAATCCCTTTCAATAAAGCAGCCCCAGTTTAATGGAACTATCCAAGTAAAAAGAAAAGAAGAGAAAAAACCCACTTCATTCTTTGGAAAAGGCATATGGCATTATAGCAGCCAAATCCCTAAAGTCTAATGGTGAAGTCATTGATGCATTATCATTCTTAGGCTCCTCTGCTTTCAAATAAAAATGTAAAGGGAATGATTTAAAGCCTAAATGACATCACGGGGCAGGAGCTAGTGGAATACATGCTCTCTATTCCCTAATGCTGAAACTAAGAAAACATACACCCTGATGTGCATGTAGTTATCAGGTCTCACTGTCTGGCTTGTCCATACTGGAGGTACTCACTCAAAGCAGACACACACACACACACACACATACATGTATACAGCCTTTCAGATAAAACCACTCCCAGAACTTCCCAGGCTCCATTGCCCCACTTTTCTTTTTTGCCTGTGCATGACTGAGAGAAACATATGACTAGGTATTAAATTGGAGGCATAATAAGACCCTCTAGCTAATTGTAACGTAGCAACTGCCACCAACCTTTCTACAAAGCTTCATAAATGTCTTTCAAACACCTGTTTCCTTCTGCAACTTTCTCATTTTATCTGTCATTATGGTTTAATGATTTTATTATAAGGATGCTTCTTTCTACAGAAGTTAAGTGAATCCAGTATATATGTAACTAGAGGCCCGGTGCACGAATTCATGCACAAGTGGGGTCCCTCGGCCTGGCCTGCAGGATCGGGTTGAAACTGGCTCTCTGACATCCCCGAGGGGTCCCAGATTGTATAAGGGCACAGGCCAGACCAAAGGATCCCACCAGTGCACATTCAGGGCCAGGGAGGGACGCGGGAGGTTGGCCAGTCAGGGAGGGACAACGGGAGGGCTCCAGGGAGTGTTTGGCCTATCTCGCTCAGTCCTAATCGGCCAAACTCTAGCAGCAAGCTAACCTACCAGTCTGAGTGTCTGCCCCCTGGTGGTCAGTGCACGTCATAGCCCGCAGTTGAGCAGCCTTAGTATATCATTAGCATGTTACGCTTTGATTGGTTTAACGGATGACCAGATGACTGGATTCTTAGCATATTAGGCTTTTATTATATAGGATGATATCACAGGAGAGGGAAGGAATGGTGGGAAGTGGCTACCACTAGTAATTGACTTACTAAACCTCCCACCAAATTTTCAAACAATAAAAAAGCTCCTTTACTAAAGTTATTATTGACAAAAGAATCTTATTTTTTGACTTACATAAATAAGTGAAGTATTATTATCCCATTTGGATAATAATTTTCTATCATAATGTATTATCAAAAGGTTGGTAATTTGATTTCCAAGTACAGTTCTTTTTAGAAAAGATATATTTTAACCAGATAGCGAAGTTTCCAGTTGCCAGTAATAGCAAGCTATGGGCAAGCTAGGCTTTACAAGTGGGGGCAAAAACCTAAACATCTGATATGCCTCCACATCTCCAAGTTTTGTTTTGGGATTGCAGTTACCCAAGGGGAAGGAAGGACAGCATATCTTCTAGGAGCCTGAGAGGGATGAGTTGTTTATGCCAAGATTTTAATGTTTAATTAAAATATCTGGGCAGTTGGGGGCGAGCAGGCCAGCAGTGGGGGACAGTTGGGGGCGAGCAGGCCAGTGGGGGGGCAGTAGGGGGCAAGAAGGCTGGCAGGCAGAGTGGTTAGGGGCAATCAGGCAGGCAGGCAGGTGAGCCGTTAGGAGCCAACAGGATCTGGCCTAAACCTGCAGTCGGACATCCCCCAAGGGTTCCAGATTGGAGAGGGTACAGGACCACCCCCCCCCCCTGCATGAATTTCATGCACCAGGCCACTAGTAAATTAATAAAATCTTGAGAGAAGGGTAAGCACTTTTTAAAAATTAATGTTCTTGTTCCTTTATCATGGATATGTCCTAAAGGAGGATTTTTGTGTAGTAGTGACCAAAATAGTGTTCTGTGTCTTTAGGGAATAAGATTTCAGCTCCTAACTTGTAAGAAGGTGCGCCTGCCTCTTTCACATGGGATTTTGCAGGTGGGAGGGGTGATGTTTAGAGTCTGGCTGCTGCTAACCTGATTGGTGTCCATTTCAAAGGCCAGATGACCCAGTCACACACTTTTACATCAACCCTCTCCTCCCAATATGCCACCCCATGCAGGGACTTTCTAGCTTGAACACATTCTCTTGGTAAACATTACTTGGCTTTGGCTATATTTTGTCTTATTTTAGCTTAATATTTTCCAGAAGGAAATATTAGGAGATACCTTAATATTAGGAGATACCTTAGCTTTGATATAATTTAGGAGATACCTTACTCCTCGCAGGAAAACCTTTACAAATCATTCCAGGAGCCTCACTTCCTTCTGCATAAGGAAGGCTCACCCCTGCCATGTGTGTTGGTGTGCATTGGCTTCAGTGTTTGAGATGTTTTAATATCTTGTCCCGGTTCCAAGGGCACCTCCTATTTTGCCTTATATTTTCTAATTTACAGACATACACAAACCTGTTAGAATAAATGAAATAACAAATGAAGTGCTCTGTGAAGCTTAGAGGCAGAAAGAATACATCAAAAAGCATCATTGGTATTCTTTGTGGATCAGGATTTCAGTGCAGTTTGGTAAGCCTTCATGTGGCTCCTCCAGTTGAGATAACTTCAGCCTCCCACTGCTATTTTCTGCATACCCAATTTTGCTGTTAATGATCTCCAGCTGTAGTTGGCTTACTTTAACAGTTTAGTTTTATGTTCTCATCTCTCATCTCTGAAGTAATTGCAAAGACAATGGAACTTGAGACCCTACTTTAGTGAGTAATAATAAGTTAGTCCCTTGGCTAAGTAGCAGGCCACCCGAAAGCTTCACCTGTTTTATAAATTGTACAGAAAGCAGAAAAATCCAAGTAGCAATTCTGTAGCTCTGTCCTTATTTTGCTAAATTCATATTAAAACAGAACGCCTAGCCTTTTATCAATGCTATTTTTAAATATGTTTTTATTGATTTTTAGAGAGGGGAAAGGAGAGGGATAGAGACTTAGAAACATTGATGAGAGAGATCAGCTGACTCCTGCATGCACCTTACTGGGTATCAAACCCAAAACCTGGGCATGTGCCCCTGACCCAGAATTGAGCAGCTGATCTCTTGGTTCCTAGGTCAGTGCTCAACAGCTGAGCCACACCGGTCAGGCGTTATCAATATTATTTAGATCAGACTTGATTAAGTGAGTTTTTTTGACAGTGATAGTTTAAACCTAGTCAATGAGTGAGTGTGGACACTTACCCCTATTGATGCACAGATGGTCTCAGATATTTCTTTCCATGTCTTAGAACCATACATCAGTGGACATCAAGTTTACTAAACTTCTTTTCCTATTCTAACTCCTGGGAAATCAGTGACTCTATGAGTATCTCTTTTGTTTATTTGACCGCCATTTATTAAGGTTCTATTAGGAGCCAGGGACTGTTGTCAATATGGGTGATACAGAAGTAAACAAGTGGTTCTAGAACCCTCCTCTGAGGTGGTTTACAAACTGGTGAGGGTGTGCTGTGAACTACAGTCAAGCCTCAGTTATCAAACGCTTCCGATCTCAAACAATTTGCTTCTCCACCCCACAACCCTTTCATGATCAGTCAATAGTCTCTCAGATGACAAAGGGCAGAATGAGCGAGTATAAGTCAGTTTAACCTCCTATTGTTAACGTATCAGGAAATTGTGCTGTGAATATTTTCATGTTTTTTTGCTTCTGTAGGTGGCTTATTACTATTAATTTTTATTTTTTACTGTACATTTTATTTTCTTTTATTAAATTTTAATTTACATTTTAAGTCATTTTTGTTTTTAAAGTGTTTATTTATAGATTAAAATGTAAATTAGACATGTACTGTATATAGGAGAGGTTAAATCATGGAACCATTTGGGGGTCTGGAATGGTTTAATTCATTTTTAATGGGAAAAAATGATTTGGTTTTGAATAGCCTTCTGGAATGAATGAAGTTTGAGAACCAAGGTTCCACTAATAAAGTGATAACTAAATACAGTGATTTTCAGTTAGTGTTAAATGCTAGGGAGACAATAAAACAAGTTGATTTTACAGAAAATGCCTTCAGGTGATGGGAAGGGGGCTACTTTAGATGGGATGGTCAGAGAAGGTTGTGCTGAAGAAGTAATAACTCTCTTTGAAAAGGTGACACCTAATGACTAGTAAGAGGAAGCCATGTGAAGATAAGAAGAAAGAATTGCAGTGTAGGGAACTACAATATGTTCAAAGAACCAAAAGCAAGAAAAATTGGAGGAAAAAAATATATATATATATTTACATATATATATATATATATATATATATATATATATATATATATATATATATATATATATGGCTTTTGAGGCAGGATTTTAAGTGGAGAGTGATAGAAAATGAGGTGGAAGAAATAGGAACCAGATCATATAGTTCTTTGACATCTTGTTAAGGAGTTTGAGTTCTACTTTAGTGCAAATTGGAAGCCACTGGAGCATTTTAAGTAGTGATGGGCTATGATCTGAGTTAAGTTGGAAAATGTGATGATGACTACTGAGAGATGGCAGGCTGATGGAAGGCTGATGAATAGTCTGGGCAGGAGATGATGGTGGCTTGAACAACAAATGGTGGTTGCATAGAGAGAGAGAAAGTGAATGGTTCCAGACATGCTTTGGAGTCGGATTCCAGAGGACTTATGATTGGGTGGGTAGTGGTGCCATTTACTGGGGAAGTAATGAGGTGGGGGATGGGGAGTTGAAATCAAGAGTTTAATCTTGAACATATACATTTGAGAGCACTCTTAGACATCAAGGTGGAGAGGCCAGGTCTAGAAGCACATACACAAATCTGAAATTTGAGAGATAGGTCGAGATACAGCTATACACTTATGAGTCATTGGCATAAATCTAAACAAGATGGGATCCTTTTCAAGTTTCCTCTTTACTAATTATCTTTTTTCACCTATGCCTAGCTCCATTCATTTGTACTAGGATTCTCTTGAAAACATTTTTTACCCATAAAGTTTTTCCAGGTTATATGTGAAGAAAGTGCAAGTGGTAATTCCCATTGAAGTCTTGACTATGTGGTCACTAGACCACAAATACCAAGATAGCAAAGTCTAAATGCAGGATAATCACTAATTACCCATATATCATGTCTTAAGATGCTTTAATTTGGTACTTATATCCCACTCTGGGTATATATTCAGTGGTGCCTGTTGTGATCCTACAAGACCTGTTTAATTTGCTTTGAGGAGACTAGAAGAGTCTTGTGTATGAGGACATGTAACAAATGTTATTTAATAGAGACAATGATAAATGAATCTAAGTAGGTAGCTTACATTTTCAAAAGGACCTTAAAATATTTTCTTTATCAAATGTAAAATCCAAGTTGCTTTTATTATGCTTTGTTTATAGTTTCTATTAAAATTTTATAAAATAAAAAGTCTTTTTTAATCCCATGCTTAGAGGAACAGAATCATTTTTAGGTTTAGGTTACAGTAGTCCCCCCTTATCCACAGTTTCATGGTTAACTGTGGTCTGAAAATATTAAATGGAAAAGTCTAGAAATAAGCAATTCATAAGTATTAAATTGTGGCCATTCTAAGTCACATGATGAAATCTTGCATTTTTCCTCTCAGTCCTGCTCTGAGATATGAATCATCCCTGTGTCCAGAGTCTCCACACTATATACACTACCACTGTTAGTGACTTAGTAGCTGGCTAGGTATTAGATTGACTGTCTTGATATCACCGTGCTTATGTTCAAGTAACCCATATTTTACTTAATAATGGCCCCAAAGAGCAAGGGTAGCGATGCTCACAAGCTGTGAAGTGCTTCTTTTAAGTGAAAAGGTGAAGGTTCTTGATTTAATAAGGAAAGAAAAAAATTATAAGCTGAGGTTGCTAACCTCTACAGTAAGAACAAATCTTCTATCAGTGAAATTGTGAAGAAGGAAAAAGAAATGCATACTAGCTTTGCTGTTACACTTTATACTGTGAAAGTTAAGGGCACAGTGTGTGACAAGGGCTTAGTTAAGATGGAAAGGCATTACATTTGTGAGTGAGAGACATGAACAAAAAACGGTTTTGATTGACAGCAACTAGAGTGCCAGAAAGTATTGAACCTATACAAAGACTTCAGCAGGGGATCCCCTGAAATGAGTGACAACATTCATATAACACTTTTTTATAGTATATTCTAATAATTGTTCTATTATATTATTAGGTATGCCTCATTTATAAATTAAACTGTATCATAGGTGTGCATACATAGGAAAAGCATAGTATATATAGGGTTCAGTACTATCTCTGGTTTCAAACATCCACTGGGCATCTTGAAACATGTCATCTGAGGATAAGGGAGAACTATATACCTACTAAAAGAGATACTTACCTACTTTTTCAGGTAACAACTTATTCCAAATCAGCAGGAAAAACTACTGTGACGCCTGTGTATTTGTATGCAATTGAGCAAACTGATAGATTTTTTCCACATTTTTTAATTTATTAGATATCATTCAGTTCTCCCTGTTCTACTGCCCTGCCCCATCTTTGCTGCATATTTTTAATGAACATCATATGGACCATAACTTTGTAATTAAAAAATTAGCAAACACATTTCAAGATAATACAAGGCACACACCATTTTAAAGCTGTCTCCCTGCCCACCTATTTATTGTATGGCATCCATGAAAAATGATCAGGCAAGTAAAGAATTTAGTATGAATTTCAGCTGAGGTTGTTGGTGTAGTAAGAATTAGCTAAAGCAACTATGAGCAAATAAAAGATTTCGTTTGCAGGAGCATACATTTCAACCATGGCAAAGGAGACTGCCACACAAGGGGTGGTGATGGGGAAAGTAAAAATCAGCAAAGCCAAGCCACGTGGTGAAACAAATCATTTGACTTAAACAAATAAACAGTATGGTCTAGAGACTTCCAAAGAGTCCCTGGGTCTTAGAAACGTTATGAGTCATACAATATGTAAAACCATCATATTTATTATATCACATTTTACTTGCAGCTGCCATAACACTGAAAATGTTCCAGTCTAGCAGTGAAAGGACTAAATGTCAGGGTGGACATTCTGAAAAAGATCTGGAGATACATGGCCTGAAGGCAGTAGAGCATTAGGTTAAGAGCCTGCCGTCGGAGATATGCTTTTATTTATTTTTTTTTAATGTATTTTATTGATTTTTTACAGAGAGGAAGGGAGAGAGACAGAGAGTTAGAAACATCGATGAGAGACAAACATCGATCAGCTGCCTCCTGCACACTCCCCACTGGGGATGCGCCCGCAACCAAGGCACATGCCCTTGACCGGAATCGAACCCAGGACCCTTGAGTCCACAGGCCGACGCTCTATCCACTGAGCCAAACCGGTTTCGGCAGATATGCTTTTAAATTGTGCTGTTTTCACGTACTTAGAAAGAGCACCTCTGTACCCTTCAGAACCTCATTGACTGTCACATGTAAGATGGAGGAAATAGTAGTCCTTGCTGCATAGGGCTGTGTGACGGTTAAGTTAGACATCACAGTGAGCTGCTCATCACCGTGCTGCACACACAGTGAACACTCATAAAGGTCATTTATTATCATCATTAGTTATATTGACTGGACAATCCAAGAGGCAAGACTTTGAAAGTAACCCTTAACTCTGTTGAACTGTGAGAAAATATTAAAAACTCAAGGGAAGAGGCATTTTTCCCTTATATGTTGTTGAAACATTTTTGTTTGTTTATTGTAGGTTGCCTACATGAAGGTTTTCTTCACTGCCACCAAAACTACATACTTGGTCAATTAATATTTATCTGCCCACCCTACTTATTAGGAAAGAACAAGCATTGACTCCATGTCTGGCCTGTGATAGACAGTGATGATCCAGAAGGGGACAGAGCAGAGTTTCTGTCACTTAGGAACTCTGAGACATGGACGTAAATAATCTGAGTCATATGACAAATGCTCTAATTCAATAGAGACAGAATGTTAAGGGAACAGAAAGGCAAGTGCTTAATTCTGCCAAGGGAAGTGATATTTAAGCTGAATGTTGAGATTTGCCAGGTAGATACGAAGAAAAGGCCATTTCTGGTAGAGAAAATATCACATACAAAGGTGAAAATAAAAGAAAGATATTGGTGTCTTCATAACATGGCAGTCGGTTTGCTACAGCTGGAGTCAGGTGGGAAAAGAGGAAGGTAAACCTGGGAAGTTAAGCAAGAGCAGATCTGTGTTGTGCTCAGGAATTTCAACTCTGTCTTGCAGGCAATGTTAAACCACTGAAGGGCCTGAGCAGAGGGGAGACACAATCAGTATTGGATTTTGGAAAGAGCATCCTGGCCACTAGATAAAGCTCTCACTGGAGAGAAAGAGCTAAAGAAAACAAAGAGACTAGTAAGAGAGTCTAGGTAAGAGTTTATGAGATTCTAACCTTAGGCTGTGGTGGGAATGGGGAAGAAGTGGTAACGGAGACAAATATATGGATGAAATGGATAGGACTTAGTCATTCTTTAGATGTGATATTGGAAGGAAAATGAAGAGTCTGCAGTTGCCTTCATTATTGGGTACATGTGCAACAGGTTGTGGAAAGAAATGATTTCATTAAAATTGTTTAAATTTAATTCCTTTTTAACTGTGGTTTTGTGCTTTATAATGCATATAATATAGTAAAAGAAATACATGTGAATAATCCATATAAATATATGTTTATTGGGACTGTATGTTCAAAACAATGATATACAATTAACAAGGGTTAGAGATCACTGCCTTAGTAAAACCTCTGTTTGGGTAATTGGTGTTATTTAAGGGAAACATTTTCTCAACATTCTAAACATTATGCAACACATTTTTAAGAGTGAGTTACTCTCCGTTCTCTCAAAAGCTTATAGTCTAAAACAGGCATCTCTAACCTCTTACTTTCTTACTTATCTTACTGTCTAACACAGACGTAAGAAGGACAGACCGACATGTTTCTGCTTTGCCTATAGCCTGGCTCAACTCTTTATTATAAGCATCAATTTAAACTAATTTAAATATTTTTAAAAATTATTTTCCCCTTTGCTCAATGGTTTTAATAGACAAATGATCTGTACACTGGGACACCAGCACAAAGAACTGAATCAACAAATTATATGAATAAACTATCAGTTTATGTGCACACTAGTATGTGTCAGGGTGTAGTATCCAGTCATCCAGCCTTCTTTAAAATGACAAGCCCTGGGCAGGACATCTGAGCAACTATGAGATAGAATATGATTTGGTGAATGGATTCAATGTGTAGAAAATTCAAGTACCTCTGGACCAAATCAACTTGCATGAGCATCTCAGAAGTAGATTATCCTATTTGTGTATAAATAGACATTTAAATTCTTACTATACAAATGAGAATATTATCAGAGAGTTAAGAGAGAAGAAATGCTAAAATATTAGGAGCTCATTACTTTTCAGAGTAATATATGGCTTCTGGAAATAAAAGTTTGAAGAACTCAGCAGCAGAATCTTAATACAATGCATGGATAAATTGTATGTTTCACTCAGATCTGCACCTGGGGATATGAGGAAAAAAAGGAAAAATCTTGTTTTAGAAGATCATTAGGTATAAACAGTATTGAGGAGAAGGCATTCAACATAGTTCTATATCCTCTGGCAAAAGAGGAAACAGGTTAATTTGCGGATTTGGAAATTACACCCATAGGGAACAATTTAAATGTTTTCATGGGCAAGACAAATGCCCACAATGTGCTTCATTGGTTTATCAAGCCTCACTATAAGCACTGAAGTTGTTGATGCTGCCAAAATCCAAGGAGCAACAGAGGTGAGCTTGAAGTGGGGTGAACTAACTCTTACTTCAGTCACCAATGTGCTCCATGTGAGTGATATAGATGCTTATGTAGGTGGGTTCCGACTTACGGCGAAAATCGCGTTGTTACTTGGGTCTCCAAAGTAACCCAAGGACCTACTGTATAAGACTTTTAGAGCATAGTGTTTGGTAAGTTTTAGCTGTTACTATTCTCAATAAAGTTTTATTGTTACCAATTACATATATTCCCTGACAATTAAAATTTAGTCTCTGTAACTCTCGATAGATATTTCAGCCATAATAGCCATACTTTCTTTCAAGTTTCTTAATATTTTAAGTAAAAATTTTAAAATATGTATAAAGAATGAGTTAGCTTATCCATCTATTAATATTATATCTGACTAGAGGCCCATTACGCAAATTCATGCATGGGTGGGGTCCCTCGGGGTGGCCTATGGAGATTGGGCCCCAGCTCGTGCCCCCAACCTCACAGGCCCGCAGCCCCACCTGGACCCCCCCACCTTGGCCTGGCGCCACCCTCTCACCTGCTCCACCATCCCACCTGTGGGGCGATCCATCAGGGATGGACCCCCCGCCTGGCTCCCTTAGCCTGGGAGCTAAGCAGCCCCCCCCCCCCCCCCCCCCGCCTCCACCACTAGTTGCCATCTGCAGGGTGATCGGCCGCCACCGCCCCCCCACTCGTACCGCCTTGGCCTGGCGTCACCCGCTCACCTGCTCCACCATTCCGCTGTGGTCCTGCTCTTGTCAGGGCCCATCGGGGCCGGCAGCTCTTCCACTGCTGCCCGCTGCCAGTACCATGTCACCGATGCCCGCCATGTTCCGTGCCGCCCCCTGGTGGTCAGTGCATGTCATAGTGAGCAGTCGAACTCACAGTCTCCTGGTTGAATGACCACCCGAGGGGACAATTTGCATATTAGACTTTTATTATATATGGTGGTAATTTGGGAGGGAGAAAGAAAGATGGAATTTTATAGCCAAACAAAAACTTGTCCTAATTTTTAATGTTCTTAAACAGTTTCCCAGAAGAGTCATATGAGGGCAACAAATAAGAATCATAAAAATTGTCCTCATTTAAGTGCCCTTCCCCCATATATCTACTGTTGTCCCTTCATTATCTCTATTCTTATATCTTTGGCCTTCTGCATATCTTTGTCACTGCAGTACTAATCAGGGTTCTTTCTATTGCAAGGAAGGAATCGCCTTCCAGTGGAGGGAGATGCAGAGACATTAGACATGGAAATAAAGACAGGAGGACACATGTGAGAACTACATGAGAGGTAGTATCTAGAATGACATCCAGGTTCTTATCTTCAGTTAGCAGGAAGTTCAAGATAATACCAGGTACCAAAACTCATGTGTAGCAGGGGTAATAGGGTGGGTACTCTGATCCAAACTAAAGAAATTTCAGAACAAATGTTTTCTACTGGATTCCTCATCTAGTTTTGAGCAAAGATCACATGTAAGAACATGTAATGTTAACTCTTGCATTCTAGGCTCCAGTTTATTTTCACAATATCTCTTTCTACATATCTCATGATGTTTGACTTTCTGTCTCTTGCATTTATCTTGTCGATATCTTCTGTATTATCCAGAGACTAGCTCAAATGTTACCTCACAACAAACCAGTGAAGTTAGGGTTATTATTATATTCATTTTATAGATGAGGACAATGGAAAGCGAAGAGTAAGGAACTTGGTATATATTCCACTGTCAGTAGTGCCTGAGTTCAGATTCTCCACCAGCATTCTGGCACATGAAAACACGTACAGTGGAGGGAAATGTGTTGTATTTGGGATTTTGTTTACCCTGATTTTCTTTACAAGGATGTGGGTATTTCCCATTGATACAGCCTTTTGTCCCTGTTATGTCTCCAATTTGTAAAATGTGACCACCAAGCAGACTAGTGAGTGCTACACATGGGTTTTGAAAAATTGACATGGTTAATATTTTAAAATTTTATCATCTTCATAATTTGAGTTTGAAGGTAAAAAACATTGTATGAACATGTGTTGAATGCTTATTCTCTGCCAAAGGTTGGATACCTAAAACAACAAAAAAGACACACACAAAAAAACCCCAACATAGTCTGCAGTTTCAGGTTTCTTGTTGTCTAATTAAGAAGAAATAACTGTAAACAAATTCAATACAATTCTGTGCCATTCTTACAATTTGAAGAAGATAGTTGGTTTTAGGTGTTTTGTTTTTTTTTTTAATTTAAAAAATATCAATTATTTATTTATTTATTTATTTTTGCATGGGAGTTTCCAGCAATAGCAATCAAGATTTAAGATGTTGCCCTGACCGGTTTGGCTCAGTGGATAGAGTGTCGGCCTGCGGACTCAAGGGTCCCAGGTTTGATTCCGGTCAAGGGCATGTACCTTGGTTGTGGGCACATACCCAGTGGGGAGTGTGCAGGAGGCAGCTGATCGATGTTTCTCTCGCATCGATGTTTCTAACTCTCTATCCCTCTCCCTTCCTCTCTGTAGAAAATCAATAATACATTTTTTTAAAAAAAAAAATTTAAGATGTTTTTACTATTGGATAATTATTATAATAATTTTTATTTGATTACTATGTCTACCTCATTTTGTCATTGGATAACTATCTCAGACACTGTGCTATGTGCTGGGTATAAAATGGTGAACAAAGCAGACAAGTTCATTGCCTTCATGGCACTTACTTGTAGGAGAAGCACATAAATGAAAACTCAGCTGACTTTATAATTTAACATGTCATGAGAATTGCGATGAAGGAGTAGAACCCAGGGCAGTGAAAGAGAATATCAGAGGGACCATAGATATGGGGGAGTCATCCATTCTTTAGGAATCGCTTTTCAGTCTGTGACTTAAAGAATAGTAGAATGGAGCTGGTGGAAGTCTGAGGGAAATGGCATTCCACACAAAGGGACAAAGGTATATGGAGAAGGTGCTAATGTAGGAAAGAAGTTGGGGCATTCAAGGAAGGCCAGGATCTGCAGAGCAGGGTCCATATCAGGTGAGTGGCTGGAGATGAGGCTAAAGAGGAAGTAAGAGTTGGACATATAGGGCCTTGTGACTATGGGAAAGAGCCTGGATTTTAAGTACAGTAGGAAACCATTGGTAGTTTGAAGTATGGATACATATCCAGATGGCAAGCTACCAATCAGGAGGGAGCTGTCTAGTGAGGGGGCGATGCTAAGGTGTTAGAGTTGGAAATAAAGAGAGGAGGATACATTTGTGAACTATGTGTTAGGTAGTATCCAGAATGACATTCAGGTATTGTCTTCAGTTAGCAGAAAGTTCAAGGTACCATGTAATAAAAATCATTATGTAGTAGGTGTATAGAGTAGGGTGGATAGTCTGATCCAAGCTGAAGAAACGTTTCAGAACAAATGTTTTCTACTGGATTCCTCATCTAGTTTTGAGCAAAGATTACATGTAAGAACTTTCTGTTGATTGTCCGGCTTCTGGAGTAGAATCCAATCTTCCCCAAATTGATCTCTCCTGCTTCCATGCCGTTTCTCTTCTAATTTCAGGCTGAGAACCTGCTCGAGAAGCAGCTGCTATCTATAAGGAGAGGTTCCTGCTGCAGTGTTGGTATTTACTGACAGTCTGCGTGTTAGAATGGCCTATAGTGCTCCCACCTTCAGACTCCTCCTGCAAAACCTGCCCTCGGCTTTCTCCAGAAAGGTTAGTTCTGTCTGTTATCTCTGGGTCTCCGGGCTATTAGGAACAGATTTGTGAAACCCATGTTTCAGCACTCTTCTGAACTTGTAATCATACATTCTTTGCACAAAGGACTGATAATCTTTTCCCATTTCCCTGGTTTTAGAGATAAACACTTGTGGATTTATATTGCTGCGTCTGAGAAATTCTAATTTCATTTTAAGGAGATGTTATTGTGATTCAGTGCTCTCAAATAGCATCTGCTGCTTTTATCATCTGTGCTGACTTTACAGGAGCATAAGATTTTCAGAGAAAATTTTCAGACTTAATATTTCTAATATTGTGACATTTACAAATCTCTCTTGTGTACCCTGTCATGCCATTGATGATCTCAATGATACTTTGAGGTGGACATTATTACCATTGTTATAGGAGACAATTGAGACTCAGGTACTAAGTGAATTGTCCAGCGTTGCCCAGCTAGGAAACGATGCTGCAGGTCTTAAATTCATGGCTATAGCACATGTTTTTATTTTTATTTTTTGTTTTGTTATAGCAACTTATTTACTATGAGAGGTGAAAAGGTTATATTTCAAGATATGCTGCTACATTCTGTTCTGATATAAACTTGTTTTCTATCAAGGCAAGTGTTCTAATGGTCCCAGAGCCCGTCATCCAGAGCATTAGAGACAAGCACTGAGTGCCTAGAAGGGTTTCTTTGCATCAAGAAAAACTCTGTTGCCCTAACCAGTTTGGCTCAGTTGATAGAGCGTCGGCCTGCGGACTGAATGGTCCCAGGTTCAATTCCGGCCAAGGGCATGTACCTTGGTTGCAGGCACATCCCTGGTAGGGGGTGTGCAGGAGGCAGCTGACCGATGTTTCTCTCTCATTGATGTTTCTAACTCTCTATCCCTCTCCCTTCCTCTCTGTAAAAAATCAATAAAATATACATTTAAAAAACAAACAAACAAAAAAAACTGTTCCAGGAGCAGCAGCCTGGACTCCTCAGCCAACTTATAAACTGGTTTCTTAAATTACTACAGGAAGTAGGAAAGGAGTAGAGGTTGTGAGCTCATGGAAACAAAATTCAGAGTATTAGTTCTGCAGCTAATAGGTCAAACAGTTTCAGTTTCATTTAGCCAAGGTAACAATTTCTATACCAAATATCATGGCCAGCCACCCCAACTCAAGGGATCCCAGAACCCATTTAGAATGCAGAGCCTTGCTCCAGGGAAATCCTTCTCCCAGGGGAGTATCAATGTATTTATTTTATTTCACCTTTTATGATTTCAAAAGCAGGTTGCATGAAAACAAGTAAACTCTTTGGAAATAAAGCAACATTTTGTAGCAGCTTCATACCTTTGTATTATTATTTCAGTGTTTGCTTCAAAATTATTTTAATATTACAATTTGAGCAACACAGAAATGCATAGATGGGAGTCTGACTCTGATAAGTTGCAGATGAGGCTCAGAGATGAAGTAATCTGCCAAGGAAGATGGCTGAGCTGGAAGTTGAGTGCAGGCATTCTGAGCTCCACGTTCGTGGCCAGGCAGGGTTTGAGGACACAGCAATGATGAATGTATATAATGGATGCAAAACATGCGTTAGCTCCTCAATGAATGGACAAACCTGGTTGATCTCTTAACCTCATTTCTTACTTTTTAAGATTTTATTTATAATCCAGTTTGGATTCCCTCCTGAAATATCCAGATTAGATTGAGATGTCACGTTTTCCCATCAATCAAGACTATTTTAAGAAAGTTCATCCTGAGCCAGAGTCAAGTGTAATAACCTGAGGACAATTTGTTGACAGCTGTTGCGAATGTTATTTTTATGTCAGCTTAGCTAGGCTATAGTAACCATTATGTAATCAAATACTAATCTAGGTATTTCTATGAAGGTATTTTGTAGACTTGGTTAACATCTATCTGTCTGTCTATCTATCTATCTTTGTTATGAATTATATTTCTCTAGAGTCACTTGACTGATAAAGGTTTTTGGTATTAAGAGTGGGTCCAGAGAAACAGACTGTTAATGATGAGTTTCCTGAAATAGTTCTGCAGTCTCTGAAATTGGTTCTCTATTTTGATTAGATTTAAAGAAAGTAATTGACTCTATTTCTAGTGCTGTAAAGATACCCAGAGTATCATCAATAGATACTCCTGATTAAAACCTCATAAAAGGCAAGGTTCTGAGTAACTGCTGAATCTCCTCAGGATCCACCCCCACCATTCCTCTCTCCTTTTAGATCAGTGGTTCTCAACCTTAGCTGCACATTAGAATCACCTGGGAATTTCAATCAGGATTTTAAAAAGATTCCCAGGTGATTCTAATGTGCAGCCAAGGTTGAGAACCACTGTTTTAGATCTATAGTTTGATTCCAGTTCCAGCAGGCTCCAAGGGGTGATGTACAAAGTATGGCCCACAAGGACGTGTACTACACTCCCAAAGAACTGCATGAGTTTCCAATTTATACAGACAGAAATCTGGGGAATGGTGTGTGGAAATGGGTATTAAGGGTGTGGGATAATGGTGGAAGGAACATAAAGTTTAATCAGGCTGAATTTGTTAATATGGGCCCACTAGGCAGAGATTCTGGATTTAATGCTGCAGCTTGGGAGGGTAGGAAGGGCTCTAACAGTTTGGTTGGCTGAAACATGCACCAAAAAGTGACCCACAATAAGTGAAGTTGAAATGCCACCTGCCTTGGTATACTGAGGACGGTGCTCAAAGGCTCCGGGAGATTGGAATGTCAGAGTGGACTTATAATTTAAGAACTGCCCACTCACCATGGGAGTGACCAGAGGACACACCTTTCACCATGACTGTGAGAAGTAAATTTGTGACGGGAGCCCCAAGCATCCTTGAAATACTATGTGATCAGGGGCTAGCACTCAACCACCAAAGGCAAGGTGGGCATGGTTTCCCAATGGACAGCAGGGTCAAAGCAGGAATCAGAACAGCCAGACTCAAAGAAACCTGTGGCACTGGCTAGTTGATCATAGTTCTCCTAGAAGTGAAGTAATTGTCAAGTCTACTAAATTCTTACGTGATTTGTATGAGTGGAAGTATTGTAGGTCAAGGGAACAAAAGTCTAATTGGAATCATAAACACAGAGAGGCGGGGCCCCTCAATCAATTCCCAGACTTGAGCCAGTATACAGACCCACAACCCCTTGAATGAAGGACTTCTTGAGGAAGGACCATAGTATGCTGCCCAAAATTTATACTATTAATCTTGCTCCCAGCCTTACCCTAAGGGAGCTGTGTCCTCTTCCCGGAGTGAATGTGCACTGAAGAAAAGGAAATAGTCAGATCTCTCAGGTATTACTAGACACTAGTTCTGAACTGACACTAACTCTAGGAGACCCAAAATGTGGTCCAACAGTCAGAGTAGGGGCTTATGGAAGTCAGATGCTCAGTGGAGTTTTAGCTCAGGTCCATCTCACAGTGGCTCTAGTGGGTCCTGAACGCATCCTGTAGTTCTGTAAAACATAACTGAAAAAGACGTACTCAGCAACTGGCAGAATTTCCATATTGGCTCCCTGACCTATGAGATGAGGGCTGCTATGGTGGAAAGGCCAGTGTAAACCATTAGAACTGCTTCCTAGGAAAATAATAAACCCAAAGCAATATTGCATTCCTGGAGGAACTGCAGAGATTCATGCCATCATCAAGGACTTGAAGGATGCAGAAGTGGTGATCCCACCACATCCCCATTCAATTTGCCTACTTGGTATATATAGAAGACAGATGGATCTTGGAGAATGATGGTGGTTTATCATAAGCTTAACCAGGTGGTAACTCCAATTGTAGCTACTGTACAGCTATGGTGTCATTGCTTGAGCAATTTCAGCACACTTCCTGGTACCTGGTATGCAGCTATTAATCTGGCAAATGCTCTCTTGCCCATACCTATTAGTAAAGACTTCCAGAAGCAGTTTGCTTTCAACTGGCAAGGTCAACAATACACCTTCACTGTCCTGTCTCAGGGGTATATCAACTCTCTAGCCCTATGTTGTAATGTAGTTTGCAGGGATTTCCATCACCTTCCCCTTCCGCAAAACATCACATTGCTCTATTGCTTTATGCTGATTGAACCTAATGA
Organism: Myotis lucifugus; assembly: GCF_000147115.1. NCBI lineage: Eukaryota > Metazoa > Chordata > Mammalia > Chiroptera > Vespertilionidae > Myotis > Myotis lucifugus. The sequence continues at coordinate 5,414,554 of NW_005871048.1, forward strand.
GCAAGGAATAGCAACTATCCTAGTTTTACTGATATTTGCATGTCAGAGAGTGAGAAATAAATTTGATAAAAATTCAGGGGCTTTTACCTCAGTGAAATTTCTAGTGGTCCAGTGTTGTGGGGCACATTGAGACATCCATTCTAGGGTGAAGGATAGTTATTGCATCTGATCCCTCCTACAACCCCAAAAGTGGTACAATGCCTGGTAGGCCATTTTGGATTTTGGGGACAACATATTCCTCATTTGGGAGTGCTACTCTGGCTCATTTTGCAAGTGACCCAGAAAGATGCTAGTTTTGAATTGGGCCCCTTAATGAGAGAAAGCTCTGCAACAGGTCCAGGCTGCTGCACAAGCTGCTCTGCCACGGGGACCAGCAGACAATCGATGGTGCTTGAAGAGGCAGTGCAGACAGGGTGCCGTTTGGAGCCTTTGGCAGAATCTATCGATGAATCATACGGCGGGTCCTTAGGATTCCAGAGCAAAGCCCTGCCATCCTCTGTGGATGGCTACTCTCTTCAGAGAAACAGCTCTTGGCCTGCCACTAGGCCTTGGTAGAGACCTAATGCTTACCCATAAGCCACCAAGTTACCATAGGACCTGAGCTAACTATCATAAACTGGGTGTTATATGACCCACTAAGCCATAAAGTTAGACGTGCACAGCAGCACTCCATCATCAAATGGGAGTGGTTCATGTGAGATTGGACCCCAGCAGGCCCTGAAGACACACATGCGTTATCTGAGGAAGTGACCTAAATGTCTATTGTCTCCATTCCTGGACAATATCTTCTCTTTCCCAGCCTACACCTGTGGCCTTATGGAGAGTTTCCTATGATCAGTGATGGAGAAAGAGAAAACTCAGGTCTAGCTTACAGATGTTTCTGCACAATTTGCAAGCACCACCCCAACATGCACAGCTATAGCCCTACAAACCACTTTGGGGACATCCCTGAAAGACAATGAGGAAGGGAAATCCTCCAAGTGGACAGAATTTCAAGTACACCTTGTTGTTCAATTTGCTTAGAGGAAGAAATGGTAAAGGTATGAGTATATCTTGATTCATGGACTGTGGCTAATTGTTTGGCTGCATTTTCATGGACTTGGAAGGAATATAATGGAAAATGGATGACAAGGGAGGTCTGGGGAAAAGATATGTGTGTAAATCTCTTGGATTAGGTGAAAAATGTGCAGATATTTTATCTCATGTAGATACTCACCAAAGGGTGACCTCAGCATAGGAGGATTTTAATAATCCAGTGGGCAGGATGACCTGCTCTGTGGATAGCAGTCAGCCTCTTTTCCCAGCCGCTCCTTGTCATCACCCAATGGGCTGATGAACAGAGTTACCAGAATGGTAGAGGTGGAGGTTTTGCATGGACTCAGCAAGATGACTTCATTCATCAAGGCTGACCTGGCTGTTGCCACCATTGAGTGCCTAATCTACCAGCAGCAGAGACCAGCACTGAGTCATGAATATAGCACCATTCCCCAGGGTGCTCAGCTGGCTACCTGGCCGCAGGTTGATTATAATGCCTGCTTCCATCATGGAAGAGAAACACTTTGTTCTTACTGGAATAAACAATTATTCTGATATAGATTTGCCTTCCCTGCATGCAATGCTTCTGCCAAAACTACCTTCTATGGATTTATAGAATGTCTCCTGACCAGGAGTATCACTTTACAGCAAACAAAATGCAGCAATGGGTCCATGCTCGTGAAATTCACTGGTCTTACCATGTTCCCCATTATCTTGAGGCAACTGACTTGATCAAATGGTGGAATGACCTTTTGAAGATTCAATTATAATGCTAGCTACTTGGTAATACCTTGTAAGACTGGGCCAGTGTTCTCTGGAAGGCTGTATATGTTCAAAATCAGCATCCAATATATGGTGCTATCTCTTCCACAGCCAGGATTCACAAGTCCCAGGATTAAAGGGGTAGAAATAAGAGAGGCACCACTGACTATTATTCCGAGTGATTCACTAGCCAATTTTTTGCTTCCTGTTCTCATGACCTTGTGCTCTGTTGGTTAAGAGATCATAGTTTCAAAGGAAGGGAAGCTCTCGTAAGGAGACACAACAGCAATTTCATTGAACTGGAATTTAAGACGGCCACTGGCTTCTTTGGGTTCCTCATGCCTCTGAATCAACAGGCAAATAAACATATTGTTAATGTATGTAGCCCCATATTCTCACCAGCACTGGGTATTAGTTTTCAGTGTTCTGAATAAACAATTAGATCCCATTTATATTATATTTGTAAGTTCCTTGCTACTAAAATGATTATTTTCATGTGGTTACAACTGGTTGACATTTCTTTTTCTATCCCTTTTTTCCCCTTCATTTCCTTTGCCCATTTTTATAGCATTACTTTTTCTTTTTAAACAGTCTCTAAGAGACTTTCATCTTTACTGAATATGGTCTTTCAATCTACATAATGCGTCCATAGGCATACAGGAGTCAGGTCAGTGTTGATATAGATCATTGCAGTTTAACTGCACTGACACCATCCTCCCACCCCCGTGAGACACGAAGGAACTGCAGGAAGATGATGATGTGGTGGACTCGACATTCCTGTCAGTGGCACAGCCACTAAAGAAATTCTAAAGAAAAATCGTCTTGTCATCTTCCTCAAACTAGAAATGTATTTAGACTGCAATATAGATCTACTGCCCAGCTTGCAGAATTGCAGAATTTTCCAATTTGGTCTTGCTCCGGGTTAAAAAACATACCAGCTGAAAAATGTGAATTGGGATCATTTGCCATCCGTTCTTAATATAATGACTGATTTCCCACTCTGGATTCAGCAAGCTGCAGGCAATGGGTTTGAACTGAGTCCAGGTGGAAGGGGGCCAGACATATTAAATTTAAGGCCTCTATTGCACAACTCCCTACAGAAATTGTGCAAATAATATAGCTGGAGTGCTTTCTGCATGCTGTGCAATCCAACTCTTGGCAACCTGATTAATTCCTTGCCCTTTTCTATAGTATGCACAGTTAGGAAATATACTAAAAGGTGACAGAAACCATAATAGAATCTGTCAGGTATTACATTCAAGATGTTATCCTCTTCATTTTTAGTTTAGAAAAAAAAATTTAAAAGTTATCAAGAAGCTGTATGTAATAATTACCCCTCAGTGCTATTTTCTTTTTGTTAATGCCACTAATGTCTGTAACATATAAGTCAAACCCCAGAGCTCATGATTATTCTACATTTATGTTGAATTCTACAGAGCTAAATATAAACATGCCTCATTAATGAAAAACAGCTTTTAATTGCACCACATTAAAGTGGACCACCATTGCATATCTCTGTTTCATGTAAATGTACATGCAGCCTTCAGAGATTGAACTTACATGCACCCTTTCCCTGCCTTTTTTCAAAAGGAGACTGAGAGACAACTTCTGAGCATAAATTATAAGATTCATTTAATCCAAGATTTGTGATAACTCATTTTAATCTTCACAAAATTGGATGTGTTGATGTTGTCAAGGTTTCAGTGAAATAGTTATGCTAAGAATGACGTACCGAATTCTACCCAAGTCATCCAAAATGAGGGCTTCTCAAAAGGGACTAATGTGCTAAGTAGATACTATTTTTTTCCAAATAGAAATACAGGGTGTCCCTGCAAAATGTATACACCCTTTGAATAATTACTAATTAATCGCAAAATCTGAAAAGAAAAAAAAACATTGGAATTAATAATTATTCAAAGTGTGTATACATTTTTTGGGGATACCCTGTATTTTGGAGGTGACCTCTATACTATTTTGTAAATTCTTTTTAATTTTCACACTAGGAACCAGGGGATATTCAATATTTGGCAAATGAATTCTAACATATGCCTTGGAAGTCAAAATGGCAAAAACAGGGGTGCACTGACTTGATGTAATACTGATCTGGGCTGTGGGCTCTTGAGAAACTCCAGTGAGGATTACATTACCAGCTCTGGGAGAGCTTAGCACGGCATCAGAGGCTGAAGAAATGAGTCTGAATGATTTTATTGGGCAACCTATAGACAGAGTTCAAATCTGCATTTGTTTTCTAGATTTTGGTTTCCAAATGTTTCCTTAGAGTAGGTAACTTGGTTTAAATGGGACTGAAAAAAACTCAACTCTAGGAATTAGTAACCAATTTGCTTGTAAGTATCATATTTCATGTTCCCCTTAACAGGTATCACATGTTTTTAGTTGGTCTTTTCAGTATATTGACATTGGCTTAGGGGGGAAAGGAATTCAAACAATTAAGCCCTGGGATACTTATAGAGTATACCCGTAAATCATGCTTAGCTATAATGTCGGTGTATGTTTGGGATATAATTATGTAGCATGCCATAAAATATTTGTATGTGGGTATGTGTCATTCATGTCTGAAAATACTCTTTTTGGCCAGTAGTCTAGTTGTGGCCTGTTGACCTGAGGAAAAAACATCTGGCAATTAAATGGGGGAAATTGTAGGGTTAATTGATGTGGGAAGACTAATAGGATTCTGGCTGTGCTTGGGATCAGAATGTGACCTCTGAGATATCGTGAATTGGAAACTGGAAGACATTTTAGATCTCTCACTTGAAAAAATATTTGAAGCGGCACCACATGCCGGAGTTAATCAGTGTCAAAATGTATTACTCCACATCTTACCCTTGTAAGCAAGAAGTAGAGGCATGAAAATAAGTTTGCCCTTTGCTTGTGTGTCCTCCCCAAATTCATATATTGAAGCTCTAACCCTCAACGTGACTATATTTGGAAGCAGGGCTTTTAAAGAGGTAATTAAGGTTAAATGAGGTCATAAGGGTGGGACCATAGGACTCATGTCCTTATAAGAAAAGGAAGAGATGCTAAGGATGCACACACAGAGAAAAGGTCATGTGAGTACGCAAGGAGAAGGCAGCCATGGAGAAGTCAAGGAGAGAGGCTCAGGAGAACCCCACCCTGCCAAAACCTCGATCTTGGACTTCCAGCCTCTAGTAATATGAGAAAATAAGTTCCTGTCATTTAAGCCACTCAGTCTCTTCTATTTTGTTATGAGAGCCCTCGCAGACTAATATACCCTTTGTCTAGTTGCCTGAAAATAGGGTCTAAGGCACTATGGGTAAATAAAATATATTGTAATATCTGTGGTGTCAAAAAAGTCATCTTGTTATTCTTGTGGATTTTCTGGGGGCAGACACAGCTCTAGCAGCTAGCTAGAAATTCTTATGATAGTGTCTGAAGTGGCCATAAAAGTGGTCAGAGTAAGTGGAGTGGACATCTATTGTTTTGGCTTGCCCACCTTTCCTCCCCCTTCCTCTCTAATATCACCATGGCTGGCCTGTGAGGAATGACCCCTCCTTACCTTAGTCCATGTGGTTTGGCTATGGCTTACCTCACCCCAGGACCCTGGCTTTTATAGCCAAAGAGACATTTTGGTTATCACTGTGGCTGAAGATTAAAAGAAACATTTAAACTCTGGCTCAAATGCTCTTGCCCTTCTTACTACTTACCCAGACTTCTATTAAGCTTCTATTAAGCCTGTACCCAGGTTCCACATTCTCTTTCAGTGCCTTCCTGCTGTGGTCTCTTGCCTCCTGGTACAACTCTTGAGGTGTCCAGCACATGCTGCCTTGCCGTGTGTGTGTGTGTGTGTGTGTGTGTGTGTGTGTGTGTGTGTGTGTAAGTTCTGAAACCCACGACCTACAGTCTTGGAAGATAGATAGTCTGGAACATTACCAATGAGACTGTTGAGTGGGTTATCCACTGAGGAGATGGGAAGTGAAGGCTGTCAGTGGACCAAGTGGAGCATCCTCAGGTCCTACTTGAACTAGACAGCAATGGAAGCAAAGGCAGTAGAGGCAGATACTGCAAACTGTAGAAAATAAAGGTGAAACGCAGGTGGTCAATTACCCAGATATTGGGTAGGGATCAGCAGGAGTTAAAGGGCTACTTTTTAGGATTTACTAATTTCAGTGGGTTGAGTCATGTTCTCCAACAACTTCTACCAAAATGTATGTCCATCTGACATCGCAGACCGTGACCTAATTTGTAGTGACAACTATAAATAGGGCCTTTGTAGTTGTAATTAGTTAAGGAACTCAAGATGAAATCATCCTGGATTTGGGTGGGCTATACATCCAATGACTTGTGTGCTTATGAGAGAGAAGAGGACACAGAAACCCAGGGAAGAGGGCCATGTAAGAGAGAGGCAGAGATTGGGGCTATGCTTGGTCACTACCCAAAGAACACTAGGAGGCATCAGGGGTTGGAAGAGGCAAGGAAGGATTCTTTCCTGCAGCCTTGGGAGGGACCACGGTGCTGCCCACACCTTGATTTTGGACTCTGGCCTCCAGAAATGTGAGAAAATAACTTTCTATTTTTTGAAGACACATGCTTTTTGGTAATGTGTTATGGTATCATATGAAATGAGTTCATTGGTGAATCTGTAAGAATGGGAAAGTGGGATGAATGTTGAAGACTGTATGAGATGACTTTGCTAGAGAAGGAGGAGTTCATGTCAAACTTCGTTAGCATTGAGATCACAAAGAACAGTGGTATTTGCCACGTGAATTCTACCTCCTACCTTGAATCCCAGCTAATCAGATGCTGACAAGCCTGGTGTGTTACCTGCTGGCTGCTCCCTGTCAGGAGAAGCAGAGACTTGCTGAGCTTTTTGTGCTTTTCTCAGAACGGGAAGGGAAAGAGAAATATGGAGCACGATGATTTTACGATGGATATTCCGCAGTGTGCGCTGGCATTGTGACAATTTGGCCATCTGTTTCATGGAGGTAGTCCAGCTCCATCAAAGAGACAATATAATTTCTGTCACTTCTTAGAAAAGCTTCCTTGTAACACAACATTCATTTAGCGGGTTCATTGTGTGGCAGTGTAAATGTTCATGACTAGGGTCACCATCCATCCCACTTGGCCTCAGACAGTCTCAATGTATGGGTGTTGTCGCAACCTAATTAATTATAGTCCTCCCCCTTCCCACTTTGAAAAGTGCTCCTGTTTGGATGATAAGTTCTAGAGCAACCTTAGTTATGACACAATCCCTCGTTTTTCTTTTTATACAAAAAGCTCCAAAACTTTGCAATTTGATTTACTTTCCTTTTCTTGCCAACCCCACAAGATTACTTAGTTACAATGTTTTGGAAACAGACTGATTTTTAAAGGGAATTTTGCTTGGGAATGAGCGAAGGGAAGTTTGCAATTGATTTGTTTCCTAAAAACTGGTTGGCTCCCCCTGCCTCCCCCAGCCTTATCCCTGCCCCAGGTTCCTCCCCTACCTGCTCTGTGCTTTGGCCAGCACAGCGGTGCCTCTATGCAGTGAAAGGAATTTGGCTGCTTCAGCAGTGTGACCAACTGCACACAGCCATGTCTGCAAAGCAGGTGTAAGCTGGCATTCTGCCCAAGCCTGGCCAGACAGCTTCATAAATCCTGCCCTTACCGCAGCCCCGAATTACTTTTCATGACACAAAGCCAAGCTGTGTTATTCACCTAATGCCCCGATTTACAGTTCCCAAGACAAAAGAACATACAGATAGAGTTTCAGGGCTCTGTTTGCCTTCACGTTTATCCAAAGGTTAGTTTCAGGTCAAGCTCAAGAAACCTGACAAATGGTGGTGAACAAACCTTAGTTTCAGGTCAAGCTCAAGAAACCTGACAAATGGTGGTGAACAAACCTAAAAATAAATTAAGTGCAAGTGGGAAACTTAAGCATTCCTTGTTCTTGTGCCAAAAGAAAACTCAACCCAATTTGCATTCTTTTAATATCTGAAACAAGCAGCTGTTCTCTTATACATAAGGCACACACATGTACACACACGCACACACACACACATGTACACACACACACACACACACACATGTACACACACGCACACACACACACACACACACATACATCGGCACAGTCAGTCCCCATTTAGTACTTGTTGTCCTGTCTTCAAGGACTAGTGACCTAGTGAGGAAAGCATGTATCTGGCAGAGTGCTGTGGTGGCCCAGTAGTGCTACCCAATGTACTGCCAGGCCCAGGGACACTAGGACTTCAAGTCAGAAATGTCATCACTCTGAGCACAAGGAAATCAGACCTAGAAACGCAGGTACTTGGAGAGATAACTGCTCATATATTATTTCCATGAAGGTGAAGGCCGAGCAGTTAACCTAAAGGATACTTGGTGCTGAGGCTTAGGACTCCAGGACAAGGATGTGTGGAGGCAACTCATATCCCCCACGAATACTTAGTTTGTAAATATGCTTGTTTGATTTTGTTTATAAATACATTTGTATTTCCAGCCCAGCATTCTTACTCACCTGTATCTCTCTTTAGTCTCCCTCTATCGCCTTCCTTCTCACCAATCCCGCTCTCAGGAAGCATTCGGGTGATAAGATAAATGAGAAATATGATGTAATTAATACTATTATATTAATTAATGCTTTCTCCGGGCAGGGCTAATGAATCTATAAATGAATAAATGGAGGCCCGGCAACGAGTGAGTCTCTCAATTAAAAATGCCTCTTCAGAACCTCAGGATGCCAAGAGAGTCTTTGCCAAGATGCCCACCCCTGAGGGGCTGCTGGGACCGCCCTTAATTGCCCAGGCTGGGTAAAGGGTGTTGCCAAGAAAGACAATAGACAACAACAGAAGTCCATTTCCCTGCTGTAGAAAACTATACCCAACATTGCAATTTACCCCACTACTATTGCTTTTTGTCTAAATATAAACTTGCTCTAGGATGTAAATTCCCCTTCTCCTATTCTACCCTGCTCCTCACCCCTTCTTCATTTTTCTGTTCATGGGGTTGGGATAGAAATATCACTAAGGGAAGTAAGATGTTTCTTGAGAATAAAGACATTGATCTCGTCCAGATTTCACAGTGGGTTTGCAGATTCCAGCTGCCTCTGTGAGACTTACAGAACAAGCCAGAGATTTTTCCTGCAGACCAAGCTAAGTAAACCCACCGCTGTCAGGCTCTGAATGCAGAGGAAGGGCGCCAGACGAATGTGTTTCACCAACGGGGTTGACAAATCTGCCATATGGCACCTGGACAATTGAGGTAGAAAGGAGTTGTGTGAGTGACTTAGCGAACAGGACATCCTATGGCACCATGAGCAGCATGCTGGCTCCACCCCGTCCTCTCAGCTCTCACCTGTCCTGCACATGCTGATGAGTCTTACTGCAAACCCACTTGTCTGTCCTCCTACCAGCTCCCCTTGGCCACAACTAGTGCAGGCCCGGGTGCTGGGATTCTGTTCCCCAGGGAGTGGTGCTCGGCCAATGATGCATGGGAGACGGAGGGTAAATACTGCACCGGGAATAACCGAGATGTGTTTTACCCTGGCTCCCAGCAGTCCCCAGCGGGATCACACCACCATTTCCCAGGAAGGTAACTTACTCAGTAGTGCCTCTTTGAATGGCTTCTTGGCCTTCCTGTCTATGTTCCCCTTCCCCTTTTCAGGTGCTTCCTGGATCCCCTCACAAATAAGTTCTTGTGTTCAAACCCTTGTCTGGGGTCAGCTTCTGGAGGGTCCAACCTAAGGATGTGCAACATGAGGATATTTGTGAAAAGGCAAGGCGAGACTATGGGAATTATGTGGCTTGTTTCAGGAACGGGTTCCCTAGAAGAGATTTGGAAATGGCACTGAGGATGTTGTCCAGAAGTAGCAGAGTAGATGCATGGGGTTATAGGATGTTAACTTCCAGATCCAAGTGTAACTTCCAGATCCAAGTAAAACACGTAGTGTGCGTGCAATTGTCCATGAATGTACAAGGGGTGAAGAGGGAGGGGGATTGTAGGGAGAGACTCAGTAAGGATTGCTAGTCTCCCATTATTAGGATTGTGACTGGGAAGACAAAGCATTGCTTTGAGATTTGTCTGTGTGTTTGAAAAGGCAGTTGAATGTTATTAATGTATTCCAGGAAGTACTGAACACCAACTTGAAGCTTTTATCAGCTTTCTTTGCTCTAATTTCTAAAGCAAAAAATGCCTTCCCTCCAAATACTCTATTAAAAGAACATATGAAATTAATGAAACATATCATTACTTTTACAATGGCCAAATTGTAGATTTGTCACAGTACAGAGACAGAAACTCATTAAGCTATTGTGCTTCTGTTTCACATTTTATGTTGTAGTAAAAGGAAAACCTACCAAACTTTTTTTCCCCTATGGATAGTCTCTTTGAAAACTCCTTTTATAGTTCAAGCTGCAAATCATCTGACTTACCTTTCTTAACAGAAATTAAAAATGGCTGTAGCTAAAAACAAGAATCCCAATTTGGGCTTTTGTGGATTTCATAGTTTATTTGAGGAGTAGGATAGAGTTGAGAAGTCTTGCAACGATTAAAAGCAGATATGGACAGCGGCATTCTTCTTTATCAACCCGTCAGAGCCCTTCCCTCATATTTTTCAGGGAAACTGTGAATTATTTATCTCATTGGGTTTGGGCATTTCAGCAAACATCAGCACAGTTGCAGCATGAAGCCAAGCCACCAATGGTTCAGTTACCCTCTGTGTTATATTGAACACTGCTGCAACCTTTCAGTGGATCCTATGAATACGGGAGAGACTAATGTGAGAAATCAAGCAGGAATCAAGGTAAAATCGGTCAGCTCTCTTTCCAAACTCTGTCCCTGCCCCTAACTGCACTTGAACTCTGAAAGAATGTGAAAACCTTCTCACACCTATTCAAACCAGTGCCGATTGGTTGCCTTTTATTTTCAGCGTTAGTCTGCATTTTAAAAAGTATTGCCCAGGGGATTGGACATTTGTTATTTATAAAGATTCATAAACTTTTTTCACTTAAAACAAACAAACAAACAAAAGTTTTCATGAGGCATTTGATGTTATCTTTATGGCCTTAATCATGGAGCTTTGTCCTTCTTGCCTTGTTCGGGAAGGTCACATGTTGAGGGAGAGAAATATATTTTCTTTGGTTCTTTTCCACATTATCTAAGTGGTGTTCAGTTACTCTTTGTATCAGTCAGAGGAGGGGAGTGGATTTAAAGCAGTTAGCTTATATGATTATAGGGGCTGGCAAGTTCAAAATCTATAGGGCAGGTTGAAAGCACAGGCAGGATTTCTATGTTATACTCTTGAGACAAAATTCCTTTTTCTCCAGTTTTTGCTCTAAAGTCCTTCAACTGATTGGATGAGGCCCATCCATACACATTATGGAAAATAACCTGCTTTACTTAAAGTCAACTATGGTAAATATTAATCACATCTACCAAATACTTTCATATCAGCATCTAGATTAGTGTTTGATCAGACAGCTGGGCACTATAGCCTAGCCATGTTGACACATAAAACTAGCCATACCCCTAAAAAGGAAAACATTGCCTTCATGCTTCATGTTGTATTGAAGAATATGGTATTTTGAGTGAAAGAGATTTGGATTCAAAATCCAGATTTGCCCTTTGCTGAATGTCCTTGAGTAAGTATAAAATTTTCTGAGTCTTAGTTTTCTTATTTCTAAAATCATGCCTATCAATTTAGATTCTTTCTATTGCAAGATACAGAAAACCCAATCCAGTCAGATTCAAGAACATGAAGGGGGAATGGATTAGTTCAAGTGACTAGAAATTTGATGGGTTGGTGTGAATTTAGGATTCAGTTTCATCCAGGGCCCAAGTGATGTCATGGAGACTCAGTTGGGATCTTGTTTCTCTCACTAATATCTCAGCCCCCTTTGCTTTATGTTGGTTCCATTCTCATAATGTTCTCCTCCCACCCACCACACACCCCCATCCCCTGCCTATGTAGTGGAAGGTCATTTCTAGCAGCTACAATCTATAACCTTTCAGGTTAAAGATCATTAAAAAGCAGCTTTCTGTTCTCCAAAAATATGCCCAACCCAACCACTTCCTGTGTTCAGGGCATGGCCTGTTTAGCATAGCCAGACTCGGTCACCTGCTCTGTTTCCTGGAGCTGAAGATAGAACTGTATCCAAACAGATGGACTGAGCATAGGGAGTAGATAGATCTGCAATCAAAATCTGGAGCCTGCTCATTTGAAAAGGGGAAATAGATGCTAAGTAGGCAAAAACAAATGTCCATGACATGATGGTTTTAGTACTTTACTCACAGGGTGGTTATTAGGACTCAATGTGTGATTATAAGGCCCATGGAGCAGAGAAGGAATTCAATGAGTGGCTGTTGCTGTTTTCAGAATGCTTCAATTGGTACAAGCTTGGGAGAACACTGAACGATACATTCTTTTTTTTTCTTTTTTGCTTCACAGCTTTATTTTTGAAATCACAAGCAATTCAAAGTGACCATCATTGAGGCCTCTGTTAAAAGATTTTCCAGCAGAGCTGCCCCAGTTCTAAGATTAAACAATATTGCACTTTAAGATGAACTTCCAGGATCCTCTCCCAAAAAGAAAAGTATTGCTTCCATCTGTGCTTTTCTTACAATAAAATAAAAGCATACTGCAGAAAACCCTACTTTAAAAACTAACACTGCAGGTACAGTAAACACAACAAAAGTACCTGCCTATGACAGAATGCTAGAGAACATTTTGTTGAAAGAAGCTAGCCCATGATTAGTATAAAGTGTATATAATATATTTTTTCCTTTCAGTGGTCCAAGATACGAAGGTCCCCAGATACAATCTTGTTCTCTAATACTGCTCCAGGTTGGGATGTCAATTCGGTCACCATGATTTGCAATGATGATAACTTTAATGAAACATTATTGCCAAATGTTACATCTCCTGAAACTGCGAGGTGATCCAATTCAAGCATATCTGGAGATACCTTCCAATCTCCTTAGATAATCCTGAACCTGATAGCAGTCTCCTTTAAGATTGCCTAAGACATCCCCACATGTTTTTCGCATGTATTACTTACATCCATCAACCCCCATTTGGTCAATCTCTACCATAGTGACCATCTTTGGTTTCGGTTTGACTAGTTCACATTAAATGCCCCCATCTCCACCTCCCAGAATCAGCACGTCTTTGCCAATGTAATCTTCTTTGCCACTGCCCATGATGGCCTGGGTAAACGCCAAATCACTCTCCGCCAGATTAACATCCCCACTAAGGATGAGAATATTTCCAAACTGCTTCGAGTGCAGAATTTCAATGTTCTGATAAGGTGAGTCTTCATCACACACCACTTCTTCTATGTCGCACTCAACCAGGCGGCCATCAGCAGTCGACCAGTCCCTGTCAACAGTCCCTCCTTGAACTGTGGGTGGCAATCGCCCAGTAGTGTCCTGACTCAATTCTTTCATTCTTCCTTCTACTTTGTTCAAAAGACTGTCAACTTCTTTGCCTTCTGCATCGTCGTCGTAACTCTGAAGGTCCAGCAACACCAATCCATGTGCATAAATTCTCAAATTGGAAAAGCTGCCATTTTTGTTTATGTAGGTTGCTCAGTAGCCCTGGTCCTGCCAGGTGTGCACCGACTCGGTGCGACAGCTCAGCCAGCGGCAGGTGGGACTCTGTACTAGTACATTCTTTATATCATTGCTTCCATCTCAGCTCTGACTCTCCCAGGCCTTTCCCTTCCCTACTCATTGTCTGTTTAGGGCCCTGGCCTAAGAGTAACTCATGAAGGTGAGTCTCTCTTCCATCAGCTCAGCTCAGATTGGTGTATCTAGATAATATGAGACCGATATTCTAACCTAATATTCTCAGGCATTGGAGCACACTGTGTTCTGACAGAAATGGATATATGAATTTTAGGGGGGGAAAGCTTTAGGTTCATTTTTTTTAAATGATGAGCTGTTCGTGGCTGTCTTAAATAGTCTTATTTGAAGATGGCCCTCATCTTGGTGTATCATTTGTATGTGATCAACCTGCCCTAAAGAGAATGAATAGAATGATTGGAAGTAAAATTTTGGCAATTTAAAGTGATAGCAGGGGATAATTTTTTTTTTAGTTGAAATTGAATTGAAAGAGTTCAAAGCAGGGAAAAAAAATGAACCATAATGTAAATTCTGAAAGGTTCTGTAATCAGCTTATCTTGAGCAAAAGAATTAAAGCAATTAATGGAACAGATTGAGGTAAACTTAAACACAACACTCTCCACTCTCAGCTTTTTATTTCTTTTTTTAGGTATGTGTCCCAATTTTTCTCCCTTCTTCTCCTCTCCAACTTTTTTTTCACATTTTTCTTTATAGTCTATTTTCAATAACACTTTTGGGCTTATCAATTTGCATCAGGAAAAAAATGCCTTAAGTGTATGTCTTGGTGATGGTGATATGATGATATTAGAGATGTTAGAAATAGATATTCTGAAAATAGAAATTATTTTTTGAACATCCTGGAGTGGAAAAAGATGGTAAGAAAGAATATTTCTTAAAAAATCAACTGTGGCAGTTCAGCCATTCAGCAAAATCTCAGACCCTGACTGTGATTGAGACTATGAAAGTTAAGTGCTCCTGTTAATGTCAAATAGAGTAGAATGTTTATAACTTTGTCTAGAACAGTGGTCGGCAAACTGTGGCCCCTTGAGTGTGGCTCTTCCACAAAATACCACGTGCAGGCGCTCACATACAGTGCGATTGAAACTTCGTGGCCACATTCAAGGGGTCAAAGAGCCGCATGTGGCTCGCGAGCCGCAGTTTGCCGACCAGTGGTCTAGAGGAATAAAAAGAAAAAGACATCACCGCATGTTTTTCCCATGTATTACTTACATCCTTTGGAAAAATAGGGAAGAAGGTGAGGGGGCAAACGACAGTTAATTCCTGGGAAGGATTTTTATGATGGCCACTGAAATTCTTTGTTTGCCAAAGTATTTTGAATGCTTTTTTCAAATTATTCTAATTCATAGTTTTTCCTCGGTTTTTAAGAGTTGAGGGTACTTGCATGTCAAATGTTTTTCTCTGCTGTGCCAACAGCCTGGTTAGACTGTTGAGGGTAACTCCTGCTTCCTGGGCTGCTGGTGTCAGCCTCCAGTGGGCTGGGGAGCCAAGTACACTGAAATACTGACTTGGGAAAACACTAGAGTTTTATGAACAAATATTTATAAGTTGATCAAATTTCAGTCCTTCCCACCTTGGCAGAGTTCCATATACATGGAACTAAATTAAAGCAGAGAACAAATCAAATGAGGGGAAAAGGAAGAAAAACTCTTGAAGGAAAGACCTGTGTAGGTACTAGAGTAGTATTTGCTTTCTTAACTACACCTTGAATCATAAGCAAATAGTGATCAGTTTAAAAAATGATGTCCCCTGAAAGTGTTAGTTGGCTAGCAAGCACTTCCAATATTTTATTTTTTCTAAGTATCTCAGCAAGGTTTTTCTCCCCATCAGCACTTTCACAGGGCACCATTATGAACCTGGGCCAATGTGGCCTCGGCACTTTTAATTGGAACAAAGTACAGAAGTTAGTGTGTTGATAATAATTGAGTTTTATCATGATCTAACTGCCAGCTAGACAGAAAGGCAGAGAATTATTTATATCAACAATGATAATATGTGGGGAGTGCTTACTGAGGACTAAGTGTTTTTCATAAATCATTCCAATCAATATTTATATCAACCATCCAGAGTCAGTATACTAGTAATTATCTCTACTTCTTCAGATGAAAAAAAAACAAAAACTGAGGCTCGCTGCAGGAGATGAAAATGACTTGCCTATTAGAATTCCATCCCAAGAACTTCCAACTCCAAAGCTCATATTTTTAACCACTCATGCTATACTCTAGAGTAGACCTTGGCTAATACTAAGCTTTTTAAACAAATTGACATAGTTATGGCCTGATTTGGAGATGAGAAATAAGTAGTCACTTCAAGGCCATCACACTCTTCTTAAGCTGTGGAGTAAGGAATGGAAGTGCCTTTTCCAATTCACTTTACTGCAGTATTAGTCAGTTTATTGAGTGTCTTAATTACAACTTCCCCCCATGTGCTATAGTGACAATCCCACTTTCCTGTAATGAAATCTTGGTCAGATTTCTTAACTTTCCAGCCATTTATGGTTTAAAGACATTCTCAGTTGCTGGTTGAAACTTAGTTTTGTTCATCGTATAAGATCAGCCTCAAACTCAACTTCAAGCTTGACTTCTTCCCCCACTTTCCCACCCCAACTCATACCTTACCAGGCCCGCCTTGGTTGTGGACACAGTGGCGTGAATTGTGGGTGGGGAAGGAGAGGCATGATCTCCTCCTTACACAGTTCCTCTGCTTTCTCTAGCAGATCTCCCTTCTCTCCTCCCTGAGTCTACCTCTCTGGGCCACCTATTTGCCGGGAGCCGGTCCATCCTTGTTGCAGAGAAGAAACATCTGCACAGCATATGTTTCGAGGTACCTGACGTATATGGCATACTGTTCTTAATGTTTGCTCTCCTTAGTGCCATGTGTTTTGACCAAGGTCACCTCTCTGAGAAAGGTTGTTTCCCCAGGTGGGGATCTTTCCCTGAGGTTAGGGAGGGGATACAACCCCTTAATTAAGTGCCAGGTGGGTAGTTAAGCTACATAATCTTTACTCCCTGGAATGGAGATAAGAAACGCCCTAACCTTTGTAATAGAAATTGACAGGATTAAAATCGGCTGGTATAAATACGGATGTAACAAGACAATAAACAACACAACCTCATCAGATCCTCATCACATCCTCATCAGATCCTCGTCAGTTCCTAACCAGAACTCCGACCAGAACTTTGGCTGGAGATCCTGGCTAGAGGTCCTGACTAGGCTGCTGATCAACTGAAGGCTGTCTCCGTGCCATTCCTTCTTCGCTGACTCCGTCCACACCTTTGGGGACCCCTGGACCCACTGGGGTTGGACCCCAACACCTTCTTGTACACATTTAGTGAGGAAGAGAAGACTCTGCTTATGAGGTTGTAGTGTTCGATTCTGGAAAGTGTCTCTGGCTTGCTCTGGTTCTATCTGTTTAGTTTTGTGTTTTGTGTTTTTGTTTGTTTTTTATATTAGAGGCCATGGCTGATTTGTAGTCACCCTGGTTTCATGGAACAATATTCTTGTCCCTCACGTCCTCTGTTACTAGAAAACCATTCTCCCCTCAGAGGGGCAGTGAGCTGCCTCCTTTGTCACTGTCCAAGCCAGTCAGTGTAGGCTACAATGTATTTCTTGAGTTGGGTGTCCCTTTGCTTGGCCCAGGAGCCACATGGAGTCTACATTGGTCCCTATCATTTGTTATCGTAAATTTTCCAACATATGGAGCCATAGAAAATGCTTGGGCTCCTTTCTGTGTTCTTCTGAGGCCAGTGAAAACTCATTTTTTTCCAGGCACCTGACCATATGGTTTTTTCCAACTCTGATACAGGGAGCTACTCCAGCGGACCTCACACATAGAAATGCCTGGACCATGTCCTGCATTCAATAATTCTCCACAATGTTTGTCACACATTTCATACCTCTCTTTCCCTTCAACCGTGGGGCAAAGGGCATGGTAGTTACTTAAATTGACAACATGCTAGAAACAAAGACTTCCAAACACCTCTCCAAGGATGCTGTCATCACACTTCCCTCTGTCGCTGCCCCAGGATAGGCCTGTGGGTTCTGCCGCTTAGTGAGCGCTCATCCAAGGGGTGAGGTGCCGTCTTACCTTCTTTCTGCACTAAGTCACTCTTTGCCACACCTTTCACACACACTTGTTTCACAGAGAAAGCACTTTCTTCACAAACATTAAATTCAAACCCGATCACAGCTCTCTTTTTTTCACATAAGTTGTGTTAGGGATGTTGGTCGTGGGAACACGCCTCTCTTAATACACCTGGCAGGTAGATAGCTAATCCTAACTGCTGGGGGCTTACTGGTATCTCTCCAACTTAGATTGTGGGATAACTAGCATCTTTTCTCTCACTTTTGGGTCTTATTCCCAATTAAAAGATAATAGAAAAAAACCCAGTTGAGCATCTTGTTACAGTGCGGATGCCCTTTTCATTGTGTACTTCAGACTCTGAGAGTTTAGAAGATTTCCCCATAAATTGCTCTCTAAACCATAGCCTGATGGTGCCAGTCAGGAAATACCTGTTAGTATTTGCTTAATATGATACATATTTTAGGGGCCTGTCACTCATTACAGAGATACTGTTTTAGGGAGTATTTGACCAATGAGGCTAAATGTAATTGCGTTTTAGTTTACTTTGTAATAGTCAGCAATCTAATAAGAGTGACACTAACAGAAGGGTTCCAGGGAGATATACCTTTATATTCTTCTTCTTCACCCAGCAAGACTTTAAAGCACATCCTGACTCTAATAGATTTAGTCCTATTCACGAGTGCCATTTTCAGAAGATATACAAGTATTTGTTTAGGCACAATTAAAAGTGCACCTAAAGTTGATACTTGTTCTTTAGTTTGTTCAACTCCAACTTACATTACTAATGACCCAAGAAAATACATGAAAGACTACAGCCCTCTACTCCCAATGGCTTTCTCATTAGATTTTCTGTATTATCTATATAGAATCTTCAAGGGTGGGTTCCACGACACTTTTCAAACATTACCTCCCACTAATCAAATCCACTGTTTTAGTCTTCTTTCATTATAGTCCATGAGTGTGTTTTTCCTTTCTTCTCTGCTCATTCAGACTTTTGCTTTCCATTAAGATACAGGTCAAATGTTACCACTGTCTCTGCATGGTTAATAAATTCCACCTCTCTGAAAAGGTTAGTGAAGTTCAAATGGAAAAGAAAGTATAGAATGTTTGTTGGAAAAAAATCTTTGATCCATCGGAGTCACTGCGATTCTTTATAAAGATGGATGGTCATGTGCATACCTGCATGGCCTCTTTGTTCTACTGTTGATGATTGTTTTTTTAAACATTGATTTATAAAGAAAAGAATGATGGGGTACAAAACAACTAATCAGAGTTTTTAAAGTTTTGTGGGAAAAAGACAAGAAAATAAACTTTAGTCGAAAGACAGGAAAGGGGGCTAAAAGGAATAAGAAAACATAAAATGAAAGCAATTCCAAAGGAAAAAAAGAACGATTAATTTTATTTAAATTGGAGTAAAGTTTCACATAGACTATAAAAAAGATAGAAACTAGATGAAGTTGATTTTGATAGGAAAAAATAAGAGAAAACAAAGAAGAGAAGGTTATTGGACTTAATCAAATGCTATAAAAAATGCAGCCAAAGCCCAGCCTGTGTGGCTCATTGGTTGAGCATCAACCTATGAACCAGGAGGTCATGGTTTGATTCCTCGTCAAGGCACATGCCCAGGTTGTGGGCTCCATCCCCAGTGTGGGGCATGTAGGAGGTAGCCAATCAATGATTCTCTCTCATCACTGATGTTTCTATCTCTCTCTCCCTCTCCCTTCCTCTCTGAAATAAATTTTTAAAAATATTTGAAAATTTATAAATTTGTGACTACAAAGTAAACAAGTAGTCAGAAAAATATTGCCAAATAACAATATTTTTTAACTTACAGAAAATCAGATATTTACTCAAATATTGGCTTGGAACAAAAAAAATGGTATTGAAAACTAAAGAAACAGAAGGTAACAACTCAAACTGTTTAGGGAGATTTGGACAGGAGTTCAAAGAAATCTACTGATGTCTACAAATGTATCAGACCCTTGTCTCTGGTATTCCAGAGCTATTCTTGTGTAATGATTCTAATTTTAATTCCAAGAATGATAATATAATACATTTGAAGAAAATAAATCTGTAACCTAAGAACACAAAGGGATTATTGTCAGATGATGGACAGCAGTGAGCCAAAATTTCAACTGGAAACATACCAAGTGTATTAACCTTTGAACAAAAGAAGGAGGAGGAGGAGGAGGAGGAGGTAATGATGGTAGTGGTGGTGGTGGTTAAGTGGGGGGAGGAGGAAAGTGCTTATTTTTGGCAGGCAACTTTCTTAATCCCTAGAAAGTATCTTTTTATCTTAATCTTAATTTTCTTTGTTAGGAAAAAACAGTATGTTTATACTTTGTCTATTATAGAAAACCTAGCAATACAGCAAAATACAGTTTTCTATCAGACACATAAAAATAATCCTTTAAAAGTTCTGCCTTCTTTTCCAAATATTTGCATGTTCTTTAAATATTCAGTAAAATTTAATTGACTTATCTACTCCCATTGTTTTGAGGAAATCAGATAATTTTCACTCTTTATTTCTAAAGCCACTATTCATGAACATGCTTTACTAAAATTTTTGTACACTAATTATTTCTGTTGTTTTAAAATATGTTTTTGATTTCAGAGTGGAAGGTAGAGGAAGAGACAGATAGAAACATCAATGATGAGAGAGAATCATTGATTGGCTGCCTCCTGCATGCCCCACACTGAGGATGGAGCCCACAACCTGGGCATGGGCCCTGACTAGGAATCAAAATGTGACATCCTGATTTATAGGTCAACACTCAACCACTGAGCCATGCCAGCCAGGCTGTTTCATTTTTATATTCCCAACCATTTATCCGAAACTAAGGAGACATAATAATCATTTTTGTCTAACTGCTGAACTACATAGTGTATCCACTGTAGTCTTGAAAATAAAAAAAAAAAGATAAATGACTTGACATGAATTGTGTCTGATGAATCAAGAACAAACATCAGACACATGGCAGATCTACTAATGCCTGCTTTATGTTTAAAATGTACAGTTACTAGACCCTTTTGATTTGCAATTAGAAATTCAAGAACATATGGAATTCAATTAAGTTAAAAATTGTATCTTTAAAAGGCATATTTAAAAAGATAATTATTTAACCATATTATGGGATATAGATGATTTTAAAATATTCCTATTCACTTGTTACTAGTGTCCTGACTTAGAAACTTAGAAAAACCATATATGGTGTCCCCCCTCCCCCAGAATATGTTTTGGACCTTAGTTTGTCCTAAAATATGAATTCAGAGATGACTTTGTAGACAGTGCATCTTTCACTTAACTTCTGTTCGTTGACTCATAAAAATTTGGCAAGGCAGGGCACTCTAGGATGCTGAAGGGTAACTGCCTCAAAACCCACAAGGTTCTAACTACAAAATTCTCCCCTCAGAGCTACAAAATGCTATCAATTCTATCTCCCTAAGATTGGCAACTGTTGACTAGCTGATTGGCAATACAGGAGTAATTAGAATGAGTGATATTAGAGTTGAGGTGATTAATCAGATATTTCAAAACAAAAGAAAGAAAAGTTGTGCTATTAAGAGATAAATGGAACATGTTGGGCACAGTTATCTGACCCATTTGACCACATCCATCAAATCCGTTATATAACTGCTCAGTCTGCACTGCAGAAGGCTCTTGCCTCCTTGTCTGTTGTCTCTTACCAGGGCTCCTTTTAGCCACTTTGGTTTCATGCTCTGCTCTCTGCGTCTCCCACCTGCTTAGCCTCTGACCCATGTGTTGTGCCCACTTACACAATCCTCCAGAGTCCCCTCGTCTCCTATTCTTGGAAAGCAGTGTGGTTTCCCACTTCAAGTCCTTGCGTATTTTCTTTTTATTATTCTGTGTGAATCTCAAGACCTTTGCAAAGACTCCCTATGCTTTTCTCTAAGTGGAGGAACTCATCAATAAGATGGCAATTTTGGTCTATCTAGGTGAAACTTGACCTGGGGGGAAAAGCCTCCTGTGAATGGTCTGTCCTATGTTTGTAACTACATAAGCAATTGTCTAATTTCCCAGAAGTTCAAATGAGGATGTGAATTTACTAGGGTGTTGACATAGCAAGTTATAAAAACCAAGGCCTCTGCTAAAATGAAAAGAACAGTGCAACCTGACCTGCATGTGTCAGAAGAGCTTTAGTTTGGCTGGATATGGTATCATGTAGTTCTGAGAGCATATTTTCATAGAATACTTTGCATTTTTTATGTCTACCAAGGGGAAACTCTTTCAAGAAAGCTGGCTCATAAGGTTACTTCAATGCTTTTGAAATTCAAGATGCAGAGCAAGCTTGGCCAAATAGAGCACTATCCAGTTCAGTGATCAAACGCAGTGTATTTGGAAAGCAGAACTGAGAGTCTGCTAATTGTTTGCCTACATTCATGACAACCAGATATGCCACTAATAGACCTTTTTTGATATTATTTGTTGCTTTCATTTCTTTTTGAATAATTAATTTTGTGCATATTTATTACAGCATTTATTCCACCAAAAAATGTGTTCAAAAAAGTCTTCAGAAGCACGTGTTCTCAAATTTCAATTGCTTGTGAATTTTAGGGCAAAAGCCTTTGGTGATGTTCTGATCTCCTAGGGAAAGTACATATGTTGACTTATTGGTTTTATGACTGACTAACAATCCCTTTCTGTAAGTTTGTTCCTATTAATTCCCAGTTCCACTTACTTTCCCCCTAAGTGGTTAAATAGGTGAACAATTGTTGTCATATTTAAGGAGTAAAAACAAAGACTGAAAGTCACAAACCTGTTAATTAAATCAAGCTGTAGACTTGTTTTATTTGACTTGAAATACATTTAAAAGCAAGAAGAACTCACTGAAAATCTGAATCTCATAGCTTTGTCTTGAAAAATCCAGGATCTGCTGATACTCAGCCCACTAACTGCCTGCATGAGATAAAGCCAGGACTCTTCAGGGACTCTCACTTCCCCTCACCTCGGCCACCCCAGTCATTAACTGCCCATCTGTCCCCTGTGGGCGGCGAATAAGCTTTCCCTTGAATAGTTGAAGAGGTTTGGCTGGAAGTCTCACAAGTAAATCAGGGTCTTTTAAGGAAGTCAGACTTTTCCAATAAGTTAATACCTATAATTATTTGACCAGAAAATTTTAAAAACATTACTATTAGTGATTGTATTATAAATATTCATAAATGTATGGCATTCAGAGCCATGTTTTATATACCTGTTATATTGAATTAGAAATTAATTTTATAGGATGGGGTTCCCAAATAAGTTTTATAAGTTTTCAAGACATTTAAAGAAACAGTATAAACCTAGAAAGGAAATACGATGATTAATTGGGTCAATTAAGTCTATGAGCCTATAGGAAAACAAAACCAAACCCTGTTCCCTGTTAAACTGAATCTCATGTGGAATGCTTTTAAAAATACATGTATTTGCTTTGGGTGATAAGCTGCTAGGCAGCTTACTGAGCATAAATAATTTTGTCCTCAGATATCCCCAATTTATTCAGCAAACTTTCATCGGGCATGCCTAGGCATTATCCAAGTTGATAATCCCTAGGCAATCCCATGGCCTCATTTAGAACATTGTGCTGATTGTTATATTTTCATCAGTTTGAAAATCCTGGGTCTTTTGCTAAGGATTTTACAAGGCTGCAGTCCACAGGGTCACAGTGTCATCGGAGGCTTCACTGGGCAAGAATCTGCTTCCAAACACAGGGATTGTGAGAGCCTTAGTTTCTTGCTGGCTGTCACCTAGCATTCTATCCTCAGCAACTAGTGGCCACCTGTGGTCCCTTACCACATGGTGCTTTCAACATGGCTGTGTACTTCCTTAAAACCGGCAGGGGAGAGCAACTCCTGGGACATGGGTGCTGCTCTCTTCTATAACATAACAACAGCGTACACCCTGTCAACTTTGTCATAGTCTATTGACTAGGAGCAAGTCACAGGTCCCACACAAACTCAAAGATACAGAGTGTTAACACCTGGTGGTGGTGATAATATTAGTACTGACTACCCTTAGAGTCTGTCCAATACACTCTGCAATAGCAAAATTATGCTTTTGAAAATTTGTTTTAGATATGGGAAATTGCTCAAAATATAACATTAGGTTAAAGCAAGATAAAAATGCAATGTGAGTTTCAATGTATTCCAACTTGTCTATAGCTAACTTATTTCTCTTATAATTAGAAGTTAATATATTCTTTTAATCTCTTACAAATTTGAGAATTCAAAACTAAATTCATATAATTATAAAAATCCCTTATTTTCATTATCAAAATAGGCTAATATTTTTAATTGTTTTTAGAAGTTTTCTTTTTGTAGTTTATAGTAAAATCCAAGTACTTCTTTCAATGGAATGCTTGGTTGATTGCTGCTACATAGGTCTTCCATGAGCTGGAGCTGGTTCATCATCAGATCTGGAAGCCTTTATTTGTGATTAATTTTTTTAAAAGAATTTTAAGAATTAAATAATTTTTTTAAAGAAATTATTTTTTGTTACAAGATTTTCATCAGGAAAAAAATAATTTCTAAAGACAGATATAACAGCAATTCTTTTTCCAACACCAAGGAAACATTTCAGTCACAAGAAACAAATTCCATCAAAGACTCCAGTTTCTTTCCAAACAATTTAAAAAACGCAACATTTTCCTTTTTCTTCCTCATTTTTTTCTTCTTTTCCCCCCATCTTACTGCTTAATCCTCCCATCAAAGCTACCATAGTCCATGTGTTTGTATATAAAAATGTTTCTACAATCATAAAGAATATATAGCCATTTTTGTAAGGTTTCCAATCAAGGCTTCCTTTTTGCTCCCTTATGTAAGATCCCATACCATGTTTATAAGAATAATACGCTGATACTTCCATCCCTGTACATGCTGCCAGCTGGCTCTAAAAGCCTTTGGCCTTTATGCTTTTGAAGGTCAGGCATTCATGTGGCTCAACTTCTCCACCCTTGTCTCAGGGAGAGTCATTTCCATTCAGTCCTTCATAGTATAGGTTGAAATTGACCAGTGTTGTGGAATGTGTTGCATGTCTCTATCTCAATATGCAGCCTTTAACCCAGTGGTTCTCAACCTTCCTAATGCCGAGACCCTTTAATACAGTTCCTCATGTTGTGGTGACCCCCAATTTCATTGTTACAAATTGAACATAATTAAAGCATAGTGATTAATCACAAAAACAATATGTAATTATATATGTGTTTTCTGATGGTCTTAGGCGACCCCTGTGAAAGGGTCGTTCGACCCCCAAAGGGGTCGCGACCCACAGGTTGAGAATTGCTGCTTTAACCATTATGATCCAAGTCTTCAATTTTAATGTTATGATTCTTTTTCTCATAAGACCTCTTTATATACAACTTTTCTATTTTCTCTTTTCCCAACCTCTGATTCTCTTTTCAATTGCTTGTTCTTAAGCCATAACTTTTCAACATTTGAACCAAGCTCCTTACAGGATCTAAACTCTTATAAAAATAATTAATGAATTTATTGGGGTGACATTAGTTAATAAAATTATATAGGTTTAAGTGTGCAATTCTATAATACATCATCTGTATATTTTATTGTGTGTTCATAACCCAAAGTCAAGTCTCCTTCCATTGTTATTTATCCCCCCTTTGCCTATTTCTACCTCCCCCAACCCCCTTTCCCTCTGGCACTTACCATACTGTTATCTGTGTCTGAGATCTATTGTTTGTTTTTTGCTTAATCCCTTCACCTTTTTCACCGAGCTCCCACACTCCCACCCCCAACAGCTGTTAGTCTGTTCTCTGTATCTATGAGTCTGTTTCTATTTGTTTGTTCATTAGAGTTCACATGTAAGTGAAATCATATGGCACTTGTCTTTCTCTGATTGGCTTATTTCACTTAGCATAATACTCTCCAGGCCCATCTGTGCTATGGCGAAGGGTAAGATTTCCTTCTATTTTTATAGCCACATATTATTCCATTGTGTAAATGTACCACAGTTTTTTAAACCACTCATCTACTGATAGGCACTTGAGCTGTTTCCAAATTTGGCTATTGTAAAGAATACTGCAATGAACATAGGAGTGCATATATTCTTTTCAATTAGTGTTTCAGATTTCTTTCAGTAGATTTACAAAAGTGGAATTGCTGGGTCATAAGGCAGCATGGAATTTGAGGAAATTCCATATTGTTTTCCACGGTGGCTGCATTCCCAACAGTGCACGAGGGTTGCCTTTTCTCCACATCCTCACCAACATTTATTCTTCATTGATTTGTGGATAGTAGCCATTCTGACAGGTGTGAGATGATATCTCATTGTGGTTTTCATTTGCATTTCTCTGACAATTAGTGATGATGAGCATCTTTTCATATGTCTGTTGGCCATCTGTATGTCCTCTTTGGAGATGTGTCTATTCAGGTTCTTTCCCTATTTTTTAATTGGATTGTTTCTTGTTGTTGAGTTGTAGAAGTCTTTATAAATTTTGGATATTAAACCCTAAGCTATATCACTGGCAAATATCTTCTCTCATTCAGTGGGTTATCTTTACATTTTATTGATGGTTTCTTTTGTTGTGCAAAACTTTAGTTTTATGTAGTCCCATTTGTTTATTTTTTTGTTTGCTAGTTTTCCTTGACCAGGGAAAAATATCAGAACATATATTGTTATGGGAAATGTCCAAGATTTTACTGCCTATGTTTGTTTCTAGGATTTTATGGTGTTGAGTCTAACATTTAAGTATTAAATCTATTTTGAATTTATTTTTATGTTGGTGTAAGAAGGTAGTCTAGTTTCATTTTTTGCACATATCTGTCTAATTTTCCTAACACAATTTATTGAATAAACTATCTTTATCCCATTTCATGTTCTTGCCTCCTTTGTCAAATATTAATTGACCATATTGTGGGTTTATTTCCAAGCTTTCTATTCTGTTCCATTGATGTATATTTCTGTTTTTTATTTCAGTACCATACTGTTTTGCTCATTATGGCCATGTACTATAGTTTGATATCGAGTATCACAATACCTCCAACTTTGTCCTTACTCAAGGATGAGGATATTTGGGGTCTCTGTGGTTCCATATAAATTTTTGGATTATTTGTTCTAATTCTGTGAAATATGCCATTGGTATTTTGATATGAATTGTATTGAATATATAAATTACTTTGGATAATATGAATATTTTAATTATATTCTTCCCATCCATGAACGCGGTATATGTGTCCACCTATTTCTATCTTCTTCAGTTTCTTTCTTCAGTGTCTAATAAATTTCCTCCTTGGCACCTTATATTTATGATGCAATTTTAAATGGGATTATTTTCTTAGTTTCTCTCTCTGATAGTTCAGTATTATTGTCTAAAAATTCAACCAATTCCACTTCTGGGAATACTAGTATATCTGAAGAAACTCAAAATACTCATTCAAAATAATATATTCACTCTGTGTTCATCGCAGTTGTTTACAAATAGTGACTCGGGGCACATAATCTTGTGGCCCCATCCACCTGCGAGCTCCCCACCCGCCCGCCACCCTGCCTTGACACCCTAACCTCTCCACTCAGAGCCCGAGTGTGCCTGGCCCTTCCCCCGGCCCCTCTGGCCTTCTCTAGCTTCAAGCCCCACCCTTGGTCCCAAGAGTCACCTTGGGCTGGTTCCACCTCCTCTGGGCGCCTCCCTGCTTCCACCCCGTCTCTGGAGCAACGTGGCGGCTCCACCCCGCCACACATGCAGCCTCCTGCTGAATGGTCATTACGGCATGAGGGCGTCATGGCCATTAGCATATTAGCTCTTTATTATATAGGATAGCCAAGAAATAACTTTTTAAATACATGATTATTTGTGGTCAGCTTTTATTCTTTCAGTAGTTTCATTCTTATAACAGCAATGCTGCCTAACATGGACAGGATCACCTGTTCGTCAG
The DNA here is from genome assembly GCF_000147115.1 of Myotis lucifugus. Lineage (NCBI taxonomy): Eukaryota > Metazoa > Chordata > Mammalia > Chiroptera > Vespertilionidae > Myotis > Myotis lucifugus. Next base: position 5,441,933 of record NW_005871048.1, read on the forward strand.
GTCTTTGATGTAGGACATTTTTTGCTTTGGAGAAGATGGTGTCAGGCAGACCAGGACCCAAAGCCACTTTTAGCTCCTCTCAGAAAAAGATGAGCACTTTTCTGATCAGCTAATAATCTCAGTAAAACCAGAAAGCAGACTTTCCTAGGGAAAGAGGTATTTCAACATCCATCCTGTCTACAATGGATTCTTGTCATGTACTAGTACTTGGGATTAGCAAAGTGATAGACTTAAACCATAAAAATATAATATGAAATTTTCATTCAAATATTACTAAATATTTATTTAGTGAAAACCTTCAATGTTGCCATTGCATTCTTTTTCCTAGTCCCCCTTGTTGTGAAGACAAAATAACATGTGTCTTATTTGATATCCCTCAAATAATCTTTATAAAATCTTGCAAAGCCAAACTAAATTACCTCTTCAGCTTTCAAGTTAAATCTTGTCCTTAAATTTCAAAATTATTACTTGAACTTAAACCATTAGAGCAGTGGTTCTCAACCTTCCTAATGCCGCAACCCTTTAATACAGTTCTTCATGTTGTGGTGACCCCCAACCATAAAATTATTTTTGTTGCTACTTCATAACTGTAATTTTGCTATTGTTATGAATCGTAATGTAAATATCTGATATGCAGGATGTATTTAGGCGACCCCTGTGAAAGGGTCATTCGACCCCCAAAGGGGTTGCGACCCACAGGTTGAGAACCGCTGCATTAGAGTATTCTGTCTGTGTAGTTGTTTGGAAAGTATATTTTGTTTCCCAAATCAGGATTTTGTAGAGAAAGGATATTAAGAACAAGAAAAAAATAAAGAAAAATTCTATAAATTTAATTTTTTTAAATTAACTAAAGTTGCTTCTTTATTTTGGTTTTGGTTTTTGTTTATCAGATCTCAAGTCAATAATTATTATTTTTCCCCATAAGGGCCCCATTAGAGTGATCACAGTTCTTAGAAGACACAGTTGGTACTGCATAAGAATTAACATTTAGGTGTCAGGGCTTCCTGCCAAGTGTGGTTCTTCTTGGCAATTAAAAAAAAATCACTGGGCTATGAACTTAGGTTGAAGCTGCTGTCCAAAGTCCATGGGCTACATTTTTAAAAATTATAGAGGAACTAAAGCACCTAACCAATAGATCCTGAATCTTCTTTCTAACTACTGGCTGTTCGAGGAATTGACAAATTCTTTCTTTCCCCATTTTTGTTGCATTCCAATTTTCTGAAGTATGGTCAGCTGTGGAATAAGCTAATTCAGGAAGTACCCCTTTGGCTATCACAACGTCCATGGCTGGGACAGTTAGTGCTCCCTGTCCTGGCACCATATTTTTCTTGTTCACAAAAGACAACAGTACTGGCTAAAATGTAATTTAGAGATTGATAGTAATGTAGGGCATCAAAATTATGGAAAGCAGACATCCAGTGGCTGTGTCAATTTAGTGACCATTTCTAGATATTGTTTTTCTCCATTGATAAAGGCATCATTACTAGTGATAAATAGCAAACATCCAATATAAATAGATGATCCAAGGATTATATCATAGCTCATTGCTCTGTATAACATAAAAGGCATGCTACTTAGATGTCTTCAAATGAATTAAATTTTAAAAACAGACAATAGTAATTGACCTTGAATTATAAGGAATGGTTCTTTCTTACACGTATTGTTTCAAGTACCTGCTAATTCTTGAATCTTAAACCTATTTTCTTTTACATGAAATGTGAAAATAGTTGCCTCAAAGCATTAAACTCATTAAACTTTTTAAATTTTAATAGTATTTTATAGAATTAACAGAGGCAAACATTTTTATTAAATGTTTGGTTTGATTTTTTAATGGAACTCAGCTCGCTCTCTCTCTCTCTCTCTCTCTCTCTCTCTTGCTTTTAAACTCATGACAAACTCTGTCTGAAAAATAAAATAAATTTCAATGAAAATAATCAGAAAATTATTTAGAAACTATAGTTGAGTGAAGAGACAAATATAGAAAAGTAGGAAAAGAAAAGCGCATATTTGCTTTTAATTAAGCCTGGCTCCTCTTCTTTGCTACCTGGTGTATATTTTAGATAGGCCACTTAGCTGAGCTCTTTTATAGGTCTTGGGAATCTATTTCACTGCTCACTACAACTTCCAGAGTGGTTTAAACATGGTTTATATATGTTGTTTTAGGGGTTAACAGCCTCCTAAATTAAATACCTGTTGCCTCACACTGAAAGAAAAAAGGGTCCTTTCAGATAAAATTGCATTTTTATTTAAGTGAAATAACTCACAGTTTTTCTTTTTTTCCAAGTTAAGTCTTTGCTCTTTTACATTTTCAACATGTAAAAAGAGAAAGGTGATGATAAAAAACAAACAAACACAACTATCTTCTCTGTGATTTCTTCTAAATAAACTTTGCCATAAATAGCTCCATTTTAGGTGTTATCTAGGCTTTGCCCTGAGCTCGGTGTTCTTATTTCTTTAACAATTGTTTGTAAACCAGAAAGCACTAGTTTAATTTATGTAATTTATTATTTTCCCAATGGGAAGGTTTTACCCCACGGAAGTTTTGGGAAACTCACCTCAAGCAGAAGTTATGAGACTTTGAATCGTCAGTGGGTGGGGGAAATGAATGGATTGAGATTTTTCCTAGGATTTTTATTTTGTTAAGGACATGGAAACATCACTGATGCTGATGTGATACCTGGCACATAAGAGATTCTTGGTAAATGCCCTATGCCTAGCACAATCGACAATCAATAAATAATTATTGAACTTATATCCAATGAATGAATATACGGTGAGCAAACATTTAGTAAGTGAAAGCCTAAAGTTTAGCTCTTGCCATTGTATCCTTTTAGAGTTCTGGTCTCCTTACCAGGAAAAAGAGGAACCTAGATGTTGTTATAGAGGACATTTTGCTGAAGCAATGAGTCCAGATGGCCTGGTTGCTGTTCAGTTGATCCTTCTGTATGCACCCATGACACCCTGTCCGTATCTTTATCAAGGCTGTTTTTTAGGATATACAGGGAGTATAGCTTGGGATGGGGTACAGTACTTATAACTTAGTTACATCTTCCTTGAGGTTTTAGTTATAAACTTTGGATCTATTTTTCTATTTTGAAAATGTACACATTTTTTTACGTTTAACTGAAGACATCATGAGTGTGTTTCATAATGTATATAGTTTGCTTCATGTATTTTCATAGAGGTACCACTCTTTCAAAATTAAAATTTGTTTATCTTCTGATATTTTAGAGCATCAAATTGAGATTTGATGACAGGATAGTGGTTGGAGAGGGGCTATGGGATTGAATTCTCTGTGAGTCCCCATTTTAGAAATTCTTGAGAGTGTTTTTATCCTTTGAGTATCTAAAGACCTTTCACAAATTAAGTACCCATTAAATATTTATTGAATTAATTACTAATTTTAAAAAGAGGTTAAAAAAATTGAAGAAAAAAAATTTTTAATTGCCCTGCCAGTGTGACTCACTGGTTGAGCATCAACTTATGAACCAGGAGATCATGGTTCAATTTCTGGTTGAGGGCACATGCCTGGGTTGTGGCTTGAATTCTGGAGGAGGAGGGGAAGTTGGGCACGCAGGAGGCAATCAATCAATGATTCTCTCTCATCATTGATGTTTTTATCTCCCTCTTCCTCTCCATTCCTCTCTGAAATCAATAAAAAATATATTTTAAAAAATTGAGGACAAGGTTTTGCATTAGCCATATTTTTCTAGGTGTTTGTCTTTGTAGATGAAACCCATTTGGTAATTGCTCAGCTTTCTCCTTAATTTTAACTCTGAAGACAGAGCCAAAGGCCTCAGGAACATTAAACTGATGATTAGTATTTGATTAAGAGTACGCTAACTAAGAGGTAGATAATGATAATGGAAATACATGGACATAATTTTGGTTTGTAAATAGAAAAATGATTCTGTTTTTATTATGTCTCATGGACTGAACTAAACCAATTTTTTTGGAGAGCAGCTACATCTCTCACTGTGAAAATTTTAGTAATCTGCTTATCAAGGTCAGGTTAAAAGGCATTGCCAGGTTTTTATGCAAACCCCAAACTATGATAACACTGATACATTGATGTATTTTTCTACTGAGAAGTGGAAAAGTGAATGCAAAAGAGAAATTAAGTAACCAACATAATAAAGTGGCTAACATGAAAAACACCAGATTGGAAAAAATAGCTGAGCTGATGTTTTCAGTTCCCTTAACAACTAAGTAGGCAACTCGATTAATTGTGCAGATTGCAGGCAATTCGGTGGCCACCTGAATGGACATAATCACCTGACCAATGTGGTCCATACATTCTGTTTGTACAATGGGAACAGCTGATATTAGAGCTCAGACCCTAGCTGAACCAAAGCACCCATTAACCTCAAATTAGACAGAGGAAAGGTAATTTTAAAAACCTCTAAGACATAATCTGTTTAAAATACAGTACTGATCTACTACATAATCAGATAATACATTAAGAATATAAATTGACTTGTAAATAAGAATCCCTGAGTGGTAAAATAAAGAAATATCCTCATCAAATTGTTGCCTTCTTTCCCAGAAATAGGTAAATGACCACAGTTCTGCTTCTGAATCACATCTATGGTTGTTCTGTCGTTGTTCTGTTTCATTTTTTAAGAGAGAGAGAGAGAGAGAGAGAGAGAGAGAGAGAGAGAGAGAGAGAGAAACATTACTGTTGAGAGAGAATCATTGATCAGCTGCCTCCTACACACCCCACAATGGGGATTGAGCCTGCAACCTGAGCATGGGCCCTGACTGGGAATAGAAATGTGACTTCCTGATTCATAGGTCAATGCTCAACCACTGAGCCACACCAGCCAGGGTATTTTATTTTTTATATTGCCAACCATTTATCAGAAACTGAGGAGACAATAATCATTTTCTCTAACTGCTGAACTACACAGTGTATCCACTGTAGTCTTGAAATTAAAAAAAGATAAATGACATAAATTGTGGCCTGATGAACTAAGAACAAAGATCGGACACATGGTAGATGTACTAATGCCTGCCTTATGTTTAAAATGTGCAATTACTAGACCCTTCTGATTTGCCATTTCCTTCATATTGGCATTCTGAAAGAACTACACAGTACAGAATAGAAAGTAACATAAAATTAAACTGCATATTGCTCATAAAACAAGAAGAAAGGTGCTGGTTAATAGTAACACTATTCTTTGGACTATATTTTAGTCTTTCCTAGAAGAAGTACCAAATGTTGTCTGAGTACATTATAGTTATTATTGATCTTACATATAAAGCTGCTACTCTGTGAGGTTATGCAGCACCGTGGGATGAATGCTACACTTGCCTGAGTGACCAAGGGTTTTTAGTGAAAAAGCCTGTGTTTTGTCTGAGTAAGCACAGAAAAGAATGTTTTCATATAAAAACTTTTTAGAAGACAGATTATTTACCCACTAAGGGTTTATAGTAATTGAATGGGCAGTAAAAAAATGATTGGGGACCTTTAAAATTTTGAAAATAAAACATAATGATATAGCTAATTTATAACATATAACACATGCAACTACATCTTTAATTCTGATTTGTGCAGAGCTAAACAATTGCCCAATGAAAGAGTGACTTTCTAGAATACCAATCTGGGTCACTGAGGGCCAAACCAGAGTTGTCATTTTATTATTCTTTTGATATTTTAACATGACTAGTGATATACCTTTACCACCACTTGATGCTTCTGTACCTGGGCATTGTCAAGGTTATTGCTAGGAGATTATGACCTTGTTTCTCACTGAGCCAAACAGCCTCAGCTTTCCTTCCTAAACATTCCTCCAACTTAATGAGAATCAGCATAGGATTGAGGGATCAATTGCTGGTCATTTGTTGTGATCTAGAGCAACTTATTCTTTATGCCTCAGTTTTCTCATTTGTAGAAGGCTAAGAGAGGTTTTGATAAAGTAAAATATCATATGGAAAAATGCATGGGTTCAGTTTTTGGTCACAAAAACAGAGCCCTCTCTGTGTACCCCATGTATAATGGGTTTTAGCATATCAATGGAAAGTTTACATTAAAAGAACTGAAGTTTACATTAGAAGACTTTCTCAGCTTGATGTTATGAAGAGCTCCCTGGAGAGCTGCTATGAATCTCCCTTCTAACCACAGGTGTGGCTCCTAGTGTCCCAGGAGAATAAAGCCCATTCTCCCCTCCTACCCCTCATTTTCATATGATTCACTGGAAAATTCTAACTTGGAAACATGGAGGGAAAGGAATCCTGGGAAATGTAGTTCCCAATATCTCCTCTGTGATGCAGATTACTTGCAAGGAGGTGGTGATAACATTGAATTAAGCACAGATAATAGTTAAACTTACCACAAAATAGGTACTTTGGAGGCATTTGAGTAGAAAGATCAGTGTGTTAGAAAAAGCACTGAATTTAGAAAAAGGCCTTTGTACTATGTTGATTTCATGACTCACTAGTTCGATGGCTTTGAACTACTAGTATTATCTTCCTAAGTTCCAAGTTCTTCATTGGTTATACTCTTACAAAAACTAGATAAGAAAATGCATGAGATGCAGCTTGACTTTACTGGGTAAATATGGCCCTTTGCTCTTCCAGATATTTGGTGATATCACAGTACTTACAATAACATTTACAAAAGCTGTTCCAATATGTTAGCCTACGTTACTGTTGTAATAAATACTTCAGAACACATTTGGTGGTAAAAGTCAAACTACCATTATTTTAGTTTTCTTCCTTCATTTATTCATCCATTCATTCACTTGATAGGCATTAGCTGAATGTCTGTTATGAGGCTTAAATCAAAGAAGAGAAATTATCAATCAAACAACCAATATATACTATCATGTGGTAACAAGTAGAAGAGGGGCTATTTCAAAGAGAGTTCTCACCTCCTCTCTGATTTCTAACTTCTGAAAAGGCAATATTTAAGCCAAGACTTCAATGAAAGTGAGAGACAAAAGCCACAAGAAGATTTAAGGGGATACATTTCCAAACAAGGAGAAGAGTAAGTGCAAAGGTGCTGAGGTGATATAAACATGGAGTGCTTAAAACATAGCATCCATAAATATAAGTACTTATGAATTTTACAAGGACAATCATACTTTCTATGGATAATGCACAAATAAGTACACATTTTCCTAATTTACCTTTTGTTATTGAGTAGAATTTAGTTTCACATGTTTAAATAGTTCTTTTAACTGTCAATAATTAATTACATTTACTGACACATTTTTTATCTTTTCTGCTTGATGTTTATTCATCCAAGAATTTTCTTCTTTCTAAAATACATGTTTTAGTCTTTTAATGAAACTCTGTTGCTTTTGTGTGTCTGTTTTCTATTGTATTGTTGTTGTTACTCCTAAGAGATAGCTTATCTGGATATAAAATTTTAAGTTACCCATTATTTTCTCTCAGCACTTTGAAGATATTATTGATTATTGTTAAGTTCTTTTCTGTCCTTAGTTATTGCTACATGAAAATTTTCCCAGTTTAAGAATGATTCTTAATAGATAAACAGACTTTTCTCTTTGGCAGTTTAAAATTTTTCTCTTTTTCTTTACTATTCTGAATTTTGCAGTACCTATCTAGATGTGGAATTCCTTTTTATATCTTTTTTGGCATTCAGAGTGCATAGGTGGTATGAAGATTCATTAATTTCTTCATTATTTGAATGTGTCAGCCACTTACTTCAAATATTGTCCATGTGTAATTTTCTCTCTTCCTTTAATTTAGAAATTAATTTGGACTTACGTTAGAGCCTCTTAACTGCTTTTCATCTTATTTATCTCTCCGTGATGCACTCTGAGTACATGAATCAATTCTTAAAATTCACTAGTTCTATCCTTGTGACTATTTCAGCATTTATACAATTATTGAAAGTTTTAAGTTCATTTTTTGTATTCCCAAGGTTTCTATTAAGCTTTTCGCATAGCCACAGTTTTTCATTAGTCCACTATGTTAAAAAGATAAACTGAGCATTATAAGTATCTTCATTTAAAGACTGTCAAAATGTTTCCTAAAATTTTATTTAGAATACATCAGTGTTTTTATTGTTGATTTTTTGTGGTTGTCAACAGTTTACTTTGGCCTCTTTTCATGATGGTATTGAAGAAATTTCTAGGTTCAAGTCCTGGTTTTTAGACCCTGTTAACCTTTGTAGAAGCATTTTAATGGCAACCTATTGCAGAACTCAGAAAGCACTGAGTTTTAGCTCTACACCTCATTGCATTTCTGTTCCACATCTAGTATGTGGAGATGTTTATATTGTTTTTCGAGCTGTTATTTCTAACTGATTTTTGCCTGCCCTTGCTCTGTTTCTGGAAAAGAGGCCATGTATTTAAGTGTGAACTTACAGAGCCTTCTTAACCAGAGACTTATTTAAATGTTTTATGTTTCCTTAATTCATTTCTTTATTTAGAGATTTTAATACCTCATGGGCATAGGCTTCTTGTTGAATATATTAAATGAACTATATGTATTTGCGATATATATATATATATATATATATATATATATATATCCCAAATATATATATTTAAGTACTTTATTACACATATATATTTTATTTCAATAAAGAATATTTAGTTTGTTTTTATCATGCTTTGTTCCCACAAAGATTTTTAATGCAATGTAAATGTGATTTGAGTTGTATTTCTTTCTTAGAATTTTTAAAATAAATTCAGAAATCAGAAATTATTTTTGACAGATTTATTAGCATAGTTTTATGTTCCTGCAAAAACAACTTTATTTAAAATCCAAAGAAATTCTACACAGCTTTCATGCCTCAGGCAATTATTTTCTTATTCCTCACTCAAGCTTCAGCCCTTTGCACACCCAAATAACCCATTAAATTGAAAATTGGAGTGTCTGTGCTTGTAACCTGGCTGCACTGAAGTCTGTCAATCTTGGCACTTCACCAGGACCGAAGGATTCACCACTGCGAATCATGTAATCAGCCAAACACTGCTCATCATATCTGAATTTGAGAACCTATTTGGGGAAAAAAATCCATTTTCAATGCAACCCAGAACTCTTCATACTAAAACTGGGAAGTGTGAAGAGACATTATTTGAGAGCCCTTGGTGGTTCCCAAATTCAGTGTCTTGAAGGTAACAGGTACCTATGAACAACTTTAATTTACACTAATACAGATGTCTAACTCATTTGGATCAAGACCTCTCCTTTACCTCCTTTTTGTTCTATCCTAAATTATTTGAACCAAACACAATTTTAAAAAAGTTAAAAGGTTTTCAAGGCATAGGTATCATTTGCAGAGAAAAATTGAGCTGTTTATTGTGTAGCTGAAGGAGCAGCCATAGCATATACAGGCAAGTGGATTAATCTAAGGGGATCAATTCTTTTTTCTTTTAACACTTGAAGTTAGCGTTTAATTTTTTTTTTTTTAGTTGCTCATAGTCATAATAAATGGTAACATAAGATTTTAATGAGAAGGAGTCAGGGACTATTGCTTTGAATTTCTTATAAGAAACATTAATCTCAGCCAGAACTTTTGGCTTCATTCTTTTGTGTGTAAAATAGTTGTTACTAAATATGTTTCTCTTTGAATACACATTTCTACTTGATCTCAGTCTAGTTTTAATGCACAAAAATCTAGCTCAAGGCCCCAAATTAAGCCACGTATGTAGGATTTTTAATTTTTTCATATCTAATTGGTTAGGGCATCTTCAATGTTTTATGAAGGTACGAGCTCCAGTAGAACGAAGCTTCTGTGGGCGTCTTACTGTGCATCTGTGGGCCACTCTGACAGTCTGTCATGTACAGAACTGGGAATCCTCACAGGACTCAGCAGGCAGTAGGAAACTGCCTGGCTGATAGCATTGCTGTTATCTCTTTTAATAAAAACTTAATTTCCTTTCTTCCCTCTTATACCGGCAGATACCAGCCCCTTATTTATTTTCCTGACAGCTACCTGTCATCGTGTGAGCACCCAAGACTTGCTGTTCTTATTCCCACCATTTCTTCTATCTCCCCCCCCCCCCCACACCCTGTGCAAGGCCATGGGAAAATGTGAGTTTGGGGCTGCTTCTAGGCAAGGCCAGCAGAGTTTCCATAAACCTAGCCCAGCTTGGCACAAAGAAGATGTAGAAGGAGCAGCCGCAGCTTGTACAGCCAAAAGCACTTGTGGAAATTCTAGGAATGTGAACCAGAAGAATCGCCCCAGGTCCCCAGGCGCTGTTCTCACAGCACACTTAGCACGCTGTGGGGCTGGACAAACAGCCCTTCCCACTGGGCGCAGCTCTCAGCCTGAGGCTGGAAGCACGACGGGATGTGGCAGCCTGGACGCGGGGTAATGTAGTAGGTGCAACAAAAGGCATCAAATTAGAAAATGGAAACTTTTCCCTCCCTGCACTGTAATTTGCCTGTCACTTGGCTTTAAAGCAGCTGAAAACAATTTTTTGAAGGCGAATGTTTATTTCCTGAAGTCTTGTGAATAATTATAGGCCTGTTCTCTACATACTCGACATTCCACTGGCATTTCCCATAACTCTGTCAGCTCTGGCGGTTCCTAGCACACGTGTATGTTGGTGCTTTGCATGAAAAGGGGCTGCTGTTGAATGTGTGGCACCTTTGATCAGAGGCGTGTGACATGCTCTACCTACAACTCAGCAAACTCAATATAGCATGTGTCTGTGTGTGTGTGTGGAGTGTGTGTGTGTGTGTGTGTTTCCAAGTTCATTTTCTAAATGCTATGAGTAGGATCTACTGGGAAAATTCCTGATTTTACATCTGTCTTACCGCAGGAAGAGAAGGGCAAGCTAATGAAATTTTTATGAGCTGTGCTGCCTAGTGTTCACTGACAAGTCTTTGCCTTTCTAGGGGAAGCTTTGACCCCACGTGGTGAGGGAGTTTGTAACCCGATGCTATTGTTGGAATAATTATAGTCTAAGGTTTTCCTGTCAGCACCCAAGTTAGCTCAGGAAAGTTATATATTTTGAAATTCTTGTACCTCGTCCTCTAAAAAATATATGCTCTGCAAAATCAGGTGGTTGAAGGCCAATAAGTTGGCCATAAAACAGCTCTCACATCACTGAAAGGAATGACTGAGATGTACATATGTGTATCAAGTTCCGCAGTGTCATGTACACTTAATAGGATTATTGATGGCCCATTTATAAGGATTTCTTGGTAGAGGAGTTCAGTTGAATATTATTTCTTCTGAATGTTGGAATTCATATTTGGAATTCGGATTTTTATTATAATTAATAAAATAAGTCTGACATTAGAGTTGCACAGCATTTTAGATAAATACTTTCTACCTAGTACTTTAATGTAATTTTGGTTTTTACTACTATCTTTCAGGGAAATTTTTATTCTTATTTCCAAGGGGGAACTAAAATGTAGAGGAATTTCATGGCTCTTAGATTGAGCATGTATATGAGAAGCTTTTTCATGGCGCTCCTCTTAAACATTAGATTGATTCAGGGCTTACGGCCTTTGCAAATCCCCAGATCCAGCCTGTGATCCCTTATGTGAGTTTTATGAATGAGCAACAGTAGTTTCCTGTTTTTTATTTTGTCATCCAGGACAGTACAGGTTGTTGTTCTGTTGTATACTATTTAGGAACATTTTCTATAACTTTTAATTATTTAAAAACGTATTTGATTCCAAAACTCCTGTGCTGTAGATATATAACTGGAATTTTTGGCAATGAGAATTGTATACAGGTGTCTGTGCGTTGGTGCAGTTCTGTGGGACTAAAGGTATTTAAAAATGGTCACAACTGTACATTGGCTTAAATTTAATAACAGCACCATCTTTGAGCTCGTAAAGTGAACTTGTGCTTCTTAGAAAATCACTGTTGGAAAAATGCATCCCTAACTTTTATTCCCATAATCGTGAATGACAATGATGCTTTACTTTTGGCAAACTGATCCAATTGTAATAAACTAGCATTTAAGGCATTGTTTCCCAGAATATGTTTGTGCTATACATATATGGGCATATAAGCTCCTCCCACTAGCTCTCTAAACCATTTACCCTGTTCTTTTTTATTCCTTCCCCCCTAACCTTTCATTGTATTTTCTAATTATTTTGGGGTTTTTTTGTGTAATTTTTTTCAGGTCTTAAAACTTTTTATTTGCATATTTAAAAAATGTGCATTCCAATAATTAAAATCATTTGAACAACAAAAAAAATGACACTCTGATTAAACTGCATTTTACAGCCTGCAGGACACCTTGGACCAGCTTGGTTTTTTCTCTAGATTTCACCCTCATCCCACCCAGCTCGTTCCTTCACCAACATGTAAGTTCTCCCCGCTCCCCGCCAGCCAGCCAGGCAGATGGGAGCGGCAGGTGCGGCCTTCGTTGTCAGTAGTTCTGATGTGCAAAGGGGAAGCACAGTCACTTAAACTGATCCAACCTCTTTGCATCTTACAAAGTTAAACAGCTAAAAGAAGTAAAATACGAAGGCAATGCTTGTGGAATGTACAGTGCATATTGTTGGCGCATGCCTCATTACGATTCGCCTGCTTGCTTCTCCTGTTCAATCGTTTCTTTTGAAGGTAGTAGATTTTTCTCTTGCATTTCTGTCTTCTTCAATTTCGACTTACCGAATTTCTCAATCTCAGCCATATGGGGTTTGTCAGACATGGGTGCAGAGGAAGCTGAGCGAGGTGCGCGAACGGGGGAAGTCCCATCTGCTCAGTGACCGCCGCCGAGTCTACTGTGTAATTTTTTAAATTGTCACCAGAGGATACCTTTCCACTGATCTCCAGCGAGAGTGGAAGGGAGGGGGAGAGACAGAGAGAGAAACATCGATGTGAGAGGGACACATGGACTGGTTACCTCCCTCACAAGCCCCAACCAGGTCTAGGGATCTAGACTGCTGCCCTTAACCAGAATCACACTCCGGACCCTTCAGTTCATGGGCGATACTTCAACTGAGTCAAACTGGCCAGGGCTATTGTGTAATACTTATTTCACTGTACTTCAATGCAAACTCCTCAAAAGAATCTTACTCTATTTTGTGCACTGATATACTCCACATAGTAGGTGTTCTACAAGTATTTGTGGAAGGACAGAAGGAATAAAAGAAGTTTGGTTTAGATCTGTGTTACTTGCATTTTTTAAATCCCTGACTAATACATTCAGTCAGTACTTTGGTAATTACCTTCCACACTCCTTCCCAGCCCTTGGCCATCTTTAATTGCTCAGTAGACACATGAGTGCTAATTAACTACTAAATATTTTACAATGTGCAATATGGTGGTGATCTAAACTAAAATATTTGGTCCTCACCCTCAAAGAGGCACAGGTGGTTGAAAACAACAAACAAAAAATGATACACGTATAATTCAGTGCAAAATTTAATTTCCGTAAAAGTCCAGAGGGAAAGGACATCAGCAAAGTTATAATAATTATAGAAGGCTTCCTGGAACAGAAAGGGATTGTAAAATTGGAAAATCATATAATTATATTATATAATTATTTTTACTAGGATATATCGTGTATTTTATCCTTTGTTGTTAAAGAGTGTTTGGTTTTTCATAAAAAGAATCACTACTAGTAGCTCTCAAACTGGCTGACTACAGCTTCTAACCAGAAAGGAAGGCTTGTCAACAGATTTCACTTTCTGCTAGACTTACATCAAGAATAAGCTGTTAGGAGAAAGTAGGGAGGTCTATATGATTTTATTCTCTAGTAAATCAGTCAAATCAAAACTCAGGGATATGATGTGGCAAAGAAAGCAGGAACCTCAGGCATGTCAAGTTTTCCCTGGAGGGAAGCCGCATAGGCAGGCAAGCACGAAAGCCACATAATCACCTTATTCATGACTTTGAGTTCATCTCTGCTGCTATCGATTGGCAAGCACTTGGAAAGAGAAGGTAGTGAATGACACTCTTAGAGAAAAGCTTAAATATATTCCCTAGTTAATTGAAAGGCTTCAACACATACCAGGCTTCAGGCAACCCAAGAACAAAGGCTGAAATTTATCATAGGTGGAAACAGAAGAAAGTTAAGATCATCCCCAAATGCCTAGGTTTTATAACTTTTAACTTTAAGTATTACAACCTATTTCTTGAAACTCTCCTCTAGTGTGTATGTTCATGAACATTGTTCTTGTTTGCAGATACCCCAAACCCAGTTGTCTATAGTTTATCAACATAATAAAGATAGAAGGGAACTGTGGTCTTGATAGAACAAGGAGGATACCTCTTGCCCAGGACAGCATAGAATCCATGTGCATTCATTTATTCAGTCACTCAACAAATATTTATTTAGCCCTTTCTGTTGTAATAAATAATGATTTGATAAGTGGGCATGGGAAAATAGGAGAAACTTAAAAGTCAGGATGAGAAATTAAATGTTCGGTGTCTTAAAGTAGAGAACATTGCTACTACGAACAGAGAAGTGACATAATGGGTTAGTGAAGATCCTGGACAGGAGGGAGGGAATCAGGATTAGAGGTAGGAAACAGAAAAGGCCAGACTAGGGGTATAGCAGCAAGAAATAAGGGAGGGAGAGAGGTGATAGGAGACAGCTATGAAACATAAATAGGACACAGTAATGACTGGATAAGAACCATGGAAAATTCTTTTTTTGCGAAGTAATAAGAACAGAAGCCTGATTTGAGGGTATGGCAGAGAAAATGGAGGCAGCAGATATAGGCTCCTTATTTGAAAAGTTTGACAGTAAAAGGGGAAAAATTATAGCAGTAGCTAGAGAGGGCAGCTGGGTCATTTTCTATGAGAGCAGAGAGCATTCTTGTTTGAAGGCATGGGGTGAAAGCTGTGAGGAGGCACTGAAGATGCCGAGAGGCTTCATTGAGAATTAAGGTCTTGATGGTACTGGGAGGAGAGGAGCAGGGTGGTACAAAAGGAGCTCTGAGCTTTAGAGGGGGAGAGGGACCTGTTTCTTGAGACAGAGACAATAATAAGAAGTGAGAAAGTGGTGTCACTGAATCATTATAACTAAATGCGCCAACAGATAATGACTTGATCTTACCTGTGATATAAATGCTAAAGGCAGTATCTGAGGAGCGTAATAACTTCTCTCTTATTATAACTCCATCATGACAATGAAAGCATATTCTTAGGCCACCCTATAATTAGAATGTATCTCTCCTTCCCCAGTTTAATTTCCACTGAGTTTCGAACTCTGATTTTTACCAAAATGTCTTCTCTTCAGCAGACTTTTTTTTCCTCTTCATCTTTATGTACTTGCCCTGCCAGCCCACGTCACTGTCCTGCATGCTGCTTAGGTACTCCTGGGGTCACCGCTCCCTCTCCTGTTACTCTGGTTCCTTCTTTTGTGGAAAAAAATTATCTCTTTAAAGATCACCACAAATTAATATCATTTGATTCTTGACTATGCTATCATCCTTTCTTGATTTTCAATTTGATTTTTACTCAGAGCATGATGTATTTGCAGATTAATAATAGTACTTCCCTTTTCCATTAATCATGTTCTATTTTTCTATTTCCAAATATGAGTCACTTAAGCTAGTGGGCTCCAAAGGTGGTGGTGGGGAGGTACACAACCCACTGGGTAAAGAAGAAGAAATACAGAAAGTATTAGGATTTCCTTCTTTTTATCTAAAAACAAGACCTTTTTTTCCTACTATATAGCATGTAAAATGAACTAGGACCTCTTATTCAGTTTGTATTCACAGTCTCCTATATCACATATGTTATGCAAATATTCAGCATATCGTAGTGCATGTGTGCCTGGGTTAGGAAGTCTGTGCATGATGCTATCCACTTCAATATCAGACCATTCTTCATTGAAAAGTACAAGTGACTTTACAAGATCCTGGCAGAAAACCCACAGAGTCAAGGTCTAACTCATAATGCAAGCACAAGCAAACAACTAGACATCGGCAGAGCTGTCACCATTATTTTTCACATAAGCTCAACAGAAGCCAGTGTTCATGAAAAAACAAGTAAGCCAAGTGTAAAAATATCTGACAAGTAGTTAGACAACAAAATTGAAGTTATTAAGAGGATTTTTTCAAATACAGGTGAAGGCATATCATCATTAAGGATGGCTATAACCCTAAATGTATATTCGGCTAGTTACTAGTTAATGATAGTACATGCATATAATTTATAAATATGTAGGTATTGGGGAATTTTGCTCAACATCCTTTTACTAATGGAAGTGTATCCTAACAGTTTGGAGACCTCTGATCTAGTGCATTTTTTATTGGAGAATATGAATAGTTTTTAATGATTTAACAAAATGTCAAGTTTCCTGCAACTACAAAATGTCGCTTTGAAAATAGAAGATTCACATGACTTTTAAAAATATGCTTATTTATCATTAAGCCACTACACAAGAGAATTCAAAAGAAGCCTCACTACTGACAAAGATTAGTAAAATGCCCCTAGCGTGAAGATGAACAATGTGGTCAATGGGCACACAGCACAGGCCCTGATTTGTAGGTAAAGTTACTATTCTCTATATATATCATAGTGTGTTCAAGTAGCCACTATAGACTCTTGGCCTTGGGGGAAGGGACCATAAATACTCTTTGCAAGTTTAATTTCACTGCTACCATAGTTTTAAATGTCCTACTTCTAAAGTAGCTTTTTTTTAAGGTGATTCATTAATGGATATGTTCATTTGGAGCTTAATTTTTCTCCTTGGAATACTTACAAAGGCTTATGGAAAGGAGCCTACTCAATGGTCCTATTGTGTTGGGATTCAAGCACTCTAATAATTTTGTCATCAAAGGGAACAGAGCCCTTATCATGCATTATGACCACCTGCCACACTACATTTTCCATGATGACAGAGATATTTCTTCGTTCCCTTCAGTCAGAATGGGGCACAATTGCAAGTGCAATTCCATGGACTGCTATTAATTCAAGTGGACTATTACATCCAGCAAGAATTCTATAAACTGCATTTTCTTTCCAAGATTTTAAAAGCTGTATGCAGGCCCCCGGGTGTAGGTATCCTTACATTCCAAAATCGAAATGAGCCTTTGCATTTTATTAGTGTTTTGTTTAGAAATTAAGAAGATAGATCCATGAATCATTAGTTAGCCCTCATCGGTATGGTCATGAATACTATAAAACTGAAAAGACTTATGAATTTTTTATTATAGAAATAGAAAATGTCTATAGTAATGACTGCTTAGAGTTACATAGTACTGTTGAAAAGTTTTCTAAGTACTTTAGAGACTTATTAATTCTCACTTTTCTCCCTGGACTGGCCAATGAAAAGACGAGAAAATTGAAGCAACAAAGTCACATGATACTCCCAAGGTTCTTTAGTAAGCGATGAAGAAGCAAAGAGTATAACCCAGAATCACATTGTGACAGAGTTCCACTAGACCAAGAAGCTATCTAAGCTATAAAGTTAGAGTATTTAACATAAAGATATTTAATGCATTCTACTCCACATAAGAAAACTAATATCAACTGGACTATGTACTATCAAACTGTCTTTTTATGGATTACATGATTTTTGAAAACAGATTTCTTCTAAAATAGTAATGTTATGCTACTTTGCAATAAAGATCTTGAGATGCATCCCACTAGGATAAATATTAATTAAGCAGCGAGTATAAACCTCTTTGTGAAATCTAGACTTTGATATACAAAAGATCGTGGGCCCAGAAGGAGAGCTCAGAGAACATTCTCTCTGCCCGGGAACTCCAGGCTTTTATTATTGAATCCTGAGAGTGAGTAGGAGAGCTAAGAGGCACCACTTTATTGCTCTAAGGCTCTTCATTAGTGTATAGCCATTAGCTATTTAAAGAATAGAGGAGTTGGAGATAGGTTGTAACTATCTCCTAAGGTACAGAAAGTATTTGGTGATAAGACTAGAGAGCAAAGAGACTCAAGAGAGAAATCCCAACATCTTGTAACTGAGCAGTGAAATACGGTGACAATCTCAACAACTCTGAAAGCTAGTGGATTGGCTGTGAAGCATAGACAGATTTCTGGAATGTTGTCAGTGCTCAGTGCTCAGTTCTTGTTGATAAGAAAGTTTTAATCCCCCCTTCAAAATATTTCAAGCCAGTGGTGAACTGAGTCAAACTAAAGCAGCAGCAAAGTCCAAACCCAACTAACCCAGTCATTTCACTCACCTCTAGTAGACTGACAGAAAAGGAATCTGAACCTTTCTTGGAGGTAAATATTATTTGCTTTAGGTTCTACTCTTTCTTATTAAAATGTCTGGCATATACTTACATATTACAAGACATGAAAATGGTCAAGAGAGGAAATAGTCAATAGAAACAGAACCATAGATGGTCTGCATGTTGGAATCATCAGATTTTGGCTTTAAAATACATGGACTAAAAATGATAAAAATGTTCAGCCTACATGGCTCAGTGGTTGAGTGTCATAGTAGGAGGTCAAGGTTTGATTCCCAGTCAGGGCTTATGCCCAGATTGCAGGCTCAATTCTCAGTGTGGGTGTGCAGGAGGCAACCAATTGATGATTCTCTCTCATCATTGATGTTTCTATCTCTCTCTCTCCCTCTCCCTTCCTCTCTGAAATCTATAAAAAATATAAAAACATAATAAAAGATATAGTAGAAGTGGTGTACAATATTTGACAAAAAAGGGAAATGTTAGCAGAAATACAAAAACTATTTTTAAAAATTAAACTAAGTAGAAATGCTAGAATGAAAATATAACATCAGGAAGATTTTATTGTATGGACTTGAAAGCAGATTTTATATTGCAGAGGAAGCTTTAAGTAAACTTGAAATAGTCAATAGAAAATATTAGAAACAAAATCGTTTTTGTAAAGCAAAGAACATTGAAAACATTTGGGAAAATATGAAATAATCCAAGGAGAGGAAAGGAAGAACGGGGCAGAGTATTTGATGAACTATTAGTTTCATCAAATTGATGAATGAACCAAGCCACTTAGGAAATTCAAGGAAGATAAATACAGAGAAAACCACATCGTGGTCAATTCTAAAAACCCAAGATAAAATAGCCAGAGAAAAAAAGATGTGTAAAAGTGAACATCAATAGAGAGGATGGATTAGTTCTCAGTAGAAATTATGGAAGCCAGAAGATAAAAGAAAAATATCTTGAAAGTGCTGAAAGAACAAAATAGATCTGTTAACCTATAATTTTATATCCAGCAAAAATATTCTTCAAAAAGGAAGGCAACATAATGATATCCTTAGATAGGAAAAAAACTGAAATAATTTGTCTCCAGGCTACTTCACAATATGAAATGAAGATAAAAATCTGTTAGGCTGAAAGATTGATACCAAATGAAACTCAAGAGCTTTTCATTTAATTATTTTATATTTTAATTATATGTGTTTATTTCTTAAAAAAATAAGTGTTTAAAGCAAAAATGATGCATCATAAAGTTGTTAACATATACAGAAGTAAAATAAACAAAAAGAACACAAAGGGTGGAGATGTACATGGACTATTACTACAGTTTTATATTATTTATGAATTAGTATACTATTACTTGAAAGAAAAATGTGATAATTTAAAGATGCATATTATATTCAGATCTAAAATGACACATAAAATCTGTAGCGTAAAAATTAATACAATGAATAAAATAAAATAAAATTTTCAACAATATTATTTCTTTCCCCAAAAGGCCAGAAGGACACAAAGAACAATGGAATAAACATAAAATAAATACAAATATGGGAAAGTAAAATAATAATTATAATTATATAAATAAAAATGGATTAAATGCTTCTCTTAAATGGCAGAAATTAGTAGACTACATTAAAAAGCAATACCCAATTGCTCAGTTGTGAGCTGTCTACAGGAGACACAGATAGGGTAGAAGTAAAACAATATAAAAATATATGCCATATAAATACTAAATATAAAAAGCTAATAGTGCCCTGGCCAGGTGGTTCACTTCATTGGAGCATAATATCGTACACCAAAAAATTTTGGGTTCAATTCCTGGTTAGGGCACATAGCCAGATTATGGGTTCGATCCTCTGTTGGGGCAACTGATTGATGTTTCTCTCTCTCTCTCTCTCTCTCTCTCTCTCTCTCTCGTCAATGAACATGTCCTTGGGTGAGGATTTAAAAAAAAAACTAAAAAGCTAATGGCTATATATATAATATCAAGACAATAAGAATTATGAGAGAAAAAGGACATTCTACATTGGTAAACAAATCAATGTGTCAAGACATAAATATTTTCAGGATAAAAATCAGTATACAATAATCATTCATATTCCTATATTATAGCAGTAATCAATTGAAGAATGAGATTGAAATAACAATTGCGTTTATAACATCAAAATACAGAAATAAATCTAACAAAATATGAAAAAATTCTTTATTGAAATTATAAGATACTGTTAGTGAATGACACTAAAGAATATTTACTTAAAATGGAAAGACACAAAATGTAATTAGATGGGTAGAATTGATATGTTCATTTTTCATAAATCAATCTACAATTTCAAAGCAATATTTATCAATATTTCAGCTGATTTGGGGGGGAGAAATAAACAGCTGGTTCTAAAATGTATACAACATGCAAAGAAACTAGAATAGCCAAAACAACCTAAAAATAATTTGAAAAACATAAAATGTATGACCTATAAAGCTATGACAATCTAAATTGTATACTTTGAAATAATGTTAGACAAAAGATTAGTGGAGGAAATCTTGAATTCCAGAAATAGACACACATGTGGCAAATTGAAGGTTTCAATCAACTAAAAGGCATAGCAAAGTCTTTTAAAGCAGATGTTGCTGGACAATTAGAAATGAACTGCAATCCATTCCTCATTCCTCACATAAACATTATTTTAAGGTGGTCATAGTGGTGAATGTGAAGCTCAGAACCAAAAAGCTCCTTAAAGAAAATATTAAAGAATATCTTTATTTCCTTGGGATAAGCAAAACTGTCTTAGTCAGAATGCAAAAAGTATTAATCATAAAGATGCAATCGATCGATACAATGAAAAATATCTACTTATCAAAAGATACCATTAAAAATAAATATGCAAGCCATAAACTGGAAAAATAATAATTGCAGCAAAATAATCTGAATATAAAAAATAGGATACCTAACAAGCTTCTAATAATCAATTATAAAAAGACAAATAATCCAAAAATAAGCGAGAATTTACTGACTTCACAAAAGAATATGTGAATGGTCACAAAGTTAATGAAAAGGGTGCTTAACATCATCAGTCATCAAAGAAAAGTAAATTAAACCACAGTGGGATACCATTCATAGTCATGAGAATGGTCAAAATAAAAAAGAGATGGACATTTCTAAATGTTAGTAAGACACTCTTTTTGTTTTTAGTTTCATTAGCAAATATATTTAACTGTGTGCTCAACCAGATTTTTTAGCTTTCCTTCTTTTCCATCAACCTCAAAGATTCTTGTCATCAATAAACAAGCCAAGTTAAAATCACTGGAAGATACTAATTTTGTCAGGAGTTTTAACTGTTCAGATTATTCACACACATATAAAAGAGACCATCCCAACATTAAAATCCTATCGTTCTATCTGAAGCTTCAAATACATACTTTATCAAATAGGATAATTGTTTTAAAATATCACAGAATAATAAATTCACTAGAAGTTATTTAAAATTATTTTGTTGACATGGCATTTATATATAGGGAAAAAAATCTGTGAACCTTAATTCATAATCTGTTCACAGCATACAAAGAAGATGGATGGATGAATAAAACAGGGAAAGAGAAGAAAAATGCAATTCCTTTAGGGTTTTAAAGAAGGAAATTAGGAAAAATTGAAAATCATTAAGAACATAGGGTTTTTATGAATCACATAAAGAAGGAATGAAAAAAGATAAGGAAAAAATGGAAGACTGATTTTTGTTTATTCAGAATAATTATATTTCTTCTAATGAGTCCCATTCTCATCATTTAGGGGGAAGCTTCTTTGAATCTTTATCCCTATGTTCATAAAGACAGTAAATCACATCATGGATCTGGGAGGTTCCTCTAGTCTTCCTACTCACTGTGATGAGAAATATGAAGGATTTATTAACACAGAGCTATTCAGAGTTATTGATGAAAAGGAAAGATCCATCATGTAATTCCCAGTGTACTGAAGGAGATTCTACTTTATTGATTCAGTAGTTAATAGAATCAGCCATTTATATGACCTGTTAAAAATGATTTGAATTTGAATGATGAATTGTATTTGGGTACTTTGAGTCTTTTGAAGTAGGGAAGGAAAAGAAAGAAAACATTTTGCTAAAATATTTTGTTCATTTATTTTTTAAGCAGTGCAATTCACATGACAAGAATGAGTTGAGTAGTAAACACAGTCACAGAAAAGAAACAAATGAGTTGTTACAGCAATCTTTGCTTCAAAGAAAGCTAAGTAACCAACTGTTATACTTTCCCTAGGTTGTAATTTTCACTCTACCTTCCATGTCTCACTTACATTTGATTGCAATAAGTACACACAAAAATTCAAAATTGTTCCAAGTGCCACAATTACAGTATCCTAGAGTCCCCTTACATCGTAATCTTATCCATTTAGCTCCTCATATTTGAAAGAACAAGGTGATTTTGGGTAGATCTCTCTTATTTGTCTCATGAATAAGCACCTAAATTTGGGTTCTGAGAACCCTTCTCCCACCTTCAGAATGCGTCCAAGCGCTATAGAACAAAGGTTACTAACATGTACTTTGTTACCAGACCTGCATCTCCCTCTTATAATAACTATGTGATCTTGGGCAAATCACTTACCTGTCTTGCTCTACGGTCCCCTCATGTGTAAAATGGGGCACATAGTGATCATTGTGGTTGGATGGCAAACATCATTCCACCTTCAATGATTCATCTAAGATATTTGTTGTCATGCAGGCTCTTTGCCAGTGATTGTTTCATGGATGAACAGGCCCGAACTACTTAGGGTCAATAAGATACAGAAGAGTGGCTAGTTCTGTTGCAAGTGGAGAAGGAATTATGCTTCGTCACTGGTGGGAGGTATCTCGTGACCATGAGGGTGATGGACTGTCTAATGAAGCCAATATGTCAAAGGAGGATGGAGAGACTGAACTTCCTTGATGATGCTCCTGAGGAACCTGATAAACCTGAAGCCTAGTCTACCTCTATACCTCTTTTATTACATAGTCAGTTTGAATAGCAGTTTTTTGTTGTTTGTTTTTTTACTTCAAGCCAAAAGCTCCGTAATAATGTAAAAATAATAGACCTACCTCATAGAGCTTTTGTAAAGATTAAAGCACCTAGCTTTATATAGTGCCTAGGTTCATAGCCAGTTCTCAATTAAATGTAGCTGTTGTTGTTTTTGTTGTTGTCCCAGCAAAGAAACCTGAAAGGGGGGCGGGGGGGGGAGGTAGAGAGTGCGGTGCGGGGTGGGGGGGGGGTATCCAGCTCCACTTTGATTGGGGAAGGGATCTAAGGAGAAAAATAGTGTTTGAGCCCGAGCTAATCTCTTGGTATCTCTCTTCCCAGTTGTAGTGGGGCTCTCTGATACGCGCTCTGAACTCACATTTGAATTCTTAACCTTTTCCCTCTGTTTTGGTATCCCTTGATTTCCACTAGGTTTTCCTCTCCCTAGAGTTTTTATTCTGTTAAATGCCTTGAGATGGACATGGAATGGAGTTAATGACAAAGAACTCACTTACTGCCTTTTCTCTTTTGCTTCATGTTTTCAAAGAATTACAAAATGATGTTCTGACCCAGAGATGGAGACAGGGCTGTGGCTGGTGGGTTCTCTGCAACCTTGTACCAGGAATGAATTAAAGCTTTTGTGTTTCAAGACTAGAAAAAGTCATGTTGCTAGATATTTTGAAAATAACTGCAGGCAGGCTTTTTACAGGAAGGTACTAGGATTTTCTGAGGATAAAAAGGCTTGACATTACATTGTCAGAAGAAAGAGTGATCTGACTACAAAGAGATAGTGAATTGTGTTCCTGTGGCTTGAATAGGAGGGACAAATGACTGGTCCCAGGAGTTGTGCGGATTTGCTGCTGTGTGAATGGTGGGAATTCACCACCTTATTCAGGTCTCCCAGACCCGCAAATGCCATGCCCTTGCAAAATGGGACAAAGTCCTTGAGCTGAGCCTGTCATGATACCAACAGAGTCACTGCCTTTATGAGAATCACCTAAGTCTAAGTGAGCAACTCAACAGCAGCCAACATGAACTGCCAATCAGAGGCCTCGCCACCATTTTTCTGAACCACATAAGCCCCGGAAGTCATGGTGTTCCACTAGGAAGGACAAGGAGGTCATAAAAGGTTAACCTTTTCGTGAACATTGATTCATTTTAGAAATATGAAGAAATGTGTCATCCTACCTGTTTCAGACTCTTAAGGTGGATGGTTTGCCTACTTGTCTAAAATCATCTGGTGTTTTATGCTTTGATACCACCAGACCAGGCCTTTCCAATTCTGGACAACTCTGAATACTAATGTTAAATAGTTGTTGTTTTTAACTTCATTTGTTATAATTAATCCCTGAATATTAATAGAGTCAAAAGGAAAATGTTATTTTTTCTTTTTTTTTTCCTGTTTTCATTTCTCTTTCAATATTTAAACTAAAGTTTAAGGTCAGATATTAGAAAAAAAATTGTCTTCTTTACATGTTAAGTAATAAAACAGTTACTACACCATTAGTAACTAATCTCGTCTAGAGCATCTCTCTACCTGACAAAGCGTTTAAAGAGGAAACACTTAGTGAAAGTGTCCGGAACAAAATGCATTTCAATGAAAGCAATGCGGTGTGCAGCGCACCAAAATGTGCAGATTAAAGCACGCATCAACTTTTCTCTATCACACAACTGTCCTACTTGTCATTTTAAGAAACTAGCCTATCAAGCATATGCTTTGATCATTTATAATAGATTCTTTCTGACTTGGTTGTCAACGTGAAAATTAAAATGCCTAGTTGAGAAAGCACAGCAGCAACTTTGGTAAAGAAAGATTAATCATTTGTTCCAAATAAAAGAATGCATCTTCACTAGTATAAATCAATCTTATATCGTTAGGAACTTCTATTTTCTTTAGCAATCACATGCCACATCTAACATTTAAATTAAGGTAAACTGAGTATGTTTAATATATATGATATGCCTTCATCTGTAGCCCTGGACATTGACTACAGTAAACCAATATAGTACATTCTGTAAGGATATAAAATGACTAGTAAGATACTCATTCATGAAGAGCTAATTTATTCACATATTTAAATTAATTATACTATTTTTAAAATTGAATTTATTGGGGTGACATTGGTTAATGAAATTACTTTCAAAGTGGTAGAGAATTAAGCACTTGATAGTCAAGCATATTCCATATATAGAAGCCCAATTTACATCTAGAATCCTTCAAATTTCATCCTTTGATATTTCTTTAAGGTTTCTAGCCACCTAAAATGTGTGGTCAACATGCAGCGACTTGGAAATGGCATTAGCTGAATGTTGACATGAACGCATAAGTCATTTAATACTTGTGGAATGGTGACTCAGTCTCAAGTTATATATAAAATATTAAGTCTGAAGTAAATCAGGGGACAAGGGAAACTTTAAGGAGGTGAAGTGAAGGCAACTATATTTAAAGCAGTTTTCTCCTCTCAAAATGATGATAGACTAAAGGATTTCACTGTTGTCTTTCATGTCTGATTTTCTAAATCATTAATACATAAGTTAGCATACATTTTATTTTATTTTATTTTTTAATGCATATTGTTGAGAATATTACAGATGCCCCTCTTTATTCCCCCTATTTCCCCCCCTCCACCCAGATCCCACCCCACCCCAGGCCTTCACCACCCTATTGTCTGTATCCATGGGTAATGCAGGTATGCATATAAATTATTTGGTTAATCTCATCCCACCCCCACTTCTCCCTTCCCTCTGAGATTCATCAGACTGTTCAATGTTTCCAGGCCTCTGGTTCTACTTTATTCATAAGTTTATTTTGTTCATTAGATTCCTTGTTTGTTTATTTTGATTTTTAGATTCAAAATAATTATTGATAAATATGTATTTATTGCCATTTTATTCCTATTATTTATTTTTTTCCTCTTCTTAAAGAAGACCCTATAACATTTCATGTAACACTAATTTGGTGGTGATAAACTCCTTTAGCTTTTTTGTTTGTTTGTTTGTGAAGCTCTTTATCTGACCTTCAATTTTAAATGTTGGCTTTGATGGCTAGTGTAATCTTGGTTGTAGGTCCTTGCTTTTCATCACTTTGAATATTTCTTGCCATTCCCTTCTGGCCTGCAAAGTTTCTATTGAGAAGTCAGCTAACAGTTGTATGGGCGCTCCCTTGTAGGTAACTGCTTTTCTCTTGCTGCTTTTGATTCTCTCTTTGTCTTTAACCTTTGGCATTTTAATTATGATGTGTCTTGATGTGGGGCTCTTTGGGTTCATTGTGTTTGGAATCTCTGAGCTTTCTGGGCTTGTATGTCTATTTCTTTCACCAGGTACGGGAAGTTTTCTGTCATTATTTTTTCAAATAAGGTTTCAATTTCTTGTTCCCTCTCTTTTCCTCCCAGCAGCCCCATGATGTGAATGTTGGTATGCTTGAAGTTGTCCCAGAGGCTCCTTACACTATCTTCATATTTTAAATTCTTTTAAAAAATACTTTTATTCATTTCAGAGAGGAAAGGAGAAGGAGAAAGAGAGATAGAAACATCAATGATGAGAGAGAATCATTGATCAGCTGCCTCCTGCACACCCCCCACTAGGGATCGAGCCCACAACCTGGGCATGTTCTCTGACTGGGAATCAAACCGTGACCTCCTGGTTTCATAGGGTGATGCTCAACCACTGAGCCATGCTGACCCGGCTAATTCTTTTTTCTTTTTGCTGTTCTAATTGGGTGCTTTTGCTTCCTCATATTCCAAATCACTGATTTGGTTCTCAGCATCCTCTACTATTAATTCCCTCATTTCAGTTAGTGTATGCTTAATTTATGACTGGTCCTTTTTCATGTCTTTGATATTCTCACTAAGATTCTTGAAATTCTCATTAAGATCCTTGAAAGTCTCACTAAGTCCCTTGAAGCTGTCATTAAAATCCTTGAGCAGCCTTATAACTATTGTTTTGAACTCTGTATCTAATAGTTTTCTTGCTTCCATTCCATTCATTTCTTTTTCTGAAGATTTCTTCTATTCTTTCATTTGTGACATGTTTCTTTGTCTCCACATTTTGTCTGCTTCCCTGTGTTTGTTTCTATGTATTAGGTAGAGCTGCTATGTCTCCTGGAATTGGTAGAGTGGCCTTGTGTAGTAGGTGTCCTTTAGGGCCCAGTGGCTCAGCCTCCCCAGACACTTGAGCTGGGCACTCTAGGTGTGCCCCTGTGTGGGCTGTGTGCCCTATGCTGTTGTAGTTGAGCCTTCATTGCTATTGGCATTACTGGGAGGATTGACCTCCAGGCCAACTGGCTGTTCAGACCAGCTGCATCTACAGTGGAAGAGGAACTGCTGCTCAGGAGACACTCCTATGGAGCAGGACTTGCTTCAGTGGGGCGTTGGTGCTCACTGACTCTGCCCCTTTCATGTGTTGCTCATGGATGTGGTAGGGTTGTAATCTGGCGTGGTCTGAATCTGACCACGAGGTGCACTACTCTGGGGCCTCCCAGGAGGTACAAAGACACCTACTGCCTGTGCCCTACCTGGGGCCACCCGGCACAAGCTACAGAGCAACCTGAAGATGGTTGCTACTTGTGTTGGGGTTGGAATTGCCCAGGAGAGACCACACTGTGAACCAAGTCGGGTTGCTAATAGAGCTGGGCCTGGGGCCCCTTATAAAAAGGTATGGGGCATGCTGTGGCCAGCTACTGCTTGTTTGAGAGATTTTAGGAAAGTCAGAAGGCTGAGCTAGGACAGGCCATTCATATGGAAAAACCACTGCAAACAACTTGGGAGGGGTGGGGTATCAGGAATCAACAGGGTGGGGTGAACAGTGTGGGCCACGTTGAGGGAATCTCATATGGTAACTGCCTATTGTCACTCTGGTGGTGGAGGTCTCAGCAAAGGAACAATGACCTCGGCCAGCATTTTTGTCTCGGAGAAAAATGCTCCCTAGTTCTTACTCTGATGCCAGACAATTTAGTTCCTCTCCATATTTCCCTGGATCCTTTCAAGCTACTGTACCAGCACTGGAGCTCAGACGCTGTGAGTCCGAGTAAGTCTGTGCACTGGCCCTTTAAGAGGAATTGCTTGGGACTCCAGCAGCTTCTGTGTCCTGCTGGCTTTTACAGCCTGAAGTTATAGGGACTTCTCTTCCTGGCACCAGAACCCTGGGCTGAAAAGTCTGGTGTGGGGCTGGGACCCCTTGCTATTCACAAAGGACCACCACAGCCAAAGATATCCTCCCGATTAGAAAAAAAGCCACATGTGGGTGTCCTGATCAGCCGGTTCATGCCTCCACCCCTCCAACCAGTCCAACCAGTCTCAATGTGGCTTCTTCTTTAATTCTTTAATTGTAGGCCTTCCGTTCAGCCAGATATCAGGCAGCTCTGAATGATGGTTGTTCTGTGGTTTGGTTGTAATATTGATGTGGTTGTGGGAGGGTGTGAGTGCCACATTTACCTACACCCCAGGATACATTTTAAACACATGGAACTAAAATCAAACCATTTTATATATTGGTTGTTGTTGTTTTTTTATGTTTTCTCCCCTCAAAATAAACTACCAATCCAATGCCTGCATGAAAATACACTCAGCTATTAAAAAATGCAATTTTTTGCCATATTATTGTTTTCCTCTAGAAGCTCATTTTCTTTTTCTAGCTAATAGTGCAGAATTTATGTGGGAGAGGCTCTGGCTCTAGGGTATATCTGTTGCATAATTCAGATGAAATGGATGTTACACACAGATGGGAGGATGTGTGCCCATCTGACTTACCTCTAGGAGGGCAGGTTAGGAACACTTTCTATGGAGCTATTTCATTTTCTTGGTTTATTCAGGAGTCTGTCTTGGCTTAAACAGATTCTCTGCTCAGGTGGAGCTATGCCCCTTAGGTTCACTCCGTAAGAATGGCAGTATTTCAGGCTTTGCTCTTTGCTGTGCACAAGACTGCAGGGGTGGTCTCCAAGGACTCCGAAGACCTGGAAGGATTTAATAGGGCTTTCAACTTAAACTCAGATGCCAACATACAAATCAGAGGGCTTTTGCCTTAAAATGAACATGAAGATGATTCTTTCCAGACAGATATTGTATATAAACCATGAAAATTACTTTGGATCCACAAGCCCAGAGTCAAAAGGAAATCAGAGCAGGCTCTATAATAATCACAGACATTCCCTAAATTCCAGTTACATGCATGCCCCGCATACTTTATATGCATCCTTATGCTGGGAGTCATCCTGAACGCTAAGAGAGAGAGCCAACAAATCTGTTGTCACACAGCAATGGCTGGTAGGACTGTGACTCAAGTCCAGGTCTCGCTGACTGAAAAGATCAGCATTTTCCATCACACTCCACTTTCTCTCAGAACATTGTGAAAAGGGGATTGTGAAGTCATCTACTTTATCATTTAACTCAAATCCTCCCTTAACTTTGAAATAATGGAAAATAGAAGCTTTGCCCAGAGTCTGAGGGCAAAATCTGGACCCAGAATTAGTAAACCTCAGTTTAGTATGCTTTTACCTAGCAGGAGATGAATGCCAAATTTTAGAATAAATTGAGTTTTCCTTGTATAACAATTATTTTCTAAGGTGCTGCATCCTGCACAGTTGCCTTAACACATAGCAGTCCTATTCCGAGATTAATAGGAAATACAACAAAATGCAATTAAAATTATTATCACTCTCTGCATGAGCTAATAAAAGGCCACCCTCTGTTGTTCTTGCACCGCTGATGATTTTTGCCCTTGGGATAATGAGGAGCACATTTCCATTGTAGAATGCCGGGCCTAGAAAGGGTCTCAGGAAAGCCTTCCCCTCTAGATGAGGAAAGAGAGGCCCAGGGAGGTTCATCAGGTTTGTCCTTTGATTTTCTGATTTACCCTCATGCCCTTTCTTACCCACATCACATTTTTTACCTTAAACCAAATGTACTTGTTTTTAAATCTGCACAACTAACTCTAAGGGCGGGGGCGGGGGGGGGGATACAGAATAATAAAAAAGAAACAATAAACCGCAGGCAAATACAGAAATGGGTGCTGTACCAGTTATAAAGTTCAATGCAATGCTTTATAACTCTTGTTTCACCTAGTGGAGAATTTACCAGGAAAAGTCTCTCAGTAGAGATGTTTGTTGAACTTGCTCCTGGCTTTTTTACTTGTCTTTTCAGGATCCAAGAACAGCTACCAGTATTAATAACTGGATCTCATGCTTTTATTTCTATATTTCCAACACCTGTGGTTAAGGCATGTTCTTTTCAAATCCTCTAGTGTTATAGAGCAATGCAAAAATAGTATCTTGTTTAAAAAATATGTTTTTTTATAAATGTTAGAGGTCCGGGGGAGGGAGAGGGTGATAGAAACATTGATGAGAGAGAAACAACTATTTGCAGAACCCGCAAACCCAGGCCTTGACTAGGAATCAAACTGATGACCTCCTGTTGCATGGGACGAGGCCCAACCAACTGAGCCACACCAGTGGGGCCAAAAACAGTATCTTAAGAAGGATACCCGAACCTAAACCTTTCACCAAGCCCTCATGGTTCCTGTACTCTTTACTTTTCAAACATTGTCAATTCTTCTGCCTGCAGATGTCATGCACACTGTATTATGTGGCCGAAAAAGGGCCACATGCTGATCTGAATAACTCAGAGAAGGCCTGCGTGGCAGCCTTGCAAACTCAAGAGACCTAAAGTGACCACAAAGGATGGTCTGAAATCAAAACCTTTAATTAAAAAAAGCAGTTCATAGTGGGTAGTCATGTTCTAGGCCAGTATCTTCCCTGACAAAAATCAATGATCTTTACTGAGCCGATTGTCTTTTTGAATCTAAGATAACATATCTGTGAAATGTCAGGGTAACTTGTAACTTCCCTTTTTCTGGAACCCTCGGGACACAACTAATGGCACTAGGGCTGGAAACCACGAATTCCCTCATTTTTATTGTTATGTTAATGGTTGATGGTTAACGATCCTGTACCCACCTATGTAAAAGAAGCATGTGTCCATCATTTTACTTTTTATCCCATCCCAGAAATTTCCCCACTTTGCTTTCTCCCACCTCCCTAATCTATCACCAATGGACTTCATGTAATTCTCGTATGTCTCCTCCTTGGATAGAAATTTATAAAACTAAGTGAAAAAACACCATTTTTTCGGAGCACTATCTCAATACATTGGGATTCTGCTTCCCAGCAATTGTTGACAGTTTGGCTCAAATAAACTAACAAAAATTCTTTTTTTTCTTTATTGATTAAGGTATTACATATGTGTCCTTATACCACCATTGCCTCCCCCACCCCCCCACTCATGCCCTCAACAAAAATTCTTTACAGATTGGAATTTTTTTTTTAACGTTAACACTTCTAACATCCTGTCTTTGGGAAGACATGTCATTTTTTTATTGGTACAGTCTCAACTTTCTCTATACCTAAGTGAAAAGGAATCATAACTTCTTTGTCTTTTCTAGAGGAGCAGGTCTTCATAAACTTTATTAATAAATGACATTTAATACTGCCTTCAACAATGAGCTATACACCATTCATTTATGATTACAGCCTCTCTGCATCCACAGATATATTTTCCTTATGGGTGGACATCTTAATAAGTAAAATTAACCCCCTGCATTCTTGGTTGGATGTATTTTTTCTTAAAAAAAAAAAATTACACTGCTGAAAATAGGCGCTCCCCCTCCTCCGCTCCAATCACACTGCCATCCCAAAAGGCCTCCTAAACCCTTGTCTGACCTGGAAACCGCGAACTCTGGCATCTGCCTCCAGATTTCCCTTTCTCCTGCCTGTCATTTCCTCCAGACTCTTATTATCTGCGCTATGAAATGCTGTGTGCTGATAGATATCGGCAGAACCTGGTTAAAATTCATTTCACATAGCTTGCTCTTACTTCAAAGGAACAAAGGGTGGTGGGATTTTTTTTTTTTTTTTTGGTGTTTTCTTTTTTAATCCTAAGAACAGAAAACCAAGTTATCTTTGTGGTGTTAAGCATAAAAACTGGGTTTTTGTTTGAAAAGCAACATCTAATGTCTCCTCTCTTTTCAACTCAAACAACTGGGCACTTCTGTAGTCCGTCCGCATCCGGGCTACCTCTGCTTTGGGATTTTGTAATGTCAAGAGCTGCTGACAGCTGACAAACTGCTGTGTGAAGGGCAGTGCTTACCCTCACAAAATTCCTCCGCCTGCGAGGGGAAGGAAAGGCCTCTGTCTGAAACAGGGAGGGTACGTTTGCCCCGAGTCTCTGCTCTTCTCCCGCAGCAGGAGTCTGGGTCAGGCTAAGGAGGCCTCTCCATCCCCCAGCACAGCATTATGGGACCCTCGCCCCAGGCCCCTCCCAGTCTGCCCATCTGCAGCCGCCTTTGCACTTCCAATCACTAACCACTTGCGCTGCCAAAGCCCCAACAGATTTCCAGTCAATTCTACATCACAGGCATTCAGCCTATCGATAATCACTGGAAATGTAATATTTGATTCAAACGTAAAACCCCCAATAAATGTAACCGCCCAAACAGGCAAGCAATCAAAGTATTTTGTACTGATTGATTGACCTACATGGATTTAGACTAAGCAACCAAAATGAAGGTGATAAAGTTAATCCTTGTTTAGGGTGGGAGTCTGGGCACAAAGTTTTGCTTCCTGCCTTTTGTCAGGGCCCTTCGTTAATGTGGGTCAATAGTTTCAACACCTCTAATGTCTATTAAGTCAGAAGGGTTGGCTTGCTTATCACTATCTGTCATTTGAAATGATCTTAGTCGAACGCCTTGGCTGTTAACCTCATAACAGACTTAACTTTTATGCTCAGATTCTGGGTAGACAGTGGAGAGAAACATTCCTGTAGCATTTTGGATTGAGTCGTTTTTTTCCCCTTCCTACAGGAAAAAGATGGCATTCTGCCCAGGTACCCTGGCACGTTGAACATAATGTCCCAGCCACCCATCCATAGAGCCAGGACTGGACATTCTTGAAGACAGCACAGGTCAGTGCCGATCACTTTCTTTATGTTTGACTCGATGCAATACCGCCTGTGAAATCCTCCAAGCCAAGTAAACAAACAAAATAAATAACAGGATGCACTTAACGTGCTTACAGAATTATAGGGTTTTGAGAGATGGCATGGTATCCCGCCAGAAGCCATAAAAATACCCCAGCTGTTTCATAGTGTGCAAGAAATATATTGGTTTTACATTTTATAATTTCAAACTCTGTTGTCAACAGGCAACTTACGTTACTTTATATTCCACTCATCACAACCCACCATAATTCCTCATGGCAGAACAAAGTAAAATATATTCCTCTGTGCTGACACTACTTATTGTTTTTTGTCTCCTATAAATGATTTGTGGCCCTGCTTTGAATTTTGGTAAGAAAGTGCACTTCCAGAAGCTTTTTATAAAAAAACGGTATTCCACAACACAGGGCATTCGGTCTCTTAGGAAACAGAAAAGGCCGTTTGCCTCTTTCTCACAAGCCATTGATGTTTGCTCCCATTTCTTACTGCCAGTGTCCTTCAAACCTCTCTTTTTCAGAGGCATTCATCAAGCAGTTGTTGAATCTATTAATCCCTTGCTCTAGTGCCCGTCAGCCTGCATCTTCCTCAGGTAATTGTAAGCCCTCGGCAGCCTCCTCTTAAGGCCCAGGTCAGACTATCTCCTTCCATTTCCATTTTATTGTTGATTCAAAGGCTACCAAGTGATCATTGCCAAGAGCAGAAGAGGGCTCGACATCATTGTCTGGGAACCTTCAAAAGATTAGGAGCTCTGCCCAAGGTTTTATACTTCATTGGTTTCAAACATCTTACCCAAACATTGGCTATCCAAGTCATAAAAAGAGGCCAGATTTTTTTTTGAAAGAAGATTTATACATCCCGCACTGAGATATTATATCTCCATGAAACTTTTCTTTGGAGTCCTTGAGTCCTAACCTGATTGCCAGGCCGGTCTTCTCCGAGTCCTCCCGGCTTGTGTTGAAGGAGGGAATTGAAAATGGAGCTGGAATTGGGGCTCCCAGAGTGGGAGACAGAGACTCTTGTCTGTTTCAGGGAGCTGCTCTGATAGTCTCCAGGGATCTTACTGGGAAGATAAGACTTGTGTTCTCAAAATGGTTTAAAGTTAAGTCAGCTCAGAGTAAGCCTGCTTATTGCTATGCACAGCACTTACACATATCTAAAGAAATAGGACCTATAGCAAAGAGGTAATAACACAACCACTGACGGAATTATGAATCACAATTGAAGTTTTCATCTGAAAAACATTAAGCTTTCTTAAAACACTTTTGTGGTTGGAATTACATATATGAGGGTTTAAGTCAGTGATTCCCAAAGTGGGCGCTACCGCCCCCTGGTGGGCGCTGCAGCGATCCAGGGGGGCGGTGATGGCCACAGGTGCATTTGGGGGCATATATCTTTCTGTTTAATTGCTATTAAAATTTTAAAAAAATTAATTTCCAGGGGGCGCTGAGTAATATTTTTTCTGGAAAGGGGGCAGTAGGCCAAATAAGTTTGGGAACCACTGGTTTAAGTAATCAAAAATTATAAATAGTAACATGAATTGTTTGGAGCTTTTCCTAAATTTAGTTAATCCTCCATCAATGATGTGGGCACTATTATTTGCCCATTTTACAAATAAGAAGGCAAGGCCCAGAGACGTTAAGTAACTTGCTTGAGGTTACCCAGCCTGTAGTAGCAGAGCTGCAATGTAAAACTGGGCACTGGATCCAGCAACTACACCCTAACCATTGTGCACACTGCCTTCTAAATTATTATTGTGATATTTTCTTTGCACTTTGAAAATCACTTGTATTTTACTTATTTCCTGAAATTTCCCAATAAATACTTTCCTATTTTTTCAGATCTTTATTTTTGATAGTAAACACATAAATAGAGTTTTAAACAAAGTGGACAAACGTACTTACAGATAAGGGCTACTTACATTTAGAAATATAAACAAAACTTGCCCTTCCCACTTAATGTGAATCAATGGGGCAGGAGAAGGTTAGGCAGCAGGAATGTCAAAAGTGCAACAGAGAAGCAGTGACATTTAGCAGTAGCTTCCATTCACTGCGAGTTTACCAAATGCTTCATAAACATCATCTTGTTAAACCTGCTTACAAATGTTTGGGCTGTGCATATGTTCCCCGTTCTAAAAATAAGGGAAATGAAGCTTATTTTTGCACAGCAGTAAATTATGGAATCTGGTTTCAAAACCAGGTGTCTTTGCCTGCGTGCTCTCCCCTCACCCATCGCTCCCCACTGGCAGCAGTTAGAACGGACCACAGGACTCCCCCCTCCAGTAGTCCCCCTCCAGTAGTCCTCAAGGTCACCTTGCAGAAAAGTTGCAAGCTTGAGAATTTGGTTTGAAATTCAATGAAGAAATGTCATGCTCTACATGGAAGGCTTAAATATACCAGTGTGTGTGTCGGGGGCGGGGGGGGGGGTAATTATCTAGTCGTCTTCTTAAGGAAACATGTTCAAATTTATTTTATTAATCAGAAGTGAGCAACTCCTATTTTCTCACTACCTCATTTCCATTCATTCAGCTGCATTGAACCAGTTTTGTGGTTGGCTTCTTTGTTCAGGAAGAGATTTCATCAACTAATTGAAAAGAACACAGCTCTGTCCTCAGCAGAGCTAAATACATACAACAATTTCAGCACCAATGCCAGACACATTATCAGTGTCCTGATCTTTGGCCTTTGATACTTTCAAGAGATGTCCCAGGGGAAATCTTTCGCTGGAATGTTAATCTGTTGCTTCTCTGACCTCCTACACATGTACCACATTATTATTACAACCCACATGCTTCTCTTTTCACTGTCATTTTGACAATAGAACCATCGGGCAATTCATCTTTAGACTAGATAGCTGGAACAAAGTGCATACCAGTAAGTGAAATCAGATTGGCTAATGGTATTGTTTAAATGCAATAACATTTCTCTTCTGAAATCCACCCAGATTTCAAATGATATGTCATGCCTGTGGGATGCTCAGCAACAATTAGCTACTGGTGATTCATCAAAGGGTCCCAGTGTGGGGGATTTCTTTTTAACTTCTTTTCTGAACATGCTTTGGAAACATAAATTAGTCCCTGAATTGGATCGGTGTGGATTTATCACTCGCATTTCCTGTCTTTACCTTTTCTTCTTTCATCTGGCAGATGTTTGTTTCATCTTCAGATTTACTGAAAGTAGTGTGGGGATCTGAGAGCATTTAGCAATACTGAAAAGCTGTTTCTTTTAAGACTTCTCAAATGTCAAATGTCACCTCCTCGGAGAGGCCTTCTTTTGGCCACCCCACAGAAAATAACCCTCACTCATATCAGTATCTGTCCTCTTTATCTTGCTTCATTTTTCTTTAAAACACCTATTAGCAGCTGTCTTATGACATAATTATTCACAGGTGACTATTTTCCACCACTAGAATGTAAGTTCTGTGACTCTAGGAACATGGTTGTTTTGTCCACTGCTAACTCCACCGGGGCTAGCACGGTGGCTGCCTCAGTAGGGGCTCAAAAAGGTTTGTATTTGTTGAACAATAGAGAATCATCCACTCTAGATCATACAGATAGAGTGATGCTTTGGAGGCATATGAGTTGAAAACCTCACGGATAACCAATCACATTTCTCTGTTGCAGCGTTAATAATGAAAGCAAAGGAAAGACTATTACACAAAAATGACTGCTTCTTTCTGGCCCAACTTTATCAACTGAAGCATTTGAAAAACATGCCACCAGAAAACTCTAGTCTGTATCACGTTATGGATTCTTTTGCTATGCAGACCATCATCTTCAAATATAGAGTATACAACGCTTATTTAAAATATTATTCATATTAGATTGTTACAGAATTGACCAGGCAACCGAAAAATACGCAGGAGTACCGGAGGCACAGAAAAAGCCCATTTATTTCCAGACATTTCACATGTACTGGTACAGTGACTCAAGGGAGTCTGTTTCTCTCCAAATCCTGGGCCCCCCGATATAGAGGAAGCTTTCCCTTTATACCCCTTTGGTTTCTTTGTCCCCCAAATATGGATCATATTTCCAGACCTTTCGTGGGCTTTGCAAAAAGCCCTATGTGCTGGGATGGGGCAGTGGGACCACATCTCAAGGCCTGGCCTGGCGCCAGCACTGATAACTCCATCTGGGGATGGTTTATGGCCTCTCTAAAATGGGAGTAGTATTTTGGGTAAACAGGTCTTGCAGGACCAGATAATTAAAGAGGCAGTGACTAGATTCAGATTGCTAGCCCCTCAAAAATGTCTCATTTTCCCCATCAAGATAACAACTTTTATGAATAGAGTTTTTGTCTGTATACTTGAGCCAAATAATCATAATTACTGAAGAGCCTCTAAAATGCACTGTATATCCCTTCTATCCATTTGCAAACAACCTAATAAAAGCCATAGTTACCTAGGCTCATGGGAGAGTTTGTGTTTTTGCAGGATGTCTAGTGAACTCAAAGAGTTCATTTCATTCTGCTTCCAAAATCAACAAACTCATAAGTAATAGTTTTTGTGACACTGGTAGAGAATGCTTCAGGATGTAGTTAGGTGGGAAGGGTATGAATGATTTGTCTCCCTTGGATCCTCCATAGACCATAGTTATTTTCTTTTCCTACTGAGAAAACTACCAGTCTTCTTTTGTGGTTGTGATAATTACGACATTGGCATAATAACAATTAAGGAGAGTTGCTATGGAAATCTACAGTGCAATCTTAAGTGGTGAAGAAAATGGACCAGTTAAGAAATCATGAAACGCAGTTTATGATCATCTGATTATAATATTGAAAATAATTTTCTATCTTTTAAAATTAGTTTAATAAATCTACTCTTTATGCCCCCTCCCCAGAAACCTCCCTACACTCTCCTCAAAATAATTTGCTTAAATTTCTAGTCAAGATTAATAATGTTGAATTCTTATTCTTATCGACTGTAGGCAGGCATAAACAAAGAGTAAGGAAGAACATGTCAGGAGAGGTAGGAAAGAGACAGAGGATATGAATTGTATTTAAAATGTAATCTTCTAAAATATAGGATAAAATGCTTGGGGGAAGAAAAGATGATCTGAAAACACTATTCTTCAGAGATCCAGGCAATCTCAGACAGGTTGATGAGAAGGGGGTTCTGGAAGGTAGTGGAAAGGAAGCAAGTCATGTGACTAAGTTCAAATTAAATATCTCAAGGGGGGAAAAGTTTAGGCTAAAGAATGACAATACATCTAGGCCCTTCTTCCACTCCTGGAAGAAATCGCACACACATTTTGACTTTATCACAGTGGACCGCATGAATGGCTCCTTTGAATGTCGAATTAAATGACTTGGTTGCTTTCTTCAAAGAATGTCAGGGGGAGCAAGAAATGAATGCACTGAAGACTCAGCTGCAGGGACTTTTCTCTTTGAGCAGGAGCTTGTTGTGTCCTTTCAAGTCTGGCTACAATATGTACTTTGCAGGGTTATTGCTTTTAATCTTTATTGTTCACTCCCTCTAAAGAAATTTGTAAAAGTGCAATGACAGATCCCAGGGCTGCTTAAACCCACATAGAAAGGTTCTAATTTCAAATTCATCTCAATGGAGAGTGAATTGTTCACATCAACTTTCATTCAAGGGAGATAGAAATGAGAATAGGTCAGTTTGAATTAGTTCTTCCTTAGAGATTAAAGGAAGTTTATCAACTTTAGTTTACACATCTTTTAGTTTACACTTGAACTTTTTAAAATATGTTTTTAATGATTTTTAGAGAGAGAAGAAGTGAGAGGGAGAGAGAGATAGAAACATCAATGAGAGAGAAACATCATCAATTGTCTGCCTCCTGCATGCCCCCTACAGTCATATTTCCCTGACCGGGAGTCACACCAGTGACCTCTTGGTGCATGAGTCAACACTCAACCACTGAGCCACAGCAGCTGGGCTACACTTTAACTTTTGTTTGACACTCAGCTAAGCACATGAGATGAAAAATATTTTAGAGGCAATAAGACAGCTTTTAAAATTTGGAGCATTTATATGAGTATCTGAGGAAGCTGGAAAAATAGAAATGAGATCAAAGTGTAATATATAACTTAAAATGAATTATTCATTCAGTGTATATTAATTGAGCATCTATTATGTGTCTGATATGGTTCTAGACTCTAATCACAGCTGTACTGATCAGCCAGTTGGAGATGATGTGGGCAAGTGTTTACCCTATATGAGTTGCTGATGTCCCCATCCAAGTCCGATCCCTTAACATGGGCTCTGGATCTAACCCCCACCACACTCTTATTTTCTATGGGTGCGGTAACGCATTACCACAACTTAGTGGCTTAAAACAATACAATTTTTTCTTACATTTCTGGAAATTGGAGGTCTGAAATGAGGTCAATGGGACCAAAGTCAAAGTGTCTCCTCCTAGAGACTCTAAGGGAAAATTTGTTTCTTAGATTTTCCAACTTCTGGAGGTTGCTCACATTCCTTGGCTTGTGGCTACATCACTCTCACTTTGCTTCTGCCATCACATCTCCTTTACTGACTCTGACCCTCCTTATAAGCCTCCTTATATGGAACTTTGTGATGACATTTCACTCACCTAGATAATCCAAGGTAATTTCCCCACTTTAGGTTTCTTAATTTAATCATATCTGCAAAAGCCCTTTTGCCATGTAAGGTAAAATATTAACAGGTTGAAGGGATTAGGATATGGACATTTAGGGGTGTGGGGATTATTCTGCCTATTACAGGGACCAAACACGATCATTTATCCTTTTATTTCTTGTTTGATATTCAGTCTCATCCATCTCTTGTTTTTGGCACATTCAAAACAACCCTCAATAATCCCAACCAGAATTATTTCTTCACAGAAACTGCTTTTAGCAATGTTACCTAGATTCACCCCATTGCAATATTATCCTGCTGCATTTTAGGGCTTGTCTGTCTCAATATCTGTTAAGAATGATATATTTATGATCAATCTAGACTTCTTTTTAATTATTTTTCAATTACAGTTTACATTCAATATTATTTTGTGTTAGTTTCAGGTATACACATAGTGGTTAGAAAATCATACACTCTACAAAGTGGCCCCCTGATATTTCAAGTATCCACCTGTCACCATACATACTTATTAAAACACTAGAGGCCCGGTGCATGAAAATTCAT
The DNA here is from genome assembly GCF_000147115.1 of Myotis lucifugus. Lineage (NCBI taxonomy): Eukaryota > Metazoa > Chordata > Mammalia > Chiroptera > Vespertilionidae > Myotis > Myotis lucifugus. Next base: position 5,482,075 of record NW_005871048.1, read on the forward strand.
GTACTGGAGGGGGGGTGTCCCTCAGCCCGGCCTGCCCCCCTCACAGTCCGGGAGCCCTCAGGGGTGGGAGGCGACCCAGCAATCAGGGGAAGGCGACGCCCCAACACACCTCTGCTGCTGCCACTGCCTTCAGCACAAGTTTCTGCTGGCCCTGGTTACCTGTGCCTCGGGCAGCCCTGAGTGGCTGGGCAGCTGCCATCCGAGGCTTACCTGCGCCTCAGCCCAGCCCTGGGCAGCTGGGCAGCCGCCATCCGAGGCTTACCTGTACCTCAGCCCGGCCCTGGGCAGCTGGGGGGCTGAGGGGACTGGGGGACTCCAAAGGCAGGCACGTGAAGCGGCCGGGCCTGCCTGGGGGTGGGCCCGGCCATGCCATGTGCCTGCCACCATGCGGGGCTGAAGGGACTGGGCACCGCCCTCTTGTGGCTGTGGGCACCGCCATCTTTGAGGGTGTGGCAGTCAATTAGCATATTCCCTCCTTATTGGCTGTGGATGCTGCCATCTTTGCGATGGTGTGAGGGTCAATTAGCATATTCCATCTTTATTAGATAGGATTATTGACTATATTCCCTATGCTGAACTTAACATTCTCATGACTATTCTGTAACTACCAATTTGTAGTTTTTAATCCCTTTACCTTTTTCACCCAGCCCCCAAAACCCCTCCCCTCTGATCAAACAGAAACCATCAGTCTGACCTCTGTTTCTATGTTGTTTGTTCATTTATTTTGTTCTTTAGATTTCACATATAAGTGAAATGATATGATATTTGTATTTATCTGTCTGACATTTTTCATGTAACATAATATCTTCTAGGTCTATCAATGCTGTAGCAAATGGTAAGATTTCATTCTTTTTTGTGGCCAATATTCATTATATATATAATATATATATATATTATATATATATATATATATATATATATATATATATATATATCTTTTTATCTACTCATCTATTAATGGGCACTTGTGTTGCCTCCATAAATTGGCTATTGTAAATAACACTGCAATGAACATAGGGGTGCATATATTCTTTCAAATTAGTTTTTTTGTTTGTTTATTTGTTTCATTGGATATATACCCAGAAGTGGAATCACGAAGTATAAGGTAATTCCATTCTTAATTTTTGAGGAACCTCCATAGTGTGCTATAATTGCTGCACCAATCTGCATTTCCACCAACAGTGTATGAGGATTCCCTTAATTTTACACCTTTGCCAACATTTGTTGTTTGTTGATTTATTGATGATAGCTATTCTGGTAGGTGTGAGGTGATATCTCATTGTGGCTTTAATTTGCATTTCTCTGATGTTTAGTGACATTGAGCATCTTTTCATACATCTATTGGCCATCTATATATCCTCTTTGGAGAACTATCTATACAGGTACTTTGCCCAATTTTTTATAAACGGATTTTTTATTGATTTTTTTTTTTTTTTTTTTTTTTTTTTAGAGAGAGAGAGGAAGAGAGAGGGAGAAATAGAAACATTGATGAGAGAGAAGCATTGATCCACTGCCTCCTGAAAGTCCCCTATTGGGGATGAGCCCACAACCCAGGCATGTACCCCAACTGGGAATCAAACCAGCGACCTCTTAGTGCATGAGATAATACTCAATTAACTGAGCCTCACCAGCCAAGCTGACCAATTTTTAATTGGATTGTTTGTGTTTTTGGTGTTGAGTTATATGAGTTCTTTATAAATTTTGGATATTAATCCCATATTGGATGTATCAGTGGCAAATGTCTTCCCCCATTCAGGAGGTTTTCTTTTTGTTTTGTTGATGGTTTTCTTTGCTGTGCAAAACCTTTTTAATTTGATATAGTCCCATTTGTTTATGTTTTCTTTGTTTCCCTTGTCTGAGGATCTATGTTAGAAAAAAATATTGCTCAGAGAAATGTCAGAGGGTTCACTGCCTATGTTTTCATCTAGGACTTTTATGGTTTTTGAGTCTTACATTTAAGTCTTTAATCCATTTTGAGGTTATTCTTGTACATAGTGTAAGAAGGTGGTTTAGTTTCTTTCTTTTTTCTTTTTTCTTTTTTTTTTTTTTTTTTCTAATTTTCTCAACACCACTCACGAAGTAGATTGTCTCTACCCCACTATATGATCTTGCCTCCTTTGCCATATATTAATTGACCATTAGGCATGGGTTTATTTATGGGCTCTCTATTCTGTTCAATTGATCTATATGTCTGTTTTTATGTCAGTATCATGCTGTTTTAATTACTATAGCCTTGTGTTATAGTTTGATATCAGGTAGCATGATACCTCTAACTTTATTTTTTTTTATCAAGATATCTGGGGTATTTTGTGGTCCATGTAAATTTTTGGATTATTTCTTCTAGTACTGTGAAATATTCCATTGGTATTTTGATAGGAATTGCAATGAATCTATAAATTGCATTGGGAAGTATGGAAATTTTAATGATGTCAATTCTTCCTATCCATGAACATGGTATATGCTTCCATTTATTTGTATTTTCTTCAATTTCATTCTCTAGTATCTTATAATTTTACAAATACAGATCTTTTACCTCCTTGGTTAAATTTATTTCTAAGTCCTTTTTAAAATACAATTATAAATGGAATTGTTTTCTTAGTTTCCCTTTCTGATAGTTCATTATCCTATATAATAAAAGTGTAATATGCAAATCAACCAAACGGCCAAACAGCGCAACGACCATCTGGATGACCATCTGGACAACCATCCGGGACCACGCTATGACACCCACTGGTTCTAGGCCAGCCAAGGTGGGTGCGATGCGATTGGTTGGGGGCCTGGCCATTGCTCCATGATCACCCTGCAGAGGGAGGCCCAGGCCACTGGCCGGCGGCGCTATTAATCAGGGGGCTCCACAATCACCCCAAAGAGGGAGGCCCAAGTCACCAACTGGTGGGCTGCAGCAGGAGGGTGGAGCCTCTCTCTGTGAGGGAAGCCCAGGTCCCAGGTGCTGGCGGCCAGAGGGAAGCCTGGGTCCTGGGTGCCGGGGGGAAGCCAGTGCCGGCAGCTGGGGGAAGGAAGGCCTACTCTTGCATGAATTTCGTGCATCGGGCCTCTAGTTGGTGTATAAAAATGCAACCTATTTCTGAATATTTATTTTGTATCCTCTTACTTTACTGAATTTATTTATGAGTTCTAGTAGATTTTTGGTGGAATATTTAAGTTCTGTATATACAGTAACATGTCATTTGCAAATAATGACAGTTTTACTTCTTCCTTTCAAATTTAAATGCCTTTTATTTCTTTTTCTTGTCTGGTTGCTGTGGCCAGGACTTCCAGTACTATGTTGAATAAGAGTGGTGAAAGTGGACATCCTTTTCTTGCTTCTGATCTTAATGAAATACTTTCAGTTTTTCTCCATTGAATATGATGTTAGCTGTGGGTTTGTCATATATGGCCTTTATATGTTGAGGTATGTTCCTTCTGTTTCCACTTTGCTGAGAGTTTTTATCAAAAATAGGTGCTGGATTTTGTTAAATACTTTTTCTGAATTTAGTGATAGGATCATATGATTTTATCTTTCATTTTGTTTATGTGATGTATCACATTAATCATTTGGAATATTGTACCAACCTTGCTTCCCCAGAATAAATCCCCCTTGATCATGATGATCTGTTTAATGTACTGTTGGATCCAGTTTGTTAATATTTTATTGAGGATTTTAGCATCTATGTTCATCAGGGATATTGGCCTATACTTTTCTTCCTTTGTAGTATCTTTATCTGATTTTGGAATTAAAATGAGTTTGGGAGTCTTTGTCCTCTTGAATTTTAGCCTTCTTTTGCATAACAATAACTTAACTCTAATTATTTAGCATTTACTATGCTCTAGGCACTTAGCTTAAACACTTACAAACATTATTTCATTTGTTCCTTTGAACAAGTCCATAAATTCAGCATTATTTTTCAAATTATAAATGATAAAACAGAGGCTCAGAGATGTAAATTCAAGTACTACCTAGCACTTTCTAAACTTTGTCTCCAACCCCCATTGTTCTTCTAAGTGACTATTCTAGACAACTGACTGGCCTCTGGGTGTCTTCATGTGGTTGTCCCAAAGTTCCTCTAACCCTTAACCTAGTCAGATTCTACCACCCAAGTTTTACCAACCAGACATCTGACAGTCACCTTAGATTTCTCCTTTTTCCCCACATCCAAGAAATCTCCAAGCCCTGTTGATTCTATCTGAAATGTCCCTTGAATTTTTATCTGTATGTCCATTTTCATAGCTACTACTTTAGTTTTGACTTGCCTCAACTCCTATTTTCTTCTATCCATTACTAAGCTAGCTTTTAACTGACTGTTCTGCCTTGAATGTTAACCATTCACTTTATTTCCAACTTGGAAATTTATTCTATACCTTCTTGCCAGAATAACATTATTAAAGTGTAATTTTTATCCTGTAATTCCATACTTAAAATTGTATAATGGTTCCCATTTGCCTTCAAGCCTTACCATTTCATATCTCTGTACTTCTGTTCAGCCTATTTCCTCTGCTCCATATATCACCATAACTTTTTCCTCCTCTTTTTTCTCTCCCAGTAAACACATTGAAGCAGGAATTTTGGGGGAGCATAGGCAGGCTTAGGGATTTTTTAGAATTGGGGTCCATGGAAAAGCACGGGGCTGCAGACTGGGATAAGGTACATTTCCATAAGACAAGGAAGCAGCAACAGGTATATTTCCATAAGACAAGGGAACTGGAAGTAGCCAAGAAAGGTCTATATTTACAAAATAAAGAGAAGGAAGCCCTTCATTCAGATGGAGAAGAAGAAAGCCCAAAGGGAATAGGAAAACAATAAGGAAGGAGAGGGGAGAACCTCACATGGGACCTTTGAGCCCAGGAGTTACTATAGTAACCAGTCTAAGGGAATAGTGACCAATCAGAGGAGCTATCAAGGTACCAGGATCTGCAGCCTTTATAAGCCACAGGGAAAAGGAACTCAGTGGGACTCTTCCCCCTCCCTACATGGGAGTCAGTTCTGTGGGACTCTTTCCCTGTCCCCATGTGGGAGTCTGTACTTGTTCTTCAATAAATTTCCACCTTTGCTATACCACTTTCTGTCCATGGATTCATTCTTTGATTTTGGCAGACAAAGAATCCGGGTTCCAGTCCAAAAATTCGGTATCAACATCACCAAATTAATAAATGAATGAACATTTGAATAATTTTTTCATACTCCGCACTCCTTCCGGGTGTCATTGCTCTTCCAGCATGCTCTTGGCTGGACAAATATTAATTTTTTGTTGTTATTATAAAAATTAAATAAGATTGATAATAAAAATGTGGGGGTTGAAATTCAGGGGGGAAATTCCATTTTTCAACCATTATTTAGGGCCTAAATTAAGCCCTGTGAGGGCAAGGCATGTAGACAACTGCACAGTGACATCCCAATAATAGGGAGATTATATTTCTGAAGAAAATGGAGTTTTGCCTTCTCTCTAAGGAGCAAACAATGAAAGCAAATGAGCACCAAGTTCATAAATATGAACTCAAAATATGGAGGAGATATTGTCCATTGAAGATGCAAATTCAGGTTCCCTGGGTAGCTCAAGTTGAGTATAGCAGGTCTCATTCAGGATACTCTTGAGGAAGGCTGGGAGCTGTATTTGTTATCTATTGCTATGTAGCAAATTGCCCCAATTTAGAAGACTAGAACAATACACATTTGTTATCTAGTAGAGTCTCTGGGTCAGTATTTGGTTATGCTTAGCTGGGTTCTCCAACAAGGCTCTAGTCATTTCAAGGCTTGATTCAAAAGGATCTGCTTCTAGCTCACTCTCACAGTTATTGGCATGATTCATTTCATTGTGAGTTAGTGGACTAAAACTCAGTCCCTCACAAGCTGTTAGCCAGAGATTTCCCTTGGTTCCTTGCCATATGAGCATCTTCATTGAGCATCTCACAATATAGCAGCCTGTTTCATCAGAGTGAGAAAGTGAGAGGGCAAGAGAATATCTGCAAAAAAGAGAGTTTTAGCAAGATGAAAGTCCATATTGTTTTAGAATGTAATCATGGAAATGGCACCCATCATTTTAGCTATATTTTACTCATCAGAGAAAAGTCACTAGACCCAGATTACACTCAAGGGGAGGATACTGTATGAGGGCATGAATACCAAGAGGTGTGTATACGGGAGAGGGATATGTGTCACTGGCAGCCATGTCTTAAGCTACCTATCTCAAAAGCCCCAATTAGTGGGCAACCTCAGCAGCTGCCTAAACTGATATGATAGAGGAATTGTTTCTTAAATACTGCAGCGGGGACAAGCTAAGTATTTAGGTTAATGTAGATTTTTATCTCTCTGCTTTTGCCAAAATAAAATGAAAAATGACTTGGATAAGTGTTTATAAACTGTTCACTTACCTAATAAAAAAATATTAGGGATAAAATTGTAGAGGGCTATCCTAGCCCATATTAGAGCCTCAGAGAAGTAAAGGTAATTTTTATATGTGAGAAATTTTGACCAGATGGCATTCAGAAGTTCTATGAAAAAGTAAAGATGTAGTAACCAAGATATTGACAAGGGTTTTCACAGTTACACATAAAACACAAGCTCCCAAATATTGAAAATTCAGTAGTGTTGAAACCCTCTATTTAGGCACAGTCATTGGGGATGCTGGGCACTGAAGGAATTGTCAAGTTTCTCAGTCATTCCAACCCTCCCCCCCCCCCCCCACACACATTCTTCCTAAAGATAGAGAAAAGTTGTGGCCCGTGTACACCTGGAGAAAACAGGTCTGAATTTGACCTTTAGCTTCATCATTCACAGGCTGCAAGACCACTTAGAGAGTTATTTAGTGTGAGGTTCGCGGTGCAGGAAACTGAGTCAGAAAGTCAGGCAGATTGAAGGAGGAGAATTTATTCTGCGCTCCCGGGCGAGGTCCACAGGTCCTGGGGTTGGGCCAGTGGAGTCGAGCGGAGAGGGAGTAGGGGCATTTTTTTATACAGCTGTTCAGTGAGGGCGGGGGAGCATGAGCTGTGGGAGTTCCTGCGCGGGGGTGGGGGGGGGGGGGCGGCATGGTTTCCAGGTGTCGTCATCTGTCTGGTAGCTGACCTGTTAGGAATTCCAGGGCGGGACCGGTATCTGCGTCACCATTTACCTGGTGCACTGGCCTGTTACAGATTCTAGTGTACACCTGGAGAAAACAGGTCTGAATTTGACCTTTAGCTTCATCATTCACAGGCTGCGAGACCACTTAGAAAGTAACATTTAGCTTCTATGAATTTTCGTGAGTCCATCTGGAATGAGTGCAAAGTGCACAATGCAAAGCATGGTACCTCTGGCTTCACCAATGAGCGGTAGATAAGAGTGACAATTAGTACAGGGTTTTAGAGCATGGGCTTAGGTGTCAGACGAGCTGGCATCCCCAGGGTCCAAATTCTAGTTTTGCTACTTACTGTCTGTGAAATTAGGCAAAACACACACATGCCACACACACAGACAATATTTTAGCTTTAGTTTTCTTATTTTGAGTGGGTATAGTATCTACTTTAGAAGATTATTTTGAAGATAAAATAAATATTGTATAATTATCTATAGCCCTTAGCCCAGTTTTAAAGGACTTATCCTTTAAAAACTATGGTTAATCTTCAAGACTGAGTGAAACCCAATTTACTTGATGTGGAATTTTCAGATGTTTCTTAATGAATTATAAGGGACATAGAGAGAATTCATAACTAATGATGAATTGGAGGTTAGCCAAACAACAAAAAAATGTTCTTTAGTAAAAGTGAGAAAATGATTCCTAAGCTTGGGGAAGTTAATAGTGGAGAGTTGAGAAAGAAAAAAAAAAATATAGTCAAAAGCATGGTTCACTAAAGTTAAAGGAGTTGATTATTTAATAATAACATAGCTACTAAGTGTGGCTTTGAAGGTCAACATTACTTCTAAATACCTTTTATTTATGGATTGCCTCCTGCAACAAAGATGCTAAAATGCTGATCAAATGGATCTTGTGTCACTTGGATTGACTAGAGACATGCAGTTGCTCTGGGAAGACAATAAATTGGCATCTCACACCACATTTTCTTTAAATACTTAGACATCTTTTTTTTTATGGAAACTTACAAGAAACTTATTTTTTTCCTAATCAACCACAAACTATATATAAAACAATTATTAACTTCACAAGGTACAGAAAGGGGAGACTTAAAAAATCTAAAATATTTCTTGTTTTCTCAATTTTCTTTTTTTTTTTGAGCTGAGAGTATGTTTTTATTTTTTAACTTTATTTTTATTGTTGACACTATTACAGATATTCCCATCCCACCCCCCTTTGTCCACTTCTATCCAAGCCCTCCACCTCTCCCCGCTTCCCTCTGCCTATCACCTCACTGTTGTCTGTATCTATGGGTTATGTATATATGTTCTTTGGCTAATCTCTTCACCTCCCTTCTTTTGCAATTTTCTATATGAGGCAATAACTTGGGAGGCAAATTAAGGGGTTTAACATTTAGAAAATTAAATTAAGCCACTCATTCCTGGTAAGCAAAACAGCATGCATTATTGATTTTTGAACTCAGCTGACAGTAAGCTCATGCGCGATTCACAAAAAGTACCCAACACAGACAGGTTGACACCAGTGAGGAGTGAAACCAATTTACATTTTGCCAATTTATTCCAGTGATGTTTTACTTCCTCTTTTAGATCTGCATCCTAGGTGGATACCCAGCTTGCCTTCCCCTTAATTTGACTCTGAATTCTACTCCAAAATCTGTGGGTTGTTGAAACAGGATGAAAAATGTATTCCAGGGATGTGACTCTTCTAGGGAAAGCAGTTCTGAAGAAAATACTTCATAGGCAATGTCTGCCATTGGATTATCAAAAAGTGCTGCAGGATAATTGGCAGGAAGGCAATGGAGAAGCAGTCACTTTTATGGTAACCACAGTAATTAGGCTTGATCGGCTGCCCTTCCATTGAGCACCGAGATTGAATCCACTGACTTTGTGGAGTTCTCTTTTTTTTTCTCCTTAAAGCATTCCCATAGCTGAGTAGGATAATTTTCCCAAGTGAAGGGAAAATATTGCTCATTCCTCAGACCACATGCACCTAGGTTGACAATGTTTTTTCAGAACCCTTTGAATGGCGGAGGTGGTTGGGGAGCAAGAATAAGAGATGTGGCATGACTATCCATGATAAAATATTGTTATGACAAAATATGCTAAGCTTGGAAGGAAATGTATCAGTAGATACATTTTTCTCTTATGCTCTTCCAAATATTTATTAAAAATTTGAATTTATTCCTTCAAGGCTTGAGTCTCTAGAGTCTATTTCTCTGAATTAATTTGCCCCTTAGTTTCAGTTACTAGTTTATGCTTGGGGAAGATTTAGGTTCAAAGATTTTACTCTAATCAGTTGCCAACCATAGAATGTCTTCTTGAAATTGGGAAGAAATGTGAAAAGGAAATGACAACACTAGAAACATGTTCCCTACTTCTCTGAGCTACTGTATAGTAGTACATTGTTGTTCAGGGAGATCAACTTTAAAAAATGAAAAAACAATGTATTACCACTACGTGAAAGAGGAAGGGACACTGAAAAGTCAACTTAATCATCCCAGTTTATTCTAGTAGGTCGTAATAGTGTTTATTTTCCACAGTCCTTTCAGACTCAGTTTCTTAGAATGAAACCTCTCTGCCTTTCAAAAAATATAAATTAATATTACCTTGTTGTACTTGAGTCATTAGTTAGCCTTGGTACACTTACCCTGTGACCTGTATTTGGGGAAGCAATTGACAGAGGGAGCACCAAGATCTCCATAAGCATTCTGGGTTCTTGATTAACATTGTTATGAGCAGCCTCGGCAGTATTTGATCTTTCTTTGTGAACTAAGCCCAGATTTATTGAGAGCAATTTTTCATTCTTCTCACTTTTTGATACTATCAAAGTTGGGGCAAGGTGTGAATGCAAAGCATACAGGATCTGTCTGTTTTCCAGAGAGCCTCATCTAGGAATAAGAAAATTTGTGTACTTAGAGACTCCATTCTAGGAGATAATCTCCTATCAGATAGTGGTTTTGTGATTTCACTTTCATTGTAGACATCAAAGGCTCTTTTGTAATTAAGCAAAATTCTCTACTGGCTGCCTTTCTGGGTGGTGCTGCTGGAGGATTTGGTTTCTCACTGTCTTTGCAGGATACTTCCATCTAGCTGTTCCCAGCTATGACATTGCTGTCAAGTCTATGGACTTCCTGCTACCCACCTCCCTCTTACACCACCATCACTCCTTCATCAACTCCTACCTCCTCACCACTGGTCCTGCCTCTGCTCTGGGAGGTAATCTGAGGTTGACCAAAGTTGCTCATTGATCAGTCCTTGGTGAGATCCCCTCATACTAGTGTCCAAGCTCAGGGCTCTTTAGTTCTCTGGCTTTATGAGAAGATGAGTCATTCTTTCACTTGACTGTATAGACCCCAAGTCCTCTCCAGAGAACTTAGCTAAGAGAGTTTGTTTAAAGGCACCTGTTTGGACGTGCCTTCTGTGAGCCCAGATCTCTTAACAAAGTGGAGTGAGGCAGTACTCAGCTCATCTTAAACAACTCATAATGACTCATTTCTTATTTCTAAACTCCACCTTTTAATCCCTCAATGATGAGAAGGGTTTCTGTTTTAGCACACAAAACTTTTATGGGAAAATCATGGCCCTTGACCCAAATGTGTCTATGACAGATTATATTTTCAAAAGATGGCTACAAAAAGAGACCCCACCCCACACCCTCTTTTTAAAGTGTTACCACTTTCTATAAAGAGGTGGATTTCAGCTATCTTTTCCCTCAAACTCATCAGGTTGTGACTTATTCATAACCAGTGAAATGGATGGAAGTGACAATGGATGATTTCTGAGGTTAGGTCATGAAACACAATAGTGCTTCTGTCTTGTTTGCTTGAAATAATAATTCTTGACACAAAAGATTGTAATAAAATACTGAGAAATATATTTAACTGAGGAGATAAAACACCTGTACCCTGAAAACTATAAAACACTGATGAAAGAAATCAAAGAAGACACAAGTAAATGGAAAGATATCCCACGATCCTGGATTGAAAGAATTAATATTGTTAAAATGTCCATACTGCTCAAATTGATCTTCAGATTCAATGCAATCCCTATCAAAATTTCATGGCATTTTCCCCAGAAATAGAAAAAAGAATTATAAAATTCGTATATAATCCCCTCCCCCCCCCGCCCCCCGCTACACATACACACTACTTTCCTGGAAGAAGGAAAGTAGTTGATAATTAGTTTGGTTGTTCACCTATCAGTAAAGGTCAGAAGATGTATTTAATATCTGGATGTCTAAGTTCCCATCTCTCAAATGGGGAAATGCTATCTACTCCCTGTATTTCTCCAGGAAGAGTTTAGTAAATTGCAAAAAGAACTTTTTAGCATGCTATTCCAATAGCGTATGGGAGCAAAATGATTTAGTGTTACTCAACAACCAAACAATAGACGGTTCATACTTCATATGTAGTTCATACAGAATCCCTGCAGTGAATTGGAGTTATTAGTATTTAAACATTTTTTAGTACCCATGCTCAAATAATGAAGAAAAATAAAACTTTAAGCAATAGCTAAGAGAATGAAAATATAAGCCAATGACTAGGTGAAAAACACCTGATATATACCCAAAATATACAAAGAACTCTTAAAGCTTAACAGTAAGAAAATTAACAACTCTATTTAAAAATGGGCAAAAGATCTGAACAGACACCTCATCAATGATATACAAATGCCAATAAGTGTATGAAAAGATGCCCAACATCTTGTTATTAGGGAATTTGGGAAATAAAACAATGAGATACCAGTAGAAATTTATTAAAATGGTTAAAATCCAAAATGCTGACAACACCAGATGCTGAAGAGAATGTAGAATAACAGAAACTCTCATTTACATTGGTAGGAATGCAAAATAGTACAGCTACTCTGGAAGACAGTTTGACAGTTTCTTTACATAACTAAACATGCCGTACAATCCAGCAATCTTGTTCTGTGATATTTACACAAATGAGTTGAAAACTTACATCCACATAAAAACCTGTACTCAAGTATTTACAGCCACTTTATCCAAAATTGTCTAAACTCAGAAGCAACTGAGATGCCCTTCAATATATGTCAGTAGTTAAACAAACTGTTGGTACACCCATACCATGGAATATTATTCAGCTCAAAATAACTGATCTATCAAGCCATGAAAATACATGGAAAAAACATAAATGTATATTGCTAAGCAAAAAGAATTAATATGCAAAAGCTTCAAACTGTATGCTTCCAACTATATGACACTCTGGAAGAGGCAAAACTATGGAAACAATAAGATCAGTGGTTTCTAGGACCCAAGCGAGAGAGAGAGATGAAGAAGTAGAGCATAAGGGTTTAGGGCAGTGAAACTACTCTGTATGATATTATATTAGTGGGTACATGTCATTATACATTTGTCAAAACCCATAAAATGCACAAGAGTGAACCCTAATGTAAACAATGGACTTTGGATGATATTCTTGTGTCAATGTAGGTTAATTAGCAAACAAATTTTTCACTCTGATTAATGTTTTCTGTAGGGGTGGCTGTGCATGTGGGAGGCTGGGTAAGTGATGTCCTTTCTACTCAATTTTTCTGTGAACCCAAAACTGCTTTAATAGTCTGTATATTAAAAATAAGAAGGAGGAGAAATCCTGACACCATTCTGAATTACCTTGTTCATTCCTATGGCTAAATTCTTGGAAGCAAGATGTGTGATATTATTATCAGTCTCACACACACAAAAAAAAATGAAAGAAGAAAGCATAGTTTTGTGAACACAAGGTATTTTCATTTCCTTTTTTCAAAAATTGCATTCTAAATTTAAATGTTTGCAATTTTCCCAAAAGGCTCACATCCTCCTTTATTTAAATTAGATATTCAAAGCATTCTCCCTGCAAAAGTCCTTTCATATAGACCCTATTTTCTAGCTGCTGCTATATTAGATAGCTGAAGTCATGCTGGAGTGAGGCATGGGAGAGTAAAGTTAGACCCATGAATTAATGGAGTTGCCAAAAGATTGTCAATTTGATCCACACCATTGACTTCAGAATGAGCTAAGAACTACAAAGCCTGCTGTGATGATGGCACCATTTTGAGCCTGTTTACGAAGCAACTAGAGGCCCAGTGCACGAAATTCATGCACGGGTAGGGTCCTTAGCGGCTGCTGATTGCCAGCTGGGGCCTCCCTTCCCCAGCTGTTGGCTGCTGGCTGGGGCCTTCCTTTGTTCCATGCTGCCCCCTGGTAGTCAGCACACATCATAGTGAGCAGTTGAACTCCTGAGCACTTTGCATATTAGATATATATATATATATATATATATATAAAACTAGAGGCCCAGTGCATGAAAATTCATGCACTCGAGGGGTCCCTCAGACCAGCCTGCACCCTCTCGCAGTCCTGGACCCCTCGGGGGATGTTCACCTGCCAGCTTAGGCCCACTCCCCAGGGGATTGGGCCTAAGCTGGCAGTCAGACATCCCTCTGGAAGCCTGGGAGCCCTCGGGGGATGTCTGACTGATGGCATGGAGAGCAGGCCTAAGCTGCAGTCAGACATCCTTAGCACTGCGGAGGAGATGGGAGAGGCTCCTGCCACCACCACTGTGCTCGCAGCCATCAGCCTGGCTTGTGGCTAAGCAGAGCTCCCCCTGCGGGAGTGCACTGACCACCAGGGGGCAGCTTCTGCATCGAGCATCTGCCCCCTGGTGGTCAGTGCATGTCATAGCAACCGGTCATTCCCAATCGTTCCACCGTTAGGGTCAATTTGCATATTACCCTTTTATTATATAGAATAGTCTAGCTATAATTCTTTGTCCTCAAACACATTTGTTTACTTTGGGTAGAGGTGGGAGAGAATTCTAGAAGGAAATGAGCTTTTAAGTATGGAACATTATATATACACATACTAGTGGCCCAGTGCACGAAATTTGTGCATGGGGGGGGGGGGGATTCCCTCAGCCCAGCCTACATCCTCTCCAATCGGGAACCCCTTGGGGATCGGGCCTAAACCGGCAGTTGGACATCCCCCTCGCAATCTAGGACCGCTGGCTCCTAACCGCTCACCTGCCTGCCTGCCTGATCACTCCTAACTGCCTCTGCCTGCCTGCCTGATTGCCCCTAACCCCTCTACCTGCCTGCCTGATCACCCCCAACCTCTCCACCTGCCTGCCTGATCGCCCCTAACTGCCTCTGTCTGCCTGCTTGATCGCCCCTAACTGCCCTCCCCTACCAGCCTGATCTCATCCCCAATGGCCCTCCCCTATTGCCCTGATCTCACCCCCAACTGCCCTCTCTGCCTTGGCCCCCAACACCATGGCTTTGTCCAGAAGGAAGTCAGACGTCTGGAAGATGGCTGGTTGACCCAGTCTAATTAGCATATTACCCTTTTATTAGTATAGATAGATTATATAGGATAGGATTACTTAAATCAAAAATACATAATCCCTATATCTGGACTGATAGCCAGCCATATGCATTATACTGCCAAACCGGTCATTAAAAAATTGAGCCTTACACCTTACACCAAACAGCTGTTACCCTTAAAACCCCTCCTCAGCCCCCACCTTAGGTTCTGCTTTCGCAGTTCACCCAGATTTGGTTCTGATTGGTCAGTTTCTATGCCAGTCAGCATCAAAAGCTCCGCCTCCTAGGCAGCCATTGGATCTTTGCACTTCACTCAGATTTGGTTCTGATTGGTTGGTTTCTATGCCAGTCAGCGTCTCCAGGACTATCTCTGGGCCTGATCAGAGAGGTGGGGCTGATTAGCAGCCCCCGCAGAGGCCCAAAGAGAAACAGAGGTGTGGGTGCTGGTGAAGCCAGGAGACAAAGAGAGAGGCAACGGCTGATCAACAGCTGCCATGGAGGCTGCGGATAAGACCCTGCCTCTCTCTTCGGGCCTCTCTCTTTGCCTGATCCACAGCCCCCTCAGCAGTCAGTGCTGGGTCGCCATGCACTGCAGGACTGACTTCCGGTTGGTCGAGCCTTCGGTCGTTATGGACCCTGGGTTTAGGATAATATAAAAATATACCCCTATGCATAGTTAATGTGTGGTTGGAAATATTTGTATGACCAGATGTATCTTTATGGCTTCATTGTCTCTATGCTATTTCTTTTTAAAAAAATTAAAGCATTTGAGAAAAATTACATAAATAGGGAAAAGTCTACTTATTGTAGAGATTCATGCTATATGTTGAAATCTGATTAGTGCTTGCATGTCTATTTAATTCTTATTCTAGGAAGTAATCTCAAATTCTCAGACTGCTCTCATCTGGATAGCAAAATTTTATAGGGAGATTTGAGAGTGGACCTGTGTTCAGTCCTGGGCTCACTGACTCTTCTGTTCTGATATACACATATATATCCATCCATCTGTTTGGCATGGAGTACATGATACTGGCTTTGGGCTTTGCTGAGCTGTTTAGGCATCTCCATGTGATCTTTGAGTAACTGTGAGAATTCTTAAAAATTTCAAAAGAAATGGCTCCTTAGGCTACACTCTCCATTAGTTCTGAGAGGTGATACAAAGTGGGTTATCCTCAGATCTAAACTATCTTTCATGGCTTGGTAACCATACTTGAATTGAATACCAAGTAGTGTTATGGGTACATTGTTAAACACAAACTGGACCTTTGCTAGAAACCTCAACACTGAGCCTTTGCTCTAGGCCAGTGGTCGGCAAACTGCGGCTTGCGAGCCACATGCGGCTCTTTGGCCCCTTGAGTGTGGCCACGAAGTTTCAATCGCACTGTACATGCGCGCCCGCACGTGGTATTTTGTGGAAGAGCCACACTCAAGGGGCCGCAGTTTGCCGACCACTGCTCTAGGCAGATTTTCTTTCTCAGGCCTGCCCCGAAGGCTCACTGGGATAGAGATGCTGATCCATCGGTACCAGACTGTATTATGGCCATTCTGGCCTCCTGCCTTCCTTAATGCTATGTGCTGAGTGAGATTAACTGACCATTTTGCTTCAGAATTCAGGAAAACCCCAGGAACTGTATGATCAAGAGCTGTCGAACTGGCTCAATTTCACTCCCTAGCCAGTAACCTCTAAAGTACAAAGCAAATGGCTAGTCAACAGTCTGTCTCCAAAGTTGATACCACACAGCTTCTTGCGGTGGCTGCTGTGCACATTTTTATTCTGAAGCCCTGCCTGGATTCCACAAAGCATGCATGGGAAAATAATGAGGAAGAAAAATAGTCTAAGGTGAGGTGGGCTGTATCAGAACAAGGGCGGCGAGAACAAGAACTGGCACACACTGGTCTCAGAGGGCTCGTCTGCAGGGGGGCAGGTCAGCATGTCTCTTTCAAAGATAAGGGGCCAGCTGTCAAGAAGAGAAAAAAACAACGGTGAATTGAAGAAAAGGTTTTAAATTTTAAAAGATTGATTCAAAGAAGGTCTGTTGGAGAAATACATGAACTGTGTGTGTATGTAGTAAAGGAGATAGGTCCACAGTCGCCTTGCTCCATTTCTAGCTTTCTTTTATCAGCAAGAAATCATTTCTTCCCCAAACACTTCTGCACTAAAATCAAGGCTTCATTCTCATTGGCCATGGGGATAGCAGCATCTTTGATCTTCAACTCACTGAAGCAGCTGCCTACTGTTCTACTTCAAAGTACGTTTTTATGACTTAAGGGCATTTTAATAAAGAGTTCTCCAAAATCCAGTTGCGTATCATCTGGAATAGTAAGGAGCTGTGTAGCTCATCAGGTGATAGAATACTAGAATTATAAGGAAACGACTGTAAGAAAGAAAAAAAAGCCATGAATGGTAGAGAATAGCTTTTCAAACGTTTATACTGGATTTGTAAGGGTGCAAGCTCCTATATTTTGTCTCTTCTGCTTATTCTCACTTATGCTCTTTCAAAATCAATGTTATGCCCTCAAAAAAAGGATAAAGAGTTGGTTTGAAAGGATTTCATTCTAAAGAATGTGTGAAAATGTGACTTAGAAAAATATCCTTTATGTTTAGCTACCATATGTGAAATGTCTGCAATATAGTTGAGCCCAGTGGCTCAGTTGGTTGGAGCATTGTCCTGTAAACCAATAAAGGTTGTGGGTTCAATTCCTGGTCAGGAAACATACCTAGGTTGAGGGTTCAATCCCTGATCGGGGTGCATATGGGAGGCAACCAGCCAATGTTTCTCTCTCTCTCTCTTTCCCCTCCTCTCTCTCTAAAAATCAATAAAAGCATCCTTCAACTTAAAAAAAAAAGAAAAAAGAAAGAAAGGGTCTCATCTCTTATGGTACATAGTTTACAGACAAGTCATCAAACCTGTACATGGGATGCCATCAGAGAAACTACATTCATTTCTCATAATCGTCCTTTGCCTCGTTGTTGGACCCTTAATTAAGCTGGTTCTCTCTTGTGAAGGTGCCTTTCATTCCTTTATATATAATCAATGAGTGATCAGAGCTGTAGAACTTTGAGAGCATGCAAATTTCCTTTCCTCCAGTGGTAGACCGATTTATGCTAATTTTGAAATTACTTATCACTTTCTGTCTTATCAATAATGGGCCATGTAGTCAGGGGAGAGCGATATGGTTGCCTGACAGGGCTTCTTATTTTGTAGAAGCTCTCTTCTCTTTGTATATTGCACTGCAATCTTTAAAATTAATAGTGATTGGTGTAGAGGAAAAGGTATTTTATGTCTTCTGATTTAAAGAATAATTGAGGTTTAATGAACATATAACATATTATTTCAGGTGTACAACATAATGATTCAATATTTGAATGCATGGAAATGATCACCACAATAAAGTTTATACAATAAGGCTAGTTAGTATCTATCATCAATCTTTGCTACAGAAAAATTATTTTCTTGTGATGAGAACTTTTTAGATTTACTCCTAGCAACTTTGAGAATACAATACAGTATTAATAACTGTAGTCAACATGCTATTCATTATGTCCCCAGGGCTTCTTTATTTTAAAACTGGAAGTCTATAGCTTTGTGCCCCTTCATCCATTCACCCATTTTGCCCCCACCCCTACCCCAGCAGTCACCCATCTGTTCTCTGTATCTATGAGTGTGAGGTTTTTTGGAGGTTTTTTATTTTATTTTATATATTTGTAAGATCATATGGTCTTTGTCCTGATTTGTGGGGGTTTTTTGGTTTTGTTTTTTGCTGTAGACCCCTTAATTTTGAAGACTTGCTATCTTCTTTCCTTTCACCCCCAATCCCAGATGGAGCCCCTTCCCTTCCAACTAGTTCACTGTACCCCTGAGTGGTGCCTTTTCAAGGTTTTAGTATTTGCTCTGGCACATTCTCAAGTCTCTTCCTATGGATTTTTGAGCAGCCAGTGCTCTGAGCCACCGGGTCTCAGAACTGTTCTAAAGGTGGCATTTAGAGTGAGTCTCTTTTCTTGACGAGGGCAGATTTTATCTGTTGTTTGTCATTAGGCCTCTGATCCCTTCTGTTTTCCTCCCCGCTCTTTCCATATAGGTTTTGCCACTTGTCCTCTCTGGGGTGAGCTGGAGCTTGCTCCACTGCTTCCAGGTGTTCATTTTCCTACTTAAACATGGTGGGAAGTCTGTGTAGTCTCCAGTCCCTACTTAGGCTCTAAGTGGAAGTTCTGAACAGCTTTGTTTGCATGATGTTGGTCTGAATGTTTTTTTCATAGGTAGGTAGAGAGCTGTGGGTATAAGTTACCACCATTTTCTTATGTAAACTCAGAAGTTTCTTACATATTTCTAAAGTTTACATCTTAGCATTTTTCTTAATAATATAAATGCCTTACATTCATATGGCATATTTTTCTCACAGCACGTTCATATAGAGTCCTTCATTTGTTCAATGATGCTTTGAAGGAAGCACAATTTCACATGAGAAAACTGACACTCAGAAAAGTTAAGCGGATTCTTCAGTGTCACGCACCCACATGGAGTGGAAGAATCCAAATTGAAATTCAGGTTTCCTGACTTCGGTTTTCTTTCCACGCCCCTGTTCTTCCATTTTCATGGTGTGATAATTTATGGAAGCTCCTGCTGGAAAGAGTTAAAGTAAAAGAAATATTTTCTAAACCACTCTCCAAATTTCCTCTAAAATAAGGTAATAATTCCCAGTTTAGGTATTGGACATAGTAAACTATTACTTTGTTTTAATGCATGTGGTGTGGATAACACCATAGCCAAGAATTGTAGTGACAATTCAATGAGATTGAACAATGCAATGTGATTAAACTGTGAAAGGCAATATTAAGAGGTCAATGCAATCTCACTTCAGTGATCACTTTTAATCTCACTTAAATTAGTGACATTAGAGCAGATAATTGTAGTATGGGATACACCATAGCTTATCACCAGGAATCACCTGACTGCTTTTGTGTAGAAGCACTCAAAGACTATGACAGAGAGAAGTTGAAACATATTTTGACTCCCAAATTTTATGTTTAATGAAGGAAATTGTGTTGACATTTACTAGAGGTAATTGATGAGAATGTGTATATTTTTAGAAGAAGAGGAAAAAATAAAAAGAATAAAATTATGGAATTGGGGTACCTAAGTCCTGTTCCCAGATCCAATAATAAATGCATTCCCTTGAGTAAGTAACTTGATTTCCTTGGACCCCAACGCCCAAGTCAACATTATAACATTTTTCAATTCTAACAGATGAATTGAATTAAAGGTAACTACCTTTATAGTGGGCTTTTTTTGGACAAATATTCACAGAATATTCACCAAAGTCAACTTAGTGATAGGACCCTAAGTGTGGTCCTTGGAGTGCTCTCTCGGACTAACTTTTGTCAATAATAATAAAAACTATGATTGAAAACTAGAAGTACGTTCATGAAGTAAATAGATGACTCAACGTTGCTAGTAGCTGCTTGCTCTTAGATGAACAAATAAGAATAAAAATACATATAATGATGTACATATATTTAGAAAAAGTAAAAGCAAATTATAGTCATATAAAAAAGGCAAGTTTTATTACCTATAAACTCTACATGATCCAGTTTTGTGACATTGTATCTCCAAAGCTTAAGTCATCTTAAGGAACAAGATGACTTCATAGTTTAGAACTATGAAAGGAGTAGCCTTAAGTCTAAATAGATCAGAACCTGTCTGAATTATTAACTGTTCTGAATGATGATTTTAGGGGCAGGCTGGAAAACTGAAGTTCAGCTGAAAAAGATTGGCATTTGGAAACCATGTCATTTAAGGAACTATTAAAAGCTCTGTACATATTTGGTGTAGTTAAAAAAATTTTGTAACATAATGCAAATGTTTCCAATATTTAAAGGACTGACCTATAGAAGGCAGATTAGATCTCTTCTTTACAATGCCAGGTAAAATCTGGGGCCAGCGAAATGAGATTTATGGTGTTGGATCCATTTCATAAAATTTTCTAACAATGAGCACTCTTCCCAAATTAAATCTACACCTTTTAAAGTGGTGATTCCCCACTACCCTCCATCTCCCCCCACCCCCAACACACACACACTACCTCCTGCTCTCATGGAGTTTTAAGTCTCATGGAAGAAACAAGTAGTAACTTAGAAATCACATCATTGATGCAAACTCAGATCAGTGATCTGAAAGAAAAAATATATAGGAGTATAAGAAAGTAATATGACTTAGCCTGAGGGCTTGGAGAAGGCTTCATTGAGAAAGAGACACTTAGCTAAGACCTGATGGGTAAGATTCTAGTTAATTCAGAAAGGCGCCAAAACCGGTTTGGCTCAGTGGATAGAGCGTCGGCCTGCGGACTGAAGGGTCCCAGGTTCGATTCCGGTCAAGGGCATGTACATTGGTTGTGGGCACATTCCCAGTGGGAAGTGTGCAGGAGGCAGCTGATTGATGTTTCTCTCTCATCGATGTTTCTAATTCTCTATCTCTCTCCCTTCCTCTCTGTAAAAAATTAATAAAATATATTTTTAAAAAAAAAAAAAAAAAGAAAGGCTTGGAATGGAAGGGACATTCCAGGTAGAGTCACAGCATGTGCAAAGGTCCTATGGCAGAAGTGATAATGGAGTGTTGGAAGGACTTCGAGTCTTTGAAAAGAGAAGTGTGGCTGGATCATGAGAGAGATGGAGGATTGGAATGAGGATTGGGATGTAGGAGGAGCTGACCCATGTAGGAGCCATGAATAATGTGTGGAGGATTTGGGCCTTGCTTATAAGAGCAAAGAAAAACCACGACTGGATGTTAAGTATTGTGTGTGCATGGAGTGTGGGTGCTAAGCCCTCTGATCAGAGTTGCAGTTATAATGATAATCCAGCTACTTTGTAGAAAACAGATGGGCGTGCACCAGAACAAATGTTAGAAATTA
Organism: Myotis lucifugus; assembly: GCF_000147115.1. Taxonomy (NCBI): domain Eukaryota; kingdom Metazoa; phylum Chordata; class Mammalia; order Chiroptera; family Vespertilionidae; genus Myotis; species Myotis lucifugus. The sequence goes on from NW_005871048.1 coordinate 5,503,364, forward strand.
TGGTATCACATTAAAGGATGCTGTGGAATTAAAAAGAAAAAGATATATTTTAGAGCTACCTAGGAGGTATAGTAAAGAGAACCTTGTGATGGATTTGACTTGGAGTGAGGGTTAAGGTATTCTTAAACATAATTTCTGGGCTAGGGGCTTGTGCAGTTGAATGGAGGAAAGTTTCATTTGTTGGGTAAGGGCCACTGAATGAGGACACACTCTAGTAAGGACATTATGATTCATTCTCAAATATGCTGAGATTTGAGACTAATTTTTAAAAAATTTTCTTTATTATTGAAGGTGTTACAGATGTCCCCTCTGTCACCCCTCCCACCATTGATCCCCTCTACGCCATCCCCACCCACCCTCAGGCCTTCACTGAATTATTGTCCATGGGTTATGCATATAAGTCTTTTGGAGATGCATTTTTTTATATTGAAATAGACTTGTGTAAACTCTATAGCATACATGAATCCGGGGGTCTGAGGACAGGCAAGCCAGCATGGTTCCATACCTCAAATAATTCTTAGGTGAGAGATTTAGCAATTTAAGAATATAATTAATGTAAAATATCAGGATTATTGGCTTCTACCCTGCCAGTGTCATTTATTAACTAAATCAAAGATGACTTTAAAGAACATAAATAAGGCCAAAAGCCCTCAGAATTGCTGATAACATGCTTGGCTCTGTCTGCAGTTATACTACAGTGATTATATATATATATATATATATATATATATATATATATATATGTAAAATTTTATAATGAGATAGTGTGTGGTCTCTCAAGGGAGCTGAAACAACTTCAAAGAAATCTTTACCTATCTGCCTTCATTTCTGCAGGAGGGAAGGTAGGAGCATGTGGAGTGGGTGAATAGGATGTGTAAGGTGAGAAAGCAGTCCAATCAAATTGCAGTGAATGATGGAAGTAGATCAAATAAAAAACCACAGTATGTCTGTTAAATAGTAAGTTTAAAAACAATAGTAAAAATGCAGTGAGAAAACAGTCCACAATTATGTTAGAATTTCCCTCTATGACCACTTCCTTTTCTCTGCTTATCAGTTGGCAATCTGTGATAAAGTGTGGTTTCATTCACACCACTTCCTTGCTGGCAAAATAAACATTGATAAATTCAGAGGAGCATCTTAATTAGAAAGCTAGGACATTTCTGGAGGGAATCTGTTCCATGAGTTTCCTGGACAGTTGGCTACAGTAAGGAATGAGCAGACTGTGGTGTGGCCATTCATTCATTACTTACAGGGATTGACTAGATTAGCGGTTCTCAACCTGTGGGTCTCGACCCCTTTGGGGGTCGAACAACCCTTTCACAGGGGTCGCCTAAGACCATCGGAAAACACATATATAATTACATGTTGTTTTTGCAATTAATCACTATGCTTTAATTATGTTCAATTTGTAATAATGAAAATACATCCTGCATATCAGATATTTACATTACGATTCATAACAGTAGCAACATTACAGTTATGAAGTAGCAACGAAAATAATTTTATGGTTGGGGGTCACCACAACATGAGGAACTGTATTAAAGGGTCGCAGCATTAGGAAGGTTGAGAACCACTGGACTAGATGTTACAGCGAACTGAAGAGAATGTGGAAGTTGAGCACAATGACTGTTCCTGAGCCTCAGATGGCCATTTTGCTTTCTTTTCCTTTTCACAACTTTGAGTATTCATATTAATTTGATTGTACACATGCCCTTTACAGTTAATCATCTCAACTCCTATTTGGAAAATGTAACATTGCAAACATAATGTGTATACAAACAGGACTGGGTTGGTTTGAATCTTAACACATGTAGCCAAAATCTGTTTTCGATGATTCCATTTGTCTTTCCCTTTGCTCACACCCACTCACACCCTCTGGCCTCCTATTCCTCTGTGGGAAAGGATGTAAGTGAAATATGCTAAAGCAGTGGACAAGCAAACCCACCAGGCAGTGCCAGGATAATATATCTCCTTCCTAAGGTAGCCGGTGGACAGTTAACCCCTTCAGTGCCACCTTGGTGCAGGTTGCCTTGCACATCTAAGCTGGTGGCTCAGCACACGCCCCCTGAGTTTCCTCCCTGCTTCATTTTTGCCTCTGTACTGAGGGCAGCAAAGAAGCCCCTCACTGTGTTCTCACTAATTATTTCTGACATGCAGTTGGCAACCTTATATGTGAGGCTCTGTCTATATTCTGTGCTAGGTTGGCCTCACCCCTTGGGAGATAAGATGTGTGTCTTTGAATCAAAAGATCTGAAAATGCAGTCAAGATGTACGCCTTATGATCCTTTAATATACTTTACGTCGGGGCTCCTTTTATTGTCTCTCAGACACCATGTCCCCAATGCACGGCAGCCCATTCTTCAAAGTGTCCTCACAGAGAGCCCCTGACGTCTCCAGCGGGAATAAAGGGCGCAGGACCGCCTCAGCCCTGCTGCTCTCACTCAGGGCCTGGCAGTGTGTACGAGGCCCCGTTTGCCCACTGAGATGGGGGTGACTATAATGTTTGTTTCTTGGTGTGACATGGGTTGCACAAATGACATTTCTCAGATGAAAAACTCAAACTAAACTCAGATGTTAGGCTCTCTTTCATGGAGAAGGTGAGGGGTTTGAGTAGGAGGATGCTCCCCTCCCCTTTCTCTTTTCAAAGTGTAAACACAACTCTAGTTCAGGGCCATACAGAAAACAGGTTGCAGGCCAGACTTGGCCCTCAGACTGCAGTTAGAAGACCTCTGTTTTAGGTTTTCTGGGATTATAACTGCAATGCTACCTTTGTTTGAAATTCAAAATATGGAAACAAAGAAAACATTCTAGCGTCCTCCTTCCCCACTCCTGCTCTTCCCTTCTGTATTCTTGGAGCTGAGCACACTATAGCGCCCAGGGCCTCCCTTTGCTCCTGGCTCACTCTGCCTCGGGGAAGGGCAGTTCTAATGAGATGGCAAATTTAAGAAAAATAATTAAACATGCTTGGCTTTGTTCTGCCCTTCTTCCTCTTAGATATGAGCTGACCATTTATTCATTTAGCAAATAGTATGACTATCAGGCACTATTCTAGACACTGGAATTGCAGCAGTGGATAAAATAGACAAAAAAAGTCCCGTGCAGTCGAATAGGAGATGCAGAAAATGAAGACACGTGTTAAGGGGGGAAAGTAAAGCAGAGAGAAGACACATCAAGTGTGGGAGGCAGGGGCTGAAATTTTAGGTAGAAATAGCAGGGAAGGCCTCCCTGAGAAGGTGACTGTAACGTACACTGGAAGGAACTGGGGAGCAGAGAATGCCTGCAGAGTTTGAAGAAGAGCAAGGAACTGGAGCAGCTGGGGCAGGGAGGTAACCTAATTTGATTTGTGTTTTAACAAAATCATTTGACTGCGGTGAAGACTTGTTTGGGGAAGAGCAAAGTTTGAAACAAGAAGTAAAGCCATTATTGCAGAAATCCAAAGGAGTAATGATGGGGCTAGCAGTGAAGGTGGTGATGAAGAGTTGGACATATTTGAAGTTTGGCTGATAAAATTTGCTGATACATTAAATGAAGTAGAAGGGGAAAATATAGATCAGAGGTTTTTAACTGAATAACTGGAGAATGAATGCATTTGCAATTAACCGAGGTAGGAGAGATTGGGAAAGGAGCTGTTTGGGGTAGGGTTGGGGGCAGGGTAAAGATCAGGAGTTCCGCTATTAGACCCATGGAGTTTAAGATGCCATATGCCCCCTCTCCACATACATACAACCTTCCTGATCATTAGCATCCCTTGTCAGGGTGGTGAATTTGTTACAATTGATGAGCCTACATCGACACATCATTGTCACCCAGCGATTCACTCTTGGTGTTTTTCTATGGGTTTGACAAATGTCTCCACCATTGTAACACCATAAAGAATAGTTTTACTACTCTTCTCTGCTCTGCGTATTCATCCTCCCCTCCACCCTAACTCTTGGAACCACTGAACTTTTTTTTTTTACACTCCTCATAATTCTGCCTTTTTCAGAATTCATATAGTAGTAATCATGTATCTTGAGCATTTGCATATTGGCTTCTTTCATTTACGTTTCCTCCATGTCTTCTCATAGCTTAAGAATTTTTTTTAAAGCATGAATAATACACCATTTGTCTAATCACCTACTGAAGGACAACCTGGATGCTTCAAAGTTTTGACAGTTATGAATAACACTGTTATAAATATCTGTGTGCAGGTTTTTGTGTAGACATACGTTTTCAATTGATTTGGATAAATTCCAGAGAGTGCGAATCATATGGTAAAAGCATGCTTACTTTTCTAAAAAACTGTCTCCCAAAGTGGCTATACCATTTTGCCTTTCCACCAGCAGTGAATCAGAATTCCTATTGCTCCACATCCTTGCCAGCATTGGGTGTTGCCAGTGTTTTGGATTTTGGCCATTCTAATAGGTATCTCATTATTTTAACTTACAACTTCCTAACAACATACGATGTTGAACATCTTTTCATATGCTGAATTTCAATCTGTATATCTCCTTTTGTTCAGTGTCTGTTCAGGTCTGTTGCCTGCTTGTTAAATTGGGTTGTTTAATTCCTTATTGTTGAGCTTGAAGAATTCTTTATGCATTTGGATAGCAGGCCTTTATCAGATATTTAAAATATTTTTCCCCAATCTGTGGCTTGTCTTCCTTGTTCTTTTGGTATATTTAGAAGTGTTTTAAATGAAGTTCAGTTTCTCAACTATTTCTTTCATGAATCATGCCTTTGGCTTTTATTTAAAATGTGGTCACCATTCCCAAAGTCACCAAGTTTTTCTCCTACCATATCTTCTAGGACTTTAACAGCTTTCCTGTTTCACACTTAGATCTCCGATCCATTTTGAGTTAATTTTTGTGAAGTGTAAGGTCTGTGTATAGATAGATTTATTTATTTATTTATTTATTTATTTATTTATTTATTTATTATTTTTTGCATGTGTATGCCCAGTTGGCCAAGATCATTTGTTGAAGAGTCTATTTTTGTTTCATTTGTGTTGCCTTTGGTCCTTTGTCACAGATCAGTTAACCATACTGATGTGGGCCTATTTCTGGGCTCTCTATTCTGTTCCGTTGATCTATTTGTCGATTTACCAATACCACACTGTCCAGATTACTGTAGCTTTATGCTATGTCTTGAAATTCGGTAGTGTCAGTCCACTGACTTTGTTCTTGTCCTTCAATACTGTGTTCACTGTTGCCTCTACATATAAACTTTAGAATTTGTTTGTTGATGTCCACAAAATAACTTGCTGGGATTTTGATTGGGATAGAATTTAATCTATAGATCAAGTAGGGAAGAACTGATATTTTGACAATATTGTGCCTTTCTATGTATGAACATGGACTCTCTTTTCATTTATTTAGTCATTTGGTATATTTCATCTGAGTTTTTCTCACATATGTCTTTTTTTACTTTAAATAATTTTTTATTTTTTATTACAGTTGACATGCCATATAATACTAGTTTCAGGTGTACAACCCAGTGATTAGATGTTACATAACTTACTAAGTGATCACCCTGATAAATCTAGTACTCATCTAACACCATACATAGTTATAACAACATCATTGACTATATTTCCTAAGCTGTACTTTATATCCTTGTGGCTAATCTGTAACTACCAATTTATACTTCTTATTCCCTTCCCCTTTTCATCCAGCCCTACAAGCCCATCCCATCTGGCAATCATTAAAATGTTCTCTGTATCTATGAGTCTGTTTCTAGTCTACTTGTTTATTTTTGATTTTTAGATTCCATATATAAATGTGAAATCATATGGCATTTGCCTTCCTCTATCTGACTTAACTCATGTAACACAACACCCTCTAGGTTCATCCATGTTGTTGCAGATGGCAAAATTTCATTCTTTTTTATGGCTGAGTCATATTCCATTGCATATATGCACCACTTCTTCTTTATCCATTCATCTATTGATGGACACTTAGGTTGCTTTCATATCTTGGCTATCCTAAATATAAAAGAGCAATATGCAAATTAACCATCACTTCACGATAAAGAAGGAGGCGCCCACAGCCAATAAGGAGGGAATATGCAAATTGATGCGACAAAGATGGTGGCACCGGCAGGAGCCACTAAGCCAGCCAGAGCGGGCAGGAGGCTTGCTTCCTTGGTCACCCCAGCGGGCTCCGTGGCCACCACCCAGACAAAGCCATAGTGGCAGAGCTGAGGCAGAGGTGGTTAGGGGTGATCAGGTCAGGAGGGGAGGGAAGTTGGGGGTGAGCAGGCCAGCAGGGGGTGGGGGGGGCAGTTGGGGGCAATCAGGCTGGCAGGGGGGGCAGTTGGGGGTGAGCAGTCTGGCAGGCAGAGTGGTTAGGGTGATCAGACAGGCAGGCAGGTGAGCGGTTAGGAGCCAGCGATCCTGGATTGCAAGAGGGATGTCCGACTGCCAGTTTAGGCCCGATACCTGATAAACTGGCAGTTGGACATCCCCCAAGTGGTCCCAGATTGTAGAGGGTGCAGGCCGGGCTGAGGGACACCCTCCCCCCCCCCCGCATGAATTTCGTGCACCAGGCCACTAGTTGTAAATAATGCTGCAATGAACATGCATATGTATATGTCTTTTCAATTTAGTGTTTTGGATTTCTTCAGGTAGATATTCCAAAGTGGAACTTCTGGGTCTTTCTTTGTCTCTTGTTATATAGCCTTTTTTTAAAATCTATTTCTTCTGGTATAAATATTGCTACCCAGCTTTTTGTTTGTTTTCATTTTCATGAAATATCTTTTTCTATCTCTTTACTTTCAGTCTCTGTGTGTCTTTTGATCTGAAGTGAGTCTCTTATACACAGATTATGTAAGGGTCTTGTTTTGTTATCTTTTCAGCCTCGAAATGTTTTTTGAGTGGAGCATTTAATCCATTTGCATTTAAAATAATTGTTGATAGATACCTATTAATTGCCATTTTATTATTCATACTTTTGACATGTTTTTCTTCTTCTTTTTCTTAAAGAAGACCCTTTAACATTTCTTGTAATTCTTGTGTGGTGATGATAAACACCTTTAGCATTTGTTTGTTTTTGTTCTGGCAAGCTCTTTATCTCTCCTTCAATTCTAAATGATAGCCTTGCTGGGTAATCTTGGTTATAGATCCTTGCTTTTGATCACTTTGAATATTTTGTGCCAATCCCTTCTGACCTGCAAAGTTTTCAGCTGATAGTCTTATGGGAACTCCAGGGAAATAGGACTAATGTTATTTGTTATAGCAGTAATAGAAAACTAACACAGATGCCAACCACATGCCAGAAACTTGGAATTTATGCTAGAGGAGAGACAACGTGGGATAGGAAGTGTCATGAAGAAGTGATGCCAGTATCAACCCTCCTCAAAGAGTGGCATGCCTCCTGAACTAGAGAGTGTAAGAGACCCCCCTAGAGTTGAGAGTATATATTAGGCAAATTGAGGAAACTGAAAGCAAATCTCACTTTAGGGAAAAAATAACACAAGTTATAGAAAGTTGGAGTAGTAGGGATTCCTCTCAGAATGGGAAAGGCGAGGGGAAGGCATAGCAATCAGAGAGCCTGTGAGGAAGGACTTCCTACAAAATAAGCAAATGCAGGGGGGGAGGGCAATCCTAGTGCTTTTAAAATACACAGACACAGATATTTATTTAAAAATGTTTTCTTTAAATTTGATTCATATTTCTAAAAAGAGTCAAGAAAATGATGCATACATTTTTTAAAACTAGGTTATAAGGAAGATATCAATTGTGATCAGTAAAGATTCCATGGGTAAAAAATTTGATTGCAAATTTTAAAAAGTCATTGATAGAGTAAATAGCTTGCATGAGATAAATTTTAACTCATGAAGTACAAAGATAAACCTGGTTCAGAATAAAAAAAGAAGGAAGAGATCAAAGATCAAGAAGTGTGTGTGTGTGTGTGTGTGTGTGTGTGTGTGTGTGTGGCATGGAATACTAAAGAAAAAATGAAGGAGAATTGTATTGGTAAAAACTTTTATTCCTGAATATACATATTATAAATATTTAACAATAACTATAAGAAATAATGAAAAGTGCCAAGAACTGTTACACATATGTTTCTAGATTAAAAATAATTCTGTGAACATCTGAAAAGAAGGGAAAGTTATATCCAAGTAAAAAATATACAAAGGATTCAGAATTATTTTCTGTCACACAAAACACCAAAGACAAACTATTACACTATTTGAAATGGCATTTTTCACCTAATTAAAACATAATGCTTCTCATGAGAGAAGAAGACTCAATATGCAGAGTCAAGGAAACCTTGAGAAAAGAGATGAAGGGAATGATATTCCTAAAGCCTCAGAGTCTATACTGTCCTTCTGAACATTTTTAATATTTATTTATATGTTCAAGAAATATTTAAGGCCATAAGAAAAATAGCAAATCCAGGCATTATCCCTCCAGCCAGAAACAATTGCCAATAACTTTATTTAGGAAGATAGTTGCATATTTTTTCAGTATAATTGAGTTCACAGAATATATACTTTATTAATTATATTTTTTCTCACTTAAAAGTATGTGCTGACAAGTTCCCAAGTTAGCCACAGCCCAAACCTCCCCTTTAGCTTTAAGTTCAACTTCCTGCTTAGCATCCTCCTTTGGATGTGAAGGTTAGCATAACTAAAACAAAGGACCTGATTTATAGCTTCTTTCTTTCAATAATTTTCCTCTGTCCATCCCACCACAGAAATTAGTATCATTCTCCACTCGGTTTTTCTCCTCAATCTGGATATCAACCCTCACTAAGTCTCTCTCTCCTTCATGCCCTCATCCAAATAATCAGAAAGTCCAAGCCATTCCCTTTCAAAACATAGCTCAGGTCTGTCCACTGTTTACAAATAGATTGTGATCTCTGTGAGTCCACCACTTTTCTTTCTCTCCTGGAATACCAGTAGCTTCCTGTCTCATCTCCTTACTTCCCTTCAACCAACTCTCTACTCAAAACAGAAGTATTTTTTTTTGCAATAACACAAACCAGACCATGTTTAAAATCAGTGTAAACACTTAGATAAGAAACGCTTGCACTGAGAAACAAATCTAACCCCCTTGCTTTCACTAATACCTTAAAAGACTTCAAAGCCGTGAATGCCCAGGTCTCTGGCTTTCTCTTCAGCTTTTTATATCACTACTCCTTCTTTGCTGACTACACTTCAGTCATGCAACATCCCATTAGTCTGCAAACTGTATTAACTTCTAGCTGCTCTTTGGGGCTTCATGCATTCTGTTCCCACTGCCTGAACTGTTGTTCCTGCCACTCATGTGACTACGCCTTTTCTAATGACTTCTTTCTACTCAGAGAGGCTTTGAACCTGATATTAGAGATCTGCACCCCTTTCATTTATTTCCTATATCACCAAAATTTGTGATTATATATCTGTTTATTACTTTGTCTATCCTACGTTATAAACTTCATTCAGGCAGTAGCTATACATATTTTATTTATCTATTTTTAGTCAGCTCCTACTACTATGTTTGGAATTTAATGGGTGCTCAGTATATAACCTTTTGAAAAATATGTGAACATTTTTTATATTTTGGAGGCTTCAAAAATATTTCAACATAGAAATGAATAACAATGTATCTAGTTACTAATTATTAAATATTAACTTTTTGCAGTTATTCAAATAAAAATTCTAATGTATTAAAGCATTTTTTCTTTTAATTTTATTGTAAGAAGAGATCTACCATCTTAAAATTTTTAAAGTGTGCTGTACAGTACTGTTGACTATTGGTACAATATTGTACTTCAGATATCTAGAGTTTATTTGTCTTATTTAACTGAAACTTTATGCGCATTGATTAATAATTGCCCATTTCTCCCTATCCTTTGCCCCTGGCAACTGCTTCTATGAGACTATTTTAGATACCTCACATAAGAAGAATCATGCAGTACTTGTCCTTCTGTGTCTGGCATATTTACTTTACCATTAGGTCCTTAAGTTCTGCATGTTGTTGAATAATTTTTCTTCTTTTTAAATGCTGAGTAGTATTCCATTGTATGTACATAATGCATTTTCTTCATGCATTCATCTGTTGATGGACATTTAGGTTGTTTTCCTACTGCAAAGAGTGCTGCAACTAACATGGTGCTATTATCTCTTCCAGATCCTTATTTCAATTTCTTTGGATAAATACCCAGAAATAGGATTGCAGGATCATATGGTTGTTCTATTTTTTAAATTTTGAGGAAACTCCACATTGTTTTTTATTGTGGCTGCACTTATTTTGCATTCCTATTAAAAGTGTGCAAGGGTTTCAATTTCTTCACATCCCCACCAATGCTTATCTTTTGTTTTTTTGATAATAGCTAACTTGACAGATGTGAGGTAATATCTCATGTTGTGGTTTTAATTTACATTGCCTTGATGATTATAGTGTTGAGCAATTTTCACATACCCATTGGCCATTTGCATGTCATTTTGGAGAAATGTGTATTCAAATCTCTAGATCATTGTGAAGTCAGGTTATTAGATTTTGCTATTGAGTTGTAGAAGTTCCTTGTATATTTGGGAGCTATCTGGTTTGCAAATATATTCTCCCATTCTGTAAATTGTCTTTTCCCTCTTTTGATAGTTTTCTTTGCTAGGCAGAGCTTTATAGTTAGATGTAGTCTCACTTGTCTAGTTTTGCTTTTGTTGCATGTGTTTTTGGTTTCATATTCATGAAATCATTGGCAAGACCAATATTATGAAGCTTTTCTCCTAAGTTTTCTTCTTGGAATTCTACAGTTTCGGGTCATATGTTTCAGTCTTTAATTCATTTTGAATTGTTTTTTTTGTGTGTGTGTGTTGTGTAAGATACAGGTCCAATTATTATTTTTCATGTGAATATCCAATTTTCCTAGCACTTTTGTTGAAAAGACTATCCTTTTCTCATTTTGCATTTTGCATTTTGCATTTTGGGCACCCTTCTCAAAGATCATATTTATTTCTGGACTCTCCATTCTGTTTCATTGGACTAGGTGTCTGTTTTATGCCAGTACCATACTTTTTTGATTGCCATAACATTGTAAAATAATTTGAAATCAGAAAGTGTGATGTCTCCAGCTTTGTAATTTAGTTGAAAATCAGGAAATCAGGAACTGTGATGTTTCCAACTTTATTCTCCTTCTCAAGATTGATTTGGCTATTCATGTTGTTGTTTTTTTATTCCTATGTGAATTGTAGAATTGTTTTGTCTATTTTTACAAAAAAAATAGGATTGATTTGAATGTAAAGATATCTTTTAGCATATGTATTTTAATAATATTAATTCTTCTAATCCATAAATATAGGATGTATTTTTCTTTGTGTCATAATTTCTTTTATTAAGGTATTGTACCAGTAGTTCTCAGTCTGTCTTTAACCTCTTTAGTTAAGTTTCTTCCTCAGTATTTCATTCTTTTTGATGCCATTATAAATGGAATTGTCTTCCTAATTTCCTTTTTAGATCATTATTATTAAACACAACTGATTTTTACATGTTGATTTTTTTTTAATCATGCAACTTTACTGATTTGTTTGTTCTAATGGTTTTTTGATAGAGTCTTTAGGCTTTTCTGTATGGAGATCATGTTATCTGTAAACAGGGACATTTTTAATTCGTCCTTTCCAATTTGAATGCCTTTAATTTCTTTTTCTTGCCTCAATGCTCTGGCGTGGACTTTCACTACAATGTTGAATAGAAGTAGTGACAGTGGGCATTCTTATATTATTCCTGATCTTAGAGGAAAAGCTTTCACTTTTTCATCACTAGTCGAATGTTACCTGTGGACTGGTCATATGTGATCTTTATTATGTTGAAGCACTTTCCTTCCCTTGAGTTTGAGATTTTTTATCATGAAAGGCATTTAATTTTGTCAAATGCTTTTTCTATATCTTTTGATCATATGGCTTTTATTATTCATTATTAATGTGGTATAGCACATTAATTGATTTTTGTATGCTGAGCCATTCTTACATCCCTGGGATAAATCCCACGTTGCCATGGTATATGACCCTCTTAGTGTGCTTTTGGATTTGGTTGCTAGTACTTTATTATTCTTTCTTGTTTGTTTTGTTTTTGCATTTATATTTATTAGGGATGTTATCCTGTAGTTTTCAGTGCCTGTGGTATCTTTGTCTGGTTTTAGTGTCAGGGTAATGGTGGCCTTATAAAATGAATTTGAAAGTGTTCCCTCTTCATTTTTTTTTGGAGGAGTTTGGAAAGATTGGTATTAATTTTTCTTTAAAAGTTTGGTAAAATTCAACCAGGGAAGCCATCTGGTCCTGGGGTTTTCTTAGTTGAAAGATTTTTGATTACTGATTTATTCTCATATGAGTTATAGTTCTATTCAGACTTTTTATTTTTTAATAACTTAGTCTTGGTATATTGTATATTTTTAGGACTCTATCCATTTCTTTTAAGTTATCCAGTTTATTGGCATATAATTATTCATAATATTTTATGATCCTTTTATTTCTGCAGCATTTGCTATAATGTCCCTTGTTTCATTTCTGATTTTATTGGAGTATTTTCTCTCTCTCTCTCTCTTTTTTTTTTTTTAGTTTAGCTAGATATTTGTCATGCATTTAAATATAAAGATAGGTATTTTTAAGAATGGTAAAATTTGGCTATTCTGAGATATCGGTTTTTTCCAAAAATGATTAATTAGTTGAGTCCTAAGAAAGAGTCCAGTGGGGACTCTCCATTGACAATTAAGATATTGAAAGCTTCTATCCTAACCATGAAAATAGCTGGATAAGTGACAAGATTTTAGTTTTGTTTAAAAAAAATCAGAGCTGAAAGTATAAAGATATCTAAATGAACTAAAATCTAAATGTGATGGACCCATCCTAGGAGAAAAAGATCTATGGATGTATTCAGGTTTGCTGGAACAGTGGGGAGAGAAGAAATATACCACAGACAGAGAAATAAACCTGCTAAAATTTTAATTAACTTTTATTGCCTCATGGGCAGACAGGATGGATCACAATACCAAAGATCCCCAGCCATAAACCTAATCTGCATTTACCCAATAATTCTCTCCTAAAGGCCTAACCTATGGGAGTAGCATGTTGAAGCTAGTTAGTGGAAAAGGAGAGTCGAGAGAAATTCTTGCTGATCACTCTGGGAACTCACGGCCATGCCTGCTGAAGGCAGGATGTAGGTCATGAGAACCAAGAGGAGTCCCCAGACACTCACATTGTGCCCAGCAGTGGCCTGCTCGGGGTTGAGAGAAGGGCAGAAGACATAAAATCCCTCAGTGGTGCACTAAGCCTTTATTGATGGGAAGGCAGCAGGTTCTGAATGCTTAGGGCAGAGGAGCAGGGTTGAGAGAAGTCTTTCAAGCCCAGAAAGCCAGGAAGAACCGGAGAGGAAAAATAAATTCCCTAGTGAGCCGCAAAGCTGTCAGCTATGTTGTAAAACAGAGAAAGATCTGGCATTTAGGATGTAACACATAATAGATATATAAAATCTACCTAGTGCTCAGATCCCAAGCCCTGCTAAAGGAAAAGTTCTTATTTCTCCCTCAAACCGTTTGAAGTCAATGATATACTAAATTTATATAAAGTTGTAACGTAAGCCAACCAAACTCAGCTACTTATTGGATGGATGTATCCATCTGTACTAGCAGCATGACCAAAGGAGGTGTATGCCCTTTTCTTAAGGTTGATAGTGTTTATGGACCAGGATGTGATCGAAATATACCATAAATTAGATAAATAAAGCCAATATCAACACAATTCTACTTATAAGTATTACAGATAATATTTAAAGACTTAGAAAGTTTGAAAGTAAAACAGTAGAGTAAAGATACACCATTTAAACTCAAAGCATTACAAACGGTATTCATAATTTAATATTAGATAATATAAGCTTCCAGACCAAATATATATATATATTAGCTTGGCTGGTGTGATTCAGTGGTTGAGCATTGACCTATGAACCAGGAGGTCACAGTTCGATTCCTAGTCAGGGTACATGCCCAGGTTGCGCGCTCAGTCCTAGGTGGGGTCGTGCAGGAGGCAGCTGATCAATGATTCTCTCTCATCATTGATGTTTTTATCTCTCTCTCTCCCTCTCCTTCCTCTCTGAAATCAATAAGAATATATTTTTTAAAAAGTATTATCAGATATCATTAAGAATATTTTATAATAATAAAAGGTCAATTTATCAACAAACTGTAACAATCTTACATTATTAACTAATTCTGAGCTTCACAGTAGTAAAAAAAGAAAAGAAAAAAGGGAGAAATAGACAAATATGCAATCATAGCTGGAGATTTTGTGATTGACTCTGAGTAACTGATAGAACAAATAGATAACAGTTAGTATAGGTACCGATTATTTGAAGCACTATTAACCAACTTGATCTGCCATGTGTAAAACACTGCAAATAACAACTGCAAAGCACATATTCTTCTCAAGAACATATGAAATGTTCACTATAGTAGAACACAATATATTGTGAATGAATAAAACCATCAGTATACTAGTATTTTTAAGCCTCAACGTTACTAAATTTGAAAATAATAAAAATATATAGAAAATTCTCAAATATTTGAAAATTAGTATTCTTCTCATAAACCCATTAGTTAGATAACAATTGTCAACACAAATTAGGTGATATTTCTGAGTAATAATGAAAACACATATGAATTATATTAGAATAGTCATGGGGAATTAAAATACAGCATAGGGAATATAGTTAATGATATTCTAATAACTAGATTTATTGGAATGATAATTTAGTAAGTTATATAATGTCTAATCACTGGGCTGTACACCTGAAACTAATATAATATAATATGGTATGTCAACTGTAATTGAAAAAAAATGATTTTAAAAAATAAGAAATTTGTTTGGGTGCAGATAACATGGTACTTTAAAACTAATGATTTTAAATAACTATATTTGTAAAAAGATATATAAAATCAGTGACCTAAGGTTCTATGAACAAAAAGCTAGAAAAAATGAGAGAAGGTGAAACCTGAAGTAAACATAAGAAAGGAAAAAATAAAAGTAGGACTGAAGGCAATAAACTAGAAAAGTGACAGTTGAAAAATCAACAAAGTTAAAAGTTGCTTCTTTAAAATAATAAAATGTGTAAACTCTAGCAAGACTGAAGAAAATATATATCAATATCTGCAACAACAAGAAGCACACACATTAATACAGATTCCACAGGCATAGAATATTAAAGTATGAGCAAATCAAATCTAGCAATACTTAAAAAGGATAGTGGGTCATGACTGAGAAGCATTTATCTCAGCGAAGAATTTGGTGTAACAGTGGAAAATCAACCAGTACAAGTTCCCATATTAACATCACAAAAGAGGAAAAGTATATGATAAGATTATATCAATAGATACAGATGAAAAGATTTGAGAAATTTGAATATCTAGTCATGATTTTCAGAAATACTGTCACTAAGAATAGAATAAAACTTTCTCTATTTCATTAAAGCTAGCTGAAAACTCTACAGCTGAAATTATACTTAATAGTGAAATATGGACTACTTTTAAACTAAAATTAGAAACAAAAGAAATCCACTCCTACAATGTCATTACATTGGAAGTCCTAGCAATGCAATAAAACAAGAAAAAGAAATCAAAAAGCATAAAGACGAGAAAGCAATAGGTAAAGAGTCTTTACCACAAATGTTATGATTGTATATGTAGAGAACCCTATAAAATCAACACACACACACAAAAAAAACCCAACAGAAATATTAAATGAATTTATCAAGGTCACAGTACATAAGTCAATATACAAGATTCTATTTTCTTTCTAAATATTAGCAACAAACTGGAAAATGAAATTGAGAAAACTGTCACAATGGCATCATAACATTCATCACATAGGAATAAATTATCAATATGTGTACATATAATTTTTATACACTGAAGAGTAGTATGTACAACATTGCTGAGAGAAATTAAAGATATAAGTGAAAGATATACCATATCAATGAAGTAGAATACTCAGTATGAAGATGTCCATTATCACTAAATTGATCTATAAGTCAACACCAATCAAAATTGCAGCAGATTTTTAAAAGAAGTTGATTAGTTGATTCTAAAAATTATAAGGAAATATAATGGAGTTAAAATAGTCCAAATCTTAACGTAGAACAAAGTTGTAGGATTTCTGTTAACTAATTTTAAGATTTATTATGAAGTAATAAATAATCAAAACAGTTAAGCTTTGACATAAAGATAGAGACGTAGATGAAGAGAGAGAACTGAGGCAAGCAATAGGTCTACCTACACATGTACAATAAAGTGATTTTTCCATCAAGGCACCAAGTCAAAAATGTATTAACACTGGAGAGATTTATACCCAAAGTTTACTTTGTTTGGTAGGTGCAGTGTTTATTGTCTTCCTTGTAATTATGTTTAAACTTTTACACAATGAATATACTTTTTAATAATTTAAAACAAATTAAATCTTTATAAAGCATTTGAGTTCAGATTCTCAATTCCTGCGAATTTGAGAATACTCATGGAAAATGAAACATCCTGTTCATGAAAGATGAAGAGAACTTTTTACTACAAAGCTACTTCCTCATTAATAGCTTTTTGCTTCCTCAAATACAATTATTCCCACAAGGCAAGAGTCCCATCTCTGCAATTTTTTAAAAATAATAAAAGGTGAAATAATTATTGGAAGGAATTAGTAAAGATGAAAAAGATGTGAAAGCAATGCTAGGATGCCAAAATAGCTATTCTAAACATTTGTGCTTGCTATGGCTTGCAGTTAAAATTTAAAAATAGCACTTAAATATGCGTGTTAATAACATCCAGAAGGCATTTCTTTCAAGCCTGTTTGGGCTGTTGAAGGGTTTAATTTAACCACAGCATTCATTTATGTCTAGCAGTTAAATTTTTTCTTTTAAGCTCAAAGGAACTGTGAGTTGTAACTATGATCTAATTGGTAAGGAATGAAGAATGTTTTTCATGTTTTATAGACAACATGAATCCCGATCATTTTACAGCAGTAAATTATGAAGCAATCCACTTGCTGTGTTTCCCTGTGGAAGCCAGGGCCTCACTCATTAAACTATAAAAATAACTTGCTGGGTTCGGCAGCTCCTAGAAAGGCTCTCTACAAGGTGGGTTATTTTTATTTCACTAATGCTCATTTGCTGGGCAGTCCAGAGCCAGCGAGATTCTTTACGGTCCCCAACTAAATCAATTTATAACTACATCTACATGTTAGAGGGGACGTGCAAAGAACCTAAACTGCTGTAGAGGAAGATAATTTATTATTGATTTTTTTCAACTCTTTTTTAAAAGCAGCCACAATTCACTGGTCCCTTGGTTCCTTTCTGAAGCTCAAATAATCTATACCACACTTGCGATGCATCTGACCAGGTTTCTGTGGCGAAGTTAAAGGGTAGAGGAATCAGGAGTACCTCGTTTTCTGATGTCTTAGAGAGAAATAGTGACAGCCCAGCCATTTAAAAACAAGGAGCATAAACTCATCTGTCAGGTCTGCCCTATTGTGAAAGATCTTAAAAAAAGAAGTGCTAAGGATCTGTTGTTTAAATATGCGTGTTCAATTACGTCTTACCTGATAAGTCAGGTACTTAATTTTACTGGAAGAAAAATTACCATCATTTTTACATTTTTCTTTTGGCCTTAAAAAGTCAAATGTCTCTTTGCAAGTAAATTGACGACCATGGCCACTGCTCAGGACTGAGGGAAGTTAGAAAAAGACTGTGACACAAATCTGTATCCCGCAGACTTTTCCATTGTGCCTGTAAGGATTGATCCTGATCACTTTACTCTGGTTCTGCAGTGACCACACTGTTGTGAGGAATTCACAATTTCAGTAGCAGTTGAACAAAACGTGCTTCCTTTTCCACGATTAGAATCAGGGCTGTGTACTAAGACTCCACTTGTAAAGACCACCTACCACAGAGCTGCTTTACATCTATCCTTTATACTAATAAAATCGAATAAAAGCAACCTTTGTCATCAGAATACTGTTCAGTTTTACTGATAAAATATGAAATAGTATAACACCATTACCGAGGACTATTATAATAATTATCCTATAATGATTGTGATATGGTGAAATTAAAATACTTATAAACACATTACAATACATTTGAGCAGAAAAGGTACCAAAATTTGCCATAGTTCCCACTCCCGTTGACATTCTCACACACCTTGTGCCTTCCACAGTCAGTGTTGTTTTTATTTCACATATTTTGGTAAACTTATTAAAGGCTAAAACTTACACTTACAAATAAATTGTACTGTTCCTTCCTTAAGTTGGAAAATTTACTTTTGTACTACATAGAACGCTTATACAGGGAAATGGGAATTATGGGATTTAGGCCACTGGCGAAGTATATTCAGAA
This sequence comes from Myotis lucifugus, assembly GCF_000147115.1. NCBI lineage: Eukaryota > Metazoa > Chordata > Mammalia > Chiroptera > Vespertilionidae > Myotis > Myotis lucifugus. Next base: position 5,521,689 of record NW_005871048.1, read on the forward strand.
TATCTGGGTTTGAATCCTGGGTTCATCCATTACTAGTTGTTGTTTTGTTTTGTTTTCTGTTTTGTTTTTTTTTCATTTCACTTTCCTGATACGTGAAATAGCAATAGTAAAAAATAACTTCTTTTATATATCATTCAGATATTTTTGGAAGATTAAGGTAAAATATATGAAAACATTAGTATCACACAGCACCATACAAATATTAGCAGTTATTAGCATATTGGCCATTGCACTATTCTACCTATTAGATGGTCACCTTTGGCTAACCAAACCATCTGAAAAATGGTAATAAATCTGTGAACAAAGACTGTGTGTACTCATATGGCTCATAGAAAAGAGGTGTGAAAACCCAGTGTCTATTAATGAAAGAAGATAACAATATAATAAGCTACGGTTTCTGAGGACAGTATTACTAGTATTGGTCAAGAGAGAAAACTAGGATTTTTATGATCATTAAAGGTGATCATTATCCCACAGGATGGAGACAAAAAGTTATGAAAGGCAAACAAAAAAGCTCGTCATCCTACCAATATCTGCACCCACACGCTCCTGCAAATGTGGTTGAAGTGTCCTGCTCCTTGCTCAGGCCAATTCAAAAATTGTGGACTTCCCATCCTCTCTCACCAGTTAAAGAGAGTGGCTGCAGCAATCATTAGATTTCCCCCCTCTCTACTGAATCATCACCAATAGCAATAAAATATCTTATTCTTTTCCCATTTAAAAAAATCTTTAAACCATACTCTCCACCCACTACCAGCTACCACTCCATTTCTCTCTTGACATTTACAATAAATCCTGAAATATTTCTTTGTACTCAATATCTCCAATTTATTTTTATTTTTGAGATATGGTTGGCATATTATTTCAGATGTACAGTATAACAATTTGATGTGTGCATAATTGTGCAATGATACCCACAATAAGTCTTAACATTTGTCCCCATACATAGTTCCAAATTTTTTTCTTCTGATGATAAATTTTAAGATGTACTCCCTTAGCAGCTTTCAAATGTGCAATACAGTAGTATTATTAACTACTAGAGGCCTGGTATACAAAAATTTGTGCACTTGGGGGCTCCCTCAGCCCGGCCTGTGCCCTCTCACAGAGTGGGACCCCTTGGGGGATGTCCACCTGCTGGCTTAGGCCTGCTACCTGAGGGATCGGGCCTAAGCTGGCAGTCAGACATCCCTCTAGCAGCCCAGGAGCACTCGGGGGATGTCCACTTGCCAGCGGAGAGCAGGCCTAAGCTGTAGTCGGACATCGTTAGCGCTGCTGAGGAGGCGGGAGAGGCTCCCACCATCACCACTGTACAGGCAGCCGTCAGCCTGGCTTGTGGCTGAGCAGAGTTCCCCCTGTGAGAGCGCACTGACATCTGCCCCCTGGTGGTCAGTGTGTGTCATAGTGACCAGTCATTCCCAGTCGTTCTGCTGTTAGGGTCAATTTGCATATTACCCTTTTATTATATAAGATAGAGGCCTGGTGCACAGGTGGGGGCCGGCTGGTTTGCCCTGAAGGGTGTCCTGGATCAGGTTGGGGGTCCCGCTGGGGTGCCTGGCCAGCCTGGGTGAGGGGCTGAGGGCTGTTTGCAGTCTGGCCAAGCCCCCCAACGGGGACCCTCACCCCATGGAGGTGTGGCCAGTCTGGGTGAGGGGCTGAAGGCTGTTTTCAGGCTAGGCTGGCCACACCCTGTTCAGGGTGGAGGTCCCCGCTGGGGTGCCTGACCAGCCTGGGTGAGGGGCTGATGGCTGTTTGCAGGCTGGCCAAGCCCCCCAGCGGTACCCTCACCCCATGGGGGTGTGGCCAGCCTGGGTGAGGGGCTGATGGCCATGTTCAGGCTGGCCACGGCCGCGGGCTGGAAGCAGGTATCTGGGATTTATTTATCTTCTATAATTGAAACTTTGTAGCCTTGAGCAGAGCTCAGGGGCCTGCAGGGCAGGCAGGAAGCTTGGCTTCCTCCATTACCGGGGGCAACCCAAGCCTCCTGCTCACTCCAGCTCCGTGGCTGCCGCCATCTTAGTTGGGTTAATTTGCATATCCGCTCCTGATTGGCTGGTGGCATGGCTTGTGGGTGTTGCGGAGGTACAGTCAATTTGCATGTTTCTCTTTTATTAGATTAGATAGTCACTATGCTGTACATTATTCCCCAGGTCTTACTTATTCTATAATGGGAAATTTATACCTTTGACACTCTTCATCCACTTCACCTACCTCTGATACCCAGCCTCTGGCAACAGACAATCTATTCTCTCTCTATGGTTTTAAAATTTATTTGTTTTTGTTCATATAGTATATGTCTTTCTCTGTCCAACTTACTTCACTTAGTATAATGCCATTAAGGTACTTCCAAGTTGTTGCAAATGGCGAGATTTCATTTTATATGTGTGAATTGTATTCTGTTGTATACATATGCCACAACCTCTTTATCCATTCTTCCTTTGATGAAAATTTAGATAGTTTCCATATTTTGGCTATTATAAATAACTAGAGGCCCAATGCACGAAAATTCGTGCAAGAGTAGGCCTTCCTTCCCCTGGCTGCCAGCACCTGCTTCCCTTCGGCACCTGGGACCCGGGCTTCTCTCCTCCAGGTGCCTGCAGGCACCCGGGACACGGCTGGCTTCCCTCCAGCCCCAGCTTTGTCCAAAATGATATCTGGTCTAATTAGCATATTACCCTTTTACTATTATAGACTAGTGGCCTGGTGCACAGAATTCATGCATGCGGGGGGGGGTGTCCCTCATCCCGGCCTGCACCCTCTCCAATCTTGGACATCCCTCTCGCAATCTGGGACCGCTGGCTCCTAACCACTCACCTGCCTGCCTGCCTGATCACCCCTAACCACTCTGCCTGCCAGCCTGATCACCCCCAACTGCCCACCCTTCCAGTCTGATCACCCCTAACTGCACCCCCCCCCACCGGCCTGCTCACCCCAAACTTCAACCCCCTGCTGGCCTGCTCGCCCCCACCAGCACCCCTGCTGGCCCGATCACCCCCAGCTGCCCCCCCCCCTGCTGGCCTGCTCACCCCCAACTGCCCCGCCCCCCCCCCCCTCCGCTGGCCTGCTCTCCCCTAACCACTTCTGCCTCGGGCCTGCCACCATGGTTTTATCCAGAAGGACATCCAGAAGGTCTCCCGGAAGGTCTCTCGGTCTAATTAGCATATTACCCTTATATTAGTATAGATACTGCAGAGAACATGGGCTTTATATATCTTTTCAAATTAGTGTTTTCTGTTTGCTCAGATAAATACGCAGATGTGGAATTGCTAGATCATATGACAGTTCTATTTTTAATTTTTTGAGACACTTCCATATTATATTTTCCATAGTGGCTGCACCAATTTACTAGTACATTTCCATCAACAGGGTTCCCCTTTCTCTGCATTATGGTCACACTTGTTATTTCTTGTCTTTTAGTGATAGCCATTCTAACAAGTGTGAGGTGATATTTCATTGTTTTGATTTGCATTTCCATGACCATTAGCGATTTAAACATTTTTTAATGTACCTATTGGTTTTATATATATGTATATCTTCTTTGGAAAAATGTCTGTTCAAATCATCTACCAACTTTTTAATAAAAACATTTTTTGGCTATTGAATTGTGAGATTTTCATATACTTTGGATGTTAATCCATTACCAGATACATAATTTACAAATATTTTTCCTTTTCATTTTATTGATTGTTACCTTTACTGTGCAGAAATATTTTAGTTTGGTGTAGTCCCACTTGTTTATTTTTACTTTTATTGCCTTTTCTTTTGAATCAGATCCAAAAAATCATTGCCACGACCCATGTTGACTAGCTTACCACCTATATTTTCTTCTAGGATTTTTATGGTCTCAGATCTTAGAATCAAGCATTTTATGTTTGGTAGAATTCACCAGTGAAGCTCTCTATTCCTGGACTTTTGTTTTTTAGGAGGATTTTGATTACTGATCAATTGCCTTATTAGTAATCTGTCTATATCTTCATGATTCAGTATTGGTAGGTTGTAGTCATTTCTACTAGGTTGTCTTAATTTTTTGACATATAATTGCTTTTTAAAAGTTTCTTGAAGTGTAAAACTAGGTTGTTTATTTGATATTTTTCTTCTCTTTTTTTTTTAGTTTTATAAGTTTAAGGCCTACCACATGATGGTTTAATCTACATATATGGTGAAATGATTACACAGGAGGCTCATCTAACATCTGCCACATAGATACAGAAAAAGAAAAAAAAATCCTCCTTGTAATGAGAAATCTTAGAACTTACTCTCTTAACAACTTTTCTATATATCACACAGCAGTGTTAGCTATAGTCACCATGGTCTACTTACAGCTCTAGTACTTATTTACCTTATAAATGAAAGTTTGTATCTTTTGGCCATCTTCCTCCAGTTACGCCCCCCAACCCCCCACCTGTGGTAACCACAAGTCTGATTTCTTTTTCTATGAGTTCTTTGTAATAGGGTGTTTTTGTTTTGTTTTGTTTATCCCTCATATAAATGATATCATACTGTATTTGTCTTTCTTTGACTTATTTCACATAGACCTTTAAGGTCTATCTGTGTTGTCACAAATGGTAGGGTTTCCTCATTTTTATGGCTGAATAACATATATCACAACTTATTTATCAAGTCATCCATTGATGGGTGCTTAGGTGGATAGCTATGTCTTGACTATTGTAAATAATGCTACAGTAAACATGGGGGTGCATAGTTAGTGGGATTTTTTGAGTTAGTTGTTTCATTATCTTTGGATATGTTCCCAGAAGTAGAATTGCTGGATCTTAGTTCTATTTTTAGTTTTTTGAGGATCCTTTGTACTATTTTACATTCCCACCAACCGTGCACAGGGAACCATTTTCTCCTCATGCCTGCCAGCATTTGCTGTCTCTTGTCTTTTTGATGATGGGACATTAACAGGCATGCAGGAACTTTCCTCTTGGATTTGGTTTTGCTACACTCCATAAGTTTTGTTGTGTTGTATTCCCATTTTCATTTTTCTCAAGGTGTTTTTTAATTTCTCTCTTGATTTCTTCATTGATTCATTGATTCAGTGGCATGTTGTTTAATCTCCACATATTTGTGAATTTTCCATTTTTCCTCTTGTCATTGATTTCTAGTTTCATACCATGGTCAGAAAAGATGCTTGATATGATTTTAGTCTTCTGAAGTTTATTAAGACTTGTTTGAGGTCTAACATGATCTATTTGGAGAATATTTCACATGTGCTTCAGAAGAATGTGTATTCTGCTGCTTTTGAATGGAATGTTATGTACATATCTGTTAAGTTCTTTTCTCTATTGTATCATTTAAGGCTGATTTTTAAAATTGATTTCTGTCTGGATGATGTATCTATTGATGTAAGTGAGGTGTTAAAGTCTCCCCTACAGTTATTGTATTGCTTTCTATTTCTCCCTTTAGGCACGTTAATATTTGCTTTATATATGTTAGGTGCATAAATATTTACAAATGATATGTCCTCTTGTTGGATTGACCCCTTTATCATTATGTAATGCCCTTTATGTCTCTTACTACAGCCTGTTTTGTTTTCCTCTTTATTTTTTCCCACCACCATTTATCACCCCTATACCTTTCTCCACCTCAACCCCCCATAATCACTACACTGATGCCCATGAGTTCTTTCTCTTTTTCTTCTCAATCCCTTCAATCCCCCCTGCCCCATCCCACCCCTGAGTTGTCAACCTGCTCTCTATCTATGAGTCTGTCTCTATTTTGCTTGTACTATATGATTTCACTCATATGTGGAATCTAATGAACTAAAATACAGTCTTTGTTTTAAAGTCTATTTGTGGGATATAATACAGCAACCACACCTTTCTTTTGGTTTCCATTTGCATGAAACACCTTTGTCTATTCTTTCACTTTCAGTCTGTGAGCTTCGTGTAGGAAACATATAAATTAGTGTTGTTTTCTTATCCATTCAGCTCCTCTGCATCTTTTGGTTGGAGAATGTAGTCCATGCAAGTAATTATTGATAATTATGCTCTCATTGCCCTTTTGTTAACTTTCTGGCTCTTTATAGTTGACCTCTTCCTTATTTCTTCTCTTCATTTGTGGTTTGATTACTTTTTTTAGTGGTATGCTTAAATTCCTGTCTTGTCATCTTTTATGAATTTACTATAGGTTTTTTCTATATGGTTACTATGAGGCTTACATATAGCAATCTATATTTATAATAGTCTATTTTAAGTGGATAAAAAACTTATGTTAGAATGCAGTCTAAAGCTCTACATTTTTACTTCATTTCTCCCCTTACCTTTACAATAACATTTGTAGATTTATTTGTGCTGAATATGTCCAATTTCTTTTCTTCTAGTTTTTCTTAAGCCCACATCATAGGCATTTGCTCCCATCAAACTACTCTTATTTGGCCAAAGAAAACCACATTGCTAAATTCTATCAATAATTCTTAGTTCTCATCCCATGTGACATATCACAAACTAAATTATATTCTCTTTTTTAAATACTCTTGTTCCTTGTATTTATGTGTAGAATACACACTTACCTCACTTTCCACCTACTTCTTTGGCTGCTCTTTTTAAATCCCTCTTGCTGGCTCTTACTAACAGTTTTATTGGCGTGCTCCATATCTCGGTCCTTAGGCCTCTGCTCTGTGATGATCTCATCCAGTGTCATGGCTGATGGTCATCCAGATCCTGATGACCCCATAAATTATATCTCCTCCCTCCCAAATGCAGGTTTGTTTATTTCAGAGCCTGCTTGACATCAATCTTGATTGGTCCAAAATTTAGCTCATGATATTCCTCCCCATAGGGGTTCCTGCCATACTCTCACATCTTAATTAGTCTTTCTAAATACTCGGGAAAAATTCTCAGTCATCCTTGACCTGCTTTTACTCTCACAACCCAAATCCAAAATATCAGCAAGTTTTGTCTGGTTCTACATCCAAACTATATCAGGAATCCAATCATTTGTCAGTCTGTTCCATGTATTTATTTTATGCCTCTGGTTCTATTTTGTTGGCCAGTTTATTTTGTTCACTGGATTCCACATATTAGTGAGATCATATACTATTTGTCTTTCTCCAACTGGCTTATTTCACTTAGCATAATACTCTGCAGTTTCCTCCATGATGTGAAGAGTAAGAGTTCCTTCTCTTTTACAGCTGTGTCCTATTCCATTGTTTAAATATGCCACAGTATTTTTAGCCACTCATCTGCTGATGAGCACTTGGGCTGTTTCCAGATCTTGGCTATTGCAAGTAACGCTACTATGAACATAAGGGTGTGTATATTCTTTTTGATTGGTGTTTTGGGATTCTTGGGAGCTATTCCAAGAAATGGGATCTCTGGGTCAAAAGGAAGTTCCCATTTTAATATTTTTTAAAATATATTTTATTGATTTTTTTACAGAGAGGAAGGGAGAGGGATAGAGAGTTAGAAACATTAATGAGAGAGAAACATCCATCAGCTGCCTCCTGAACACCCGCTACTGGGGATGTGCCCGCAACCAAGGTACATGCCCTTGACCGGAATCGAACCTCGGACCCTTCAGTTCGCAGGCTGACTCTCTATCCACTGAGCCAAACCGGTTAGGGCCCATTTTAATTTTTTGAGGAAACCCCATACTGTTTTCCACAGTGGCTGAACCAGTCTGCATTCCCATCAATAGTGCAAGAGTGTTCCCTTTTCTTCACATCCTCTCCAGCACTTGCTGTTTATTGATTTATTGGTAGTAGCCATTCTGACAGGTGTGAGATGGTACCTCATTATAGTTTGCATTTGATAGTGACTTTGAGCATTATTTCAAAAGTCTATTTGCCATCTGTTATGTCCTTTTTGGAGAAGTGTCTATTCAGGGATAGAATTCTTGATTAAAAATGTTTTTCTTTCACTACTTTGAAAATGCTGTTCTTCTGTACATGATCAATTGTTTTTTCTCTTGCTGCTTTTACAATTCTTTTTTTTGTTTTTATTTTCAAAAGTATGAAATGCCTAGTTGTAGATTTCTTTGACTTATTTTACTTCGAATTTGTGCAACTTTTTGGATATGTGGGCTATATTTTTGTTTTGTTTTTTATCACATTTGCAAAGTTGGCCAATATCTCTTCAAGTTTTTTTTTCCTATCCCTTTCTCTATGTCTCCTCTCTTTCTGGTCTCTAATTACACATACATTCATACATTTGATGTGATTCCACATGTCTTTGAGGATCATCTCATATTTCTTCAATCTTTTCCCTCTATTCTTTAAATGTGTTCATTTCTATTTATCTTTTAGTTTATGATTTCGCTTTCCTTCCATCTCCCATCTGCTTTTTGAGTCCCTCTATTTCATTTTTAATTTTATTAATTGCACTTGTCAATGCCAATTTCCATTTGGTTTTTACAACAATTTTTATCTCCTTATTAAGATTATCTATTTGTTGATTTATTGTCTTGCTTTCCTTTATTTCTTTGAATGTGATTTCTTTGAGTTCTTTGTGTCCTATATAATAAAGAGGTAATATGCAAATTGACCATCACTCCAACACACAAGATGGCCATTCCCATGTCGTCAAAGATGGCCAGCAGGAGAGGGCAGTTGTGGGTGATCAGGCCAGCAGGAGAGGGCAGTTGGGGGGAATCAGGCCTGCAGGGGAGGGCAGTTGGGGAGGAACCAGGCCAGCAGGGGAGGGCAGTTGAGGGTGACCTGGCCAGCAGGGGAGGGAAGTTGGGGGGGATCAGGCCTGCAGGGGAAGGCTGTTGGGAGGACCAGGCCAGCAGGGAAGGGCAGTTGGGGAGGATCAGGCCTGCTGAGGAGGGCAGTTAGGGGGGACCAGGCCAGCAGGGAAGGGCAGTTGGGGGGGACAAGGCCTGAAGGGGAGGGCAG